>NC_133327.1:434362415-434717915 GCF_042186555.1 Aquarana catesbeiana | reverse complement strand
GAGAACTGAAAAGCGGTATTTTACCGCACTTTCATAAAAGGACACCATAGATCCATGTTTATCCCAAGCATGTTTGAAGCCATTTACTGTTGACTGTCTCACTATTTCTGCTGGTAGTTTATTCCAATCATCAATTACTCTCTCAGTAAAATAATACTTTCTAATGCCCTGTACACACGGTCAGATTTTCAGATGGAAAAAGTGCGATCGGATTGTGTTGTTGGAAATTCTGTTCGTGTGTGGGCTCCATCTGACTTTTTCCGTCGGAATTTCCACCACACAAAGTTTGAGAGCAGGATATAAAATTTTCCAACAACAAAATCCGATCGTTTAAATTGCAATCATGTGTACACAAATCTGACGCACAAAGTGCCACGCATGCTCAGAATAAATTAAGAGACTAAAGCTTTTGGCTACTGCCCCATTTATTGTCCCGACGTACGTGTTTTACGTCACTGCGTTCAGAACGATCGGATTTTCCAACAACTTTGTGCGATGGTGTCTATGCAAGACAAGTTTGGCCCAAAATCCGTCGGAAAAAATCCTTGGATTTTGTTGTTGGAATGTCCGATCAATGTCCGATCGTGTGTACAGGGCATAAGATTCGTTTTAAACTTCCCTTCAGTTAGTTTGAGGTCATATCCCCGTGTTCGTGATTTTGGTTTCATATTAAAAAACTGCCTTCCTGGACCATATTCACCCCCTTGATGTATTTAAAGGTTTCAATCATTTTAAAAATATTTTTGCTTTAAAAAAAAAAAATGTTTGCTTCCACTCTGGACCGGAAGTGACATTACTCCTCTAAGGCCATAGAGGCAATCAGAGACAATCTAGTCTTTAATCACTTCTGTGACCAGCTGGCCGCACCATCTGATCGTTTCTCGGGCAAGCCGACGGAAATGATAAGCCAGAGAAACACCGGTGAGCCAGGACGTCCTCTCCTGCTGACTTCGGAAAGTGATCCAGTGGCTAATGAGCCGCTTGGAGCAGTTTCATGAGAAAGCCAGCCACCGGTCTGATGCTGAATCTGCCCCCCCACTGCCTCTAAGAGCAAGAACTGAGCTGATCACTCAGTTCTCAGTCTTCAGTTAGCAGAGAACTGGTGACTGTCAGTCACCAGCTCTCTGCTCTGCTCCTCCAGCTCTCACTGTCTGACTATACAAAGTCCAGTGACTGTGAAGGGGCGGTTGTTGCTCGCTGAGTGGATGAGCCAGCTGCCACTCAGGCATCTGGGTGGATCTCAATATTAAAGTCGGGATCCCCCCAGAGTCTGGACGGTTAAGTGACAGTAGACTTTAGCACACTGTCAGCTGAATATGGGTCACAGGAGTGCATTCCTGTGACCCACAGGAGAAGTAGGGCCAAAAGAGCTTTGGCCTTAGGTTGGGTACACACGTACATTTTTTTTTCCTTCATCCCAGCTGGCTGAACAGAAAAAAAAACAGAGAGGTTGATGTACTAACACTTGTCCTTTTTTATTGCTGTCCGTGCTCTGTTAGGGAGATTCACCCTCTCTATTTGTCCTGTTTACCATTATCATTGAAAGTGAAAGTAAAATAAAATCCCAAATTTTAGGTTGTCCCTAGAAAAGAAATAGAGGGGAAAGTTACACCTTGGGACTCCTTCACTTTGGAGGGATTTCCTACCATTTTCTGTTCTGGTTATGGGACAGTAAGTGAAGGGAACGCTCCCCATTGGGACACAGATGGCAAATAACAGACAGGTGTTATAACCCTCCCTTACGCTATCCAAAATGAAAAAAAAAAGTTTTGCCTATAGTTACACTTTAATTAGTGATTGGCAGCAAACCTCTGCTTACTGTGAATTGGTCCAATCGTGTGCAAACAGATTCAGGCCAACCAATTGCAGTGTTCTGTTAACCTATCCTCTTGTAATATTCTGCTATCTGAGAATCGTCAAACCTCAGAACCTGAAAAGTGCAACCTAGGTTATAATGACATATGTTAACAAGTAACTGGAGATTAAAGGATTTATTAATATGAAAGCAATTTCACCATCACTGACAGTTCACAAATCAGGCTTGATGGTTCCTATATTTTATGGCTGCCCTATATATTAATCCAGTTGAAAGAGCAGCTGTTGTAGAGCTGTTTGCATCTACATTTTGTGCATTACCATAGATGTATTGGGCATGCATGAAAAAAAAGAGTTCTTTCCAGCATAGTCCAAAGGTATTCTGGGTAGGGAATCAAACTGGGCAAAAAAGTATTTTCTGCCAATTTGAATGAGTATTTTTTTCAGAGTTTAATGGCTTTGGACTACTGATATTAAAATTGTAATGCTTATCCATATAGATCCTGTGCATACTGTACCTCTGAACTCTGCAATCTGTGCATAGGGCACCCCTGAACTCTGCAATCTGTGCATTGTGCACCCCTGAACGCTGCAATCTGTGCATAGTGCACCTCTAAGCTCTGCAGTCTCTGCAAAATGTACCCCTGAATTCTGCAATCTGTGCAAAGTGTATCCCTGAACTCTGTAATCTGTGCGAAGCGCACCCCTGAACTCTGTAAATAGCGAAATTCTTGCATTTAACACCTTCAAGACCCTCCCACTGTTAGTGCAATTTGGCCACACCCACCATTTGATGTGGTTCGGGGGGATTGGAGGAGGGGTCATGGCTGAGTTCTTGCACCTATTCTCTGAGAATAAAAAGCCCTGGAAATTGCTTAATTATTTTGGGCCAATAAATATGTAGTGGGTTTACATACAGTAAGTAAATAGGCTGATCCAAAATGGCTTTAGTATATACACTGTCATAAAGGTTAATATAACATTTCCTACAAAATGAATACTTATATGCTATTTTCCAAGGTTTCGTTACATTAAACTATCAGTTTTCTAATTCCTATATTCTAATGCCCTGTACACACAATAGGATTTTCCGACAACAAAATCCCTGTTTTTTTTCCGACAGATGTTGGCTCAAACTTGTCTTGCATACACACAGTCACACAAATCTTGTCGGAAATACCGAACGTCAAGAACGCGTTGACGTACAACACGTACAACGAGCCGAGAATAATGAAGTTCAATAGCCAGTGCGGCTCTTCTGCTTGATTCCGGGCATGCGTGGAACTTTGTGCGTCGGAATTGTGTGCACGCGATCGGAATTTCCGACAATGGATTTTGTTGTCGGAAAATTTGAGAACCAGCTCTCAAATTTTGTGTGACGGAAATTCCGATGGAAAATGTCCTATGGAGCCTACACACGGTCGGAATTTCCGACAACAAGCTCCAATAGAACATTTTCCATCAGAAAATCCTATCGTGTGTACGAGGCATAAGGGGTGACAGGTGTCACTGTTGCTTCAAAACTGCTTCTTTCCCCTACAAATCTATGGAAATGCCAAATCAGCTTCAGGCAGGTCAACTGAATATTCACAGAAGCATCCCAAGCTGATGCCAAAAGTCAGCAGCACTTGCCCATCAAAGCCCATGAATGTTGCCTCTCTTTCGGTTCCAGTGACAGCGGGCACCAGGACAAGGAATACAGACAGAAATAAAAACCTGAAAGCAGTATTAACCTCTCACCACTCTATGCAAAAAAAAAAAAAAGTTTGAGTTAATGGGTGTGTTGGCCTCAAGAAGGAGAGGAGAACTGTTATGGAAACATTCTACACTGAATCTCTTATATTCCTTGGCTGACTTAAAGTGATTCTAAAACCTCTGTTTTTTTCCCTAACAAAAAAGTTATACTTACCTGCTCTGTGCAAAGATTTTGTGCAGAGCAGTCTCTTACCTCCTTTTCTGGGGTCCTTCGCCTGCGCTCTCTGCTACTCCTCTTTTCCATGTGCCCCCATAGCAAGCCATTTGCTTATGGGGCACATGTGCAGGCACACTCCCGAGCCAGGCTGTGCGCATCCATGGACACATACAGCACGGCTTGACCTCACCCCTGCTCCCTCCTCACAGGATTTGTGTCATGATTAGGGGTCAGGCTTGAAGACCAGTTGCTATAGCACTAACGGGACTACCACCGACGAACAGGACAGGTACATAGGTATTCACCCTGGTGAATGACGTGGGCTCACCTGGGGTGCGAAGTCTAAGTACTAGCTGGTGTTCACCAGAGATCCTGATCGATTTTGCTGCGTGTTAGTACCGGGTCGATGTCCTCAGGATCGCCCCACCAGGAGGTGAGCAAGCCAGGGTCTAGAAGTGGATAAGCAGGTAAGGATCAAACTGAAGCATAGTCAGTAAAACAAGCCAAAGGTCAGTAAGGAGTAGTTGCAGGTTGGGATCAGGCAGAAGGAAAGTCGAGAAACAATCCAAGGATCAATAAAGAGTAGTAGCAAAATATGGATGGCAGCAGGGAAGACGAGAGCGAGACACTGGCTGAAGGGAGCACAATAATCTCACAAACAGAGATGGAGAGACATGGCTTAAATCAGGAGGTTCATGGGAGGAGCAAGGAGTTCAAGGTTCATCAGATGTCAAAGCACAAGGTGGGGATGTCCAATGGATCAGATAAGACACTGTCCAGCATCTCAGGTAGCTCAGCGAGAAGAGTCATTGCCAGACGCAGCCAAGCTGTATGTGATAATTTGATTGACAGCAGCAGGAGCCAACAGCTCCGCTGCTGCCTCTGTCCCCATGAGAGCAAGGAGAGAGACCAGCACTGGATCGATACAGGACTCGGGTAGGTATTTAGGGAGGTGGTGGTGGAGCTAGAGAAAGTTTTTTCTACCTTAATGCAGGTAATGCATTAAGGCAAAAAAAAACTTTGGGCTTTAAAACCACTTTAATCTTCTAAAACTGCTAGTGGGCTGGCTGTCATGCAATTCTATTGGCTGCAATACGTCCAGAGTTACTGATCCCAAACAGTATGCAGGTTAAGAGTCCTGACTGCATGTTGACTTCACTTGCTGTGTTCTCTTTGTGGTTCAGTAAATCAGAATGCATTAAATTTACAGAATCGGCATAACAGCTTAAAAAAGGAAGTCAGCAGATGGCAGTCTAGATATTTCTTATGGCGAATTCCTCTAAGGGGCTTTTTGCAAGAGGTACGCATTATGCTGACTTGTGTTTGTTTTGAATAATTCACCAAAAAAACCCACAACCCTTCCCCCCCAAAAAAATCATTGTCCTGTAATCAAATTCCCCAGACTTTAATTGGTTGCTGGCTCATTGCCACTTTTGCCTCTTTGCTATGGTCTACGATGGGTTCTGTGTTAGACACTGAATGACTCTTTAGGTAGAGACAACTCATTTCTGACTTAAAGTATAGCTTTATAGAAGGCAAAACTTTTTTTTTTCAGTTTTGGATAGATTGCAGGGAAATTAGAACCCCTGAGAGTTTTTATTGCTATCTGTTCCCGAGTTAAGGAGATTCCCCCTCTCTATTTGTCCTGTTTATCATTATCATTGAAAGTGAAAGTAAAAGAAAATCCCAAATTTTGGGTTGTCCCCAGAAGAGTAATAGAGGGGAAATCTTCCAATGGGGATGTTAGTTCTGGTGATCTGGGGGTCCCCAAGGAATTCCCTAATTTGCAGGGATTTCTTTTCACTTCCTGTTTGGCTATGGGACAGGAAGTGAAGGTAATTCTCCTCAGTGGGATAAAGATGTCAAAAACAAACCTTACAGGGGTTATAACCTTCCCTTGCTCTATCCAAAATGAAAATATATATATATAGTTTTACTATAAGATACGCTTTGAGCCTACATGGTTTTAGATGTTTACTGCTTCATTCCTCTCCCTTCAATAGTTAGTAAAAAAATCTGTTAAGAGACAGAAGCATAGGTGACAGAAAGAAAGAATACCTAATAAACTAACTTTCACTGTGTACCAATATATTTGACCCCCATATGGTTCCTGAATTAAACAGACAGCTAAAAAGGTGAAAGAATGGGGCAGAAAACCCATTCTCTCATTAAATATGTTCTTGCATAGAAAGCAATAGAACGATAACTCAATAACAAGTAACTATCATAAGTCAAAGAAAAACAATGATGATGATTAAACTGGAACCAAACTTAACATTTTATAGCTGAAAGATGAATTCACATTGGTTGCTTGGGATCACTGCACTTTGTCTTGCCTAGTCAAACATACATATAGGTCAGTTGCATGCTTTAAATACTGTAAACATTTTGTAAATGCAGGAACCTACGTGAAGATTTACCGTAACACCATTTTTTTAATTCACTTTACATCTAAGCCATTCAACATGATTTTAAAGCAGTATGACCTTTGTGGAGGAAATTGCTTTCATACATTGTGGCCTGTGAGTACCTGTGTATTGTCTTGTTGAGTACCTGTGTATTGTCTTGAGTATTAGTGTCAGGAAGCTAGTTGTTAGGTAATTTGGACAGGGTATAATCTTCAATCCTCATTAAATTAGTAGGTACGATGCCTGGTGGATGTGAAGATGCAACTCGGTGTACATCTTGTGGCATGTATGTGTTCCTTGATCATCTGATCGAGGGCGAATACTGCTGTGCAAAATGTAAGCACATTGTTTCCCCAGAAGCCCAGGTTCTGAATCTGGGGAAGCAACTATCAGCACTGAGAAGACCCTCCATACTAAAGGAGAGCCAGGAACGTACACGGCAGGTACCGGCAAGGGCCAGCACAGAGGCAGGTGGAGACAAAGGCGCAGGCACTAGGAAAGAGTAGATGGGTAACAATCAGGAAGGGTAGAGGGGGAAGTGCCAGGGAGGCCGATCCAGGGCTAGAGCATCCCAATAAATACACTCCATTGAGTGACATTGGTGAAACCAGTCAGGGACCAGCACTGCTGGAGCTGAGGAACTCTCCTAGCTGCTAGGGGAAGAACTCCTCCAGTGTGAGTGGGGGGGGGGGGGGGGGGAAAGCAAAGGGAAAGGAAAGACAGATTCTGGTGGTAGGGGACTCAATTCTTAGAAGGACAGGGAGGGCAATCTGTAACAAAGACCTGAAGCGCCGAACTGTATGTTGTCTACCCAGCGCTCGAGTTAGGGAAATCACGGATCTGGTGGACAGATTACTGGGAGGGGTTGGGGAAGACCCGGCTGTCTTGGTGCATGTTGGCACCAATGACAAAGTCAGAGGCAGATGGAGTGTCCTAAAGAACGATTTTAGGGACTTGGGAGCTAAATTGAGGAAAAGGACCTCCAAGGTAGTATTCTCAGGAATACTACCGGTACAGCGAGCCACACCAGAAAGGCAAAGGGAAGTAAACAAGTGGCTAAAAAAGCTGGTGTAGTAAGAGGGGATTTGGGTTCCTGGAGGACTGGGCTGACTTCTCAGTCGATCACCAGTACTGTAGAAGGGACGGACTGCACCTAAATGAGGAGGGTGCAGATGAGCTGGGAGTAAAAATGGCCAAAAGGTTAGAGGGATTTTTAAACTAGGCGACAGGGGGAGGGCCCAGAGGTAGAAATAGTCAGCATGGAACATATTCCAGAGAGTAGTATTGGGGGCATTAGTGGTAGGTTGACTAAAGCACATAAACCCAAGGTAAGTATAGTAACAAGTCCTAGTTGCAATCTCGGAACACCCAATAAGAGGATAGTATGCGACCGGTCCAAATTACGTGGCATGTTCACCAATGCCAGGAGCCTGGCAGAGTAGATGGGTGAACTAGAGATACTGTTGTACGAGGAGCATTTGGATTTTGTGGGAATTTCAGAGACCTGGTTCAACAGCTCTCATGATTGTCTGGCAACCATTCAAGGGTATACCCTTTATAGCAGGGATAGAGAGGGTAAAAAGGGGGAGGGGTATGCCTATATATCAAGAATAATGTACAAGGGAATGTGAGAGATGACATCACTAAGGGAGCTAGGGAGGAGGTGGAATCCTTATGGGTAGAGTTCTAAAGGGATAAAGCTAAGAGGAAAATAATACTGGGAGTATGCCTTAGGCCCCCTAACCTGAGGGAGGAGGGGGAGACGGATCTCCTATCACAAGTTGGATTAGCAGCAAGGATGGGAAATGTTATCATAATGGGGGATTTTAATTATCCAGACATAGACTGGGCGGAGGGAACCACGCATTCGTCTAAGGCTCGCCAGTTCCTAAATGTCTTGCAGGACAATTTCATGGTTCAGATGGTAGACACACCAACTAGGAATAAAGCGTTACTGGATCTACTGATTACCAACAATACAGACCTAATCATGGATGTGGAAATACGGGGCAATTTAGGAAACAGCGATCACAGGTCAATTGGCTTCAGTATAAATACGAACCTTGTTAGAAGGCATGAATTGGGATAAAATCTTAGGAACAAAGAACACGGAGGAGCGATGGGTTTGCTTTAAGAGCATATTAAATAAGGGCATTAGCCAATGCATCCCATTGGGTAATACATTTAAAATAGCGAACAAAAGTCCTGGATGGCTTTACTCCAATGTGAAAATGCATATAAAAGCAAAGGAGAAGGCCTTCCAAAAATACATGGTTGAGGGATCATCATCAGCATTCAGACACATAGTGGAGGAGAGCAAAAAAAATCCCAAAAAATTCTTTAAGTATGTAAACAGTAAAAAAGGGAGGACATACCATATTGGCCCTATAAAGAATGAGGCAGGACATCTGGATACAAAGAATGGGGAGATGGTGAAGGTATTGAATGTATTCTTCTCCTCAGTCATCAGGGGTCTGCAGTATTTATCCTTATGACACATCACAGGAATCACCTCCATGGTTAACAGAGGACAGAATTAAAATTAGACTTGGGAAACTTAACATTCATAAATCACCAGGACCAGATGGCTTGCATCTGAGGGTACTTAGGGAACTCAGTCAAGTAATTGCCAGACCATTGTTCTTAATTTTTACTGACAGTCTACCGACTGGAATGTTACCAGCTGATTGGAGAAAAGCCAATGTAGCACCAATATTTAAAAAGGGCCCAAAATACATCACTGGGAATTACAGACCAGTTAGCCTAACATCAATAGTATGCAAGCTCTTGGAGGAGATGATAAGGGACTATATACAAGATTTTAATAATGAGAACGGTATCATTAGCAGTAATCTGCATGTATTCATGAAGAATCGTTCTTGCCAAACCAATCTATTAACCTTCTATGAAGAGGTGAGTTGCCATCTAGATAAAGGAAGGCCCGTAGACATGGTGTATCTGGATTTTGCAAAAGCATTTGACACAGTTCCCCATAAATGTTTACTGTACAAAATAAGGTCCGTTGGAATGGACCATAGGGTGAGTACATGGATTGAAAACTGGCTACAAGGGCGAGTTCAGAGGGTGGTGATAAATGGGGAGTACTTGGAATGGTCAGGGGTGGGTAGTGGAGTCCCCCAGGGTTCTGTGCTGGGACCAATCCTATTTATTTTGTTCAAAAACAACCTGGAGGATGGGGTAAACAGTTCAATCTCTGTATTTGTAGACGATACCAAGCTAAGCAGGGCAATAACTTCTCCGCAGGATGTGGAAACCTTGCAAAAAGATGTGAACAAATTAATGGAGTGGGCAACTACATGGTAAATGAGGTTTAATGTAGAAAAATGTAAAATAATGCATTTGGGTGGCAAAAATATGAAAGCAAGGCGCATGTGCGGAGACTCCAAAATGGCTGCTTAAGCCTGGAGCTCCTCACCACCCCGGCTGAGTGACTCACCTCACAGCAACCTGCGGCTAGCGGGACAGACTAAGGCCACACTGCAGCATTGGGGAACCCCCCAGGAGCCGGCACATGCAAAAAAGTTCAGCCAGGGGGGATTTGCGGCCGCGATTCGACCCCGAACGGAACCCGCTCATATCCAAATGGCGGCCGAGACACAAACATGTGCTGAAATGGAGGAAGAACTTCCTCTGCCATTGATCCTGGATTCACTACACCTTCGGGCCCACATTCACTACACCTTCGGTGAGTAACTTTCACACAGTGGCACCTTCCCCAGCCTCCACAGAGTCACAATCATAGGGCACACTCTGGAGGATTATATGCTTCCCCCATGGGATCTGCTGAGGCCTATCCGGCCTCCTCACAACAGCCAGGGCATATCAGCTCGGACACACTGATTAATACTGCTGATCTATTCCATAAACTGTCAGAACTGTTAGACAGGGGTCTCTCCACTACGGCAGCTAAAATTACTGGGGACATAAAGGCAGACTTCCAGAACCTAGGAGACAGAATGGAAGCAATGGAACATAAACTGGACTCCACAGTAGCTAGGACCAACCAGAAGTCAGATCATATCCAAGTTCTGTAAGATCAATTAGACGGAGCTCTATCTTGAATTGATGATGTCGAGAACAGATCTCGAAGGTATAACTTTCGTTTAAGGGGTCTCTCAGAGTCCGTCACAGACGTAACACTTGCAGTTCAGGACTTTATCAGGGACCTTATCCCAGACATTCCACCGCATAAACTGGAATTGGATCACGCTCACAGAGCATTAGGCCCCCACACAAAAATGGAGCCCCCAAGGATGTGGTGATCAAACCCCATTTCTACTCGGTGAAATCGATACTCCTCTGTCTCAATCACCCTGTCCAAGTCTTTGCAGACATATCCCCATCGACCATACAAAGAAGACGGGCCCTGAAACCCCTTGCTATCGGTCCTATCACAAAAGGACATCAAGTATTGGTGGACCTTCCCTTTTGCAATCGATACTCCTCTGTCTCAGTCACCCTGTCCAAGTCTTTGCAGACATATCCCCATCGACCATACAAAGAAGACGGGCCCTGAAACCCCTGCTATCGGTCCTATCACAAATGGACATCAAGTATTGGTGGACCTTCCCTTTTGCTACAAATTTGCCTACAAATTTGCCTATAAATCCAAAACCTATTCCTTTTACAGTTTACAAGAAGGAGAGAAGCTATTTTTGAGCCTGACATTCATCACGCACAGACCCCCGCACACCGTCACTAACACCTAAATGGGGGCCACGGAACAACAAACACCCTCTAGTCCTATCTCTCCAATGTGAAACAAGAACAGCTTCAAGAAACCCAAGGAAGGCAGACCCCCTTGACAATTTTGGGATCAGAGCCAACACACTTCCCTTTCTGGACTTTCCCAGATTTTGAGAGAACCAAACCTTGATCATCTCTAATGCCGCGTACACACGGTCGGACTTTTCGTCTACCAAAGTCCGACGGACGCCGACGGACCAAAGCTGGCTGACAATCCGATCGTGTGTGGGCTTCCCCGGACTTTCAGCTGACTCTTTCAGCCGCAAAACTGACGGACTTTAGATTTGAAACATGCTTCAAATCTTTACGTCGTAACTAGGCCGGACCCAGAAATCCGCTCGTCTGTATGCTAGTCCGATGGACAAAAACCCACGCTAGGGCAGCTATTGGCTACTGGCTATCAACTTCCTTATTTTAGTCCGGTGTACGTCATCACGTACGAATCCGTCAGACTTTCGTGTGATCGTATGTAGGCAAGTCCGTTCGTTAGAAAGTCTGCCGAAAGTCTGTCAGACGGGCTGTCGGACTTTTGTAGCGAAAAGTCTGACCGTGTGTACGCGGCATTAGATGATACCAAGTTAATTTCCTATGTTTGTGACAAGTTCTCTGATTACCCAGTTGGTAATTAGGACAGTTCCCTACACCTCCTGCTATAGTGGCGGGACCCTGATTGACACACTCTTCACCCAAGAGGGCTGATGTTTTGACAGTTCCGAACTGATAGTGACATAGAAGAATTTATATTTCTGGCGACCATGTCACTCCACAACAAGAACATTTCTTCAACCTGATTAATGACGCTGCCCTCCACTCCCTCCCTTATATCTCATTCTACATGACTCCCATCACCCTCTCAACCTCCCTGCCCCCTTCCGCCTGTACCCCCCTCCCCTATGCTAGCCTACCAGGAAAAGGCCATTTAAATTTGTCTTAAATGTGTTATGCTAGTTCCAGGCAGATATCGCTACATCATTTATTGTTTATATGTTTTGGTGGGCCTCCGCCGGGTGGCTTGACTTTGCGCCTCCCACATACCCAGTGGATATGGTTATTCCATGCCCACTTGGTGGGTCCTCAACTTCAACTGATGAGTTTGAGACGACTGTTGGTTGCAGGGGCAGTGAGATAGCATTATTCTCCTGCCCGAAGGAGCTCCTAGGGAGCTCACCTCTAATCTTTCTTCATCTCTTTTTCCTTGCTTCTACTCATCTCGTGATTCATCTGACCAGCCTTCGAGATCCCCACACCCTCCTCGTCCTTCAAAGGGCCTCCACACCTTCTCAGAACAGCTCCCAAACATCATCCGAGTTACTCCAAAGGGCAAGTGACAGTGTATCAGGTAAGCGTGTAACCCCTCTGCTCAATGGCTAATGACACTATTCCCTCTCCTCCACTGCGTGTTGCTTCACACAACACGCAGGGGATGAACTTTACAGTGAAAAGGCGAAAAATTCTGCCGTAGTTTCATTCCCAAAAGATAGATGTAGCACTCCTTCAAGAGACACACTTCACAAGGCCGTATAACCCCTCCTTTCTGCATGCCAAATTTCCGATGTTTTTCCTAGCAAATGCTGAGGACAAAACTAGGGGGGTAGCTATCCATTTTCAAATAATTGTAAATTCACACCACAGCTTGAATATAAGGACCCAGAGGGCAGATTTTTGCTAGTGAAGGGGACAATAGACGATCAACTTTATACCTTTATCTCATACTATGCACCCAATCAGGGCCAAACAGAATTCTTCCAGGACATGCTCAAAAAACTAGCTCCACTAGTGGGTGGGATGGTCATGTATGGGGAGATTCAAACACAGTTCTAGATCAGGGGCTGGACAAATCCAGACCACCTGGCTCTCAACTCACCCGGCCACCCAAACAGAGCCTCAATTTGGCCAAATTATTCTTTCAATATGGGCTGGCGGACGCTTGGAGGGAGTTGAACCCAACTAAAAGGAACTACATCCACTATTTGTGCCCCCACCAGTCCTATGCAAGGATAGACCACATATTTATATCCACCTCCAAAATCCCAAATATAGTTAAGTCTTCCATTAGAGATACGGTTTGGTTGGACCACTCTATATTCCTTTTATGCCAGAATTTGGTGACATTCCACACATTTTATAAGCAACTATACAGTGCGGGGAATGATAAAAGTAAGGTTCACATGAACTCCTTTTTAGATTCCCTCCCAATTCTGACTCTGGCTGACTGCCACCGGGATAAAATGGAGACCCCGATAACAGAGGAAAAGTGTTATTGGTCATTAAGAATCTTAAACGGGGGTCGGTCCCTGGCCCAGACGGCTTCTCCACGCCTTACTACAAAACATTCGCCCAGACCTTGGCACAGCACCTCGCTAGCTTCTTTAATGCCAAAACTAAAAGGGAACCTTTAGATAGACAACTTAACTCAACATTTACCTCTTTAATACCCAAACCAAACAAAGACTGAGGGGAGGTGGGTAGCTACAGACCAATATCTCTGATAAATAACAACATGAAGATCCTGACCAAGATCCTAGCGAACCGTATGGCAACTTTTATTAGCCTGTATATACATAAGGACCAAGTAGGTTTTATTCCTGGCAGACAGGGCCGAGATCAAATCAAGAGAGCAATCAACATCATTTTTCTACTTCAGACGGGATGGGACAAAGGGAGACGACAGGAAGGACTACTCCTTTCCATCGATCTCCAGAAAGCCTTTGATTCGGTCTCCTGGCATTTCATGTATCAATGGGGTCTTGGACAGAGATTCATGGGCCTACTGACAGCACTCTATTCCTTCCCGGAAGCCCGAGTACGCCTGTAAGATCTCTCTCAGAGCCAATTTAAATAGCCAGAGGAGCCAGGCAGGGTTGCCCCTTATCTCCTTTAATATTTGCAATAGCAATGGAAACTCTGGCAAGAGCCATACGTATTCACCCAGACATCCAAGGGGTTTACAGACACATAAATGTGCCCTATTTGCGGACGACCTCCTGTTATTCGTCACGTCACCGACGACCTTCCTTCCAAAAATATGTAAACTGCTGGAAGACTTCACTAAAGCCTCTGGGTTGCAGGTCAACCTATCCAAATACCAAATTCTAAATGTGACAATCCCACATCAGAAGGCTTAGAATCTTAAAAACTCCTTTCAATTTGAGTGGAGTGACTCGACCATTAGATACCTGGGAATAGATCTTTCTTCAAAGATTGACAGACTCTACGTGGTAAACTTGCCCCCATCTACAAAAAAATCGAAATGGATCTTAAGAAATGGGCGCTCCATAAAATATCCTGGCTAGGGAGAGTGAATTCGGTTAAGATGACAATACTTCCCAAACTACTTTATCTCTTTAGGGCTCTCCCGATTCCCATTATTAAAGATCATCTGCGGATTTTCCAAAGCAAAATTATAAAATTCATCTGGGGCTCCTCTGGACACCGCCTCTCCAGGAAAATTTTATATAGACCTAGGACCCAGGGAGGATTGGGGGCACTCAACCTACAGTGATAGTACCAAGGGGCACACTTGGCACAACTGTCAACCGTCTATGCACGTTTAGAGAAACCGAATTGGGTGCATATAGAACGGCAAGCAGTCCCAACGCACACATTAGACTTCTTACCCTGGTGTCCTCCAAAAGATCTCCCTCCTATAATGTCTCCAATACTGTTTCACTCTATTTCCTTTTGGGAAAGCCTGAAAATCCTCCCCGCTCTAACTTTGGACATGCAACCTTTAGCCTACATCTTTCACAACCCCAAATTCACTCCGGGAATGAACATTAAGGCCTTAAGGTGGTGGTTAGACAAGGGGTTATACCGCATTGGACACTACCTTACCCCCCCTTGGCCCTATCTCGCTCAGTTACTGTAAAAGCAAATTGGAGATACCTGACTCTGAAAGGTTTAGATTCATGCAAATATCCCACTTCTTGGGGGGGGGGGGGGCGTGGCCAAGAGCGGCATGTGAGCGGACGTGTCTCACAGAGTTCCCTGTCAGTATACTGCACAGATCCTTCTCCCGGTCGAAATTCCGGTCGGAACCAACACCGGACCAGGCAGCACACGTACCGGAACCTGTGAGCCTCCAAACGGACCCCTGCAGAATGGTATGCTGACCAGAAAGCAGGTTAAAGAGGACAGCATGCACCCTGAAGCCCAAAATGGCACCGCGGCCTCCCAGAAAGCACGAGGGGACAAGCCAAAAGAAGCCGGTAAGACCTATCCTAAACCCCCCAAGAACCAGGGAAAAGATGCACCCAGGGATATGGTCTATCATACCCAGAAACTGAACGGGGCGCTGATACAGTCCCCTGAGGAGCATATGGAAGCCACCCCAGCTATATTTAATGCTGCAGGAGAGGGGTCGGCTTCTTTGCTGAGCCCTCTGCATGGCACAGATCAGGCCTCTCCAGAGCAGGATGAGGGTGCGGTGGAAGAGGAGACTGAGCAACCCACACTGGCTGGCATACTCAGAGCTACACAGTGATCTGTGAACACACTACAAGAGCAATTTCGGGGGCTGAAAGAGGAGCTGGGACTGATCTGCCATGATTTTCAAAAGATCAGGGAGCACACCCCAGCAGTGGAGGCCCTCGTCAGTGACGTAGAAGATAAATTGGCGCCACTGATCAGAGATGTCCAAATAACAACACGAATAGCCAGAGCTAGTGAACTTAAAAGTGAGGACCACCTGAGGAAGAGCAATATCCACATAGTGGGGCTCCCAGAGAAGACGGAGGGCAAGGACCCCACTTGACTTTGTGGAAAAATGGCTGATTGATATATTTGGCAAGGAGGCATTCACCCCCTTCTACTCTGTAGAACGGGCACACAGGGTTCCACCCAGACCCCTACCACCGGAACATCCCCTTTGCACCCTCCTGCCCAAACTCTTCAATTTTAAAGATAAGGACATAAACCTACGACTGGACAGAGAACGCTGTAATATACAGTACAACGGGAGCAGAATCTCCTTTTATCCTGACTTTTTGGCAGAAGTTCAGCGTAGCAGGGCCAAATTCGTGGAAGTCAAGAGAAGACTCCAGCACCTCCAGGCCAATTATGCCATGCTATACCCTGCCAGGCTCCGAGTGGTAGTCAGAGGCCAGGCCCAATTCTTTGAATCTGCTGCGGAATCCTTGAACTGGCTGGACGCCAATGAACATTCGCTTCGCCAGGGTGGACGCCATGCTGAGGAAGCAGAATGACACTGAGATAGGGAGCAATCACAAACCCTTTTGGATGGAGCAACTAGAAAAAATTGCACTGTCATAAGTTTGAGGCTGTGACCGGGAGATGCATATCCTGAAGGAATTGAGAGCAAGTAATCTTCATGCGACTAAGAGACATCTGGATTACAATATTCCTGATATGTTGCCAGTCTCTAGCTGCCTATTTGCGCAGAGGCCAGGCGGGGTACCCCGTTGGGCCCACAAGTTCATATTATTTCAGTTCACTTTTATACTGTTTCTATTTTTACCTACTGTTTTATATCAAACCCTCTCAGGAATGTAAAGTCACTGAGTACACAGTCCGAATTGAGGAAACGATTACAATATGTGGAGGTCTGCTCCCCTATGGCTATAGGGGCTGCTTTATTGAATCTCCGGCCCTGACAGGGTTGATTGTTGAGCTACCCTTGCACATCTATGGATACAACATGTTCACTGCCATCACCTATCCCAAAGGGTCAATGCCATGGTTATGCAGTAATCTTGCTCTGTCAGTTTATCTCTCCTCATGTGTTCAGACTAAGAGGCCAGCTACTCTCACCTGGCTGTTTTTATAACCTCTCCTTTAAGCATGGCTCCACCCCAGTCCCTATCAGGAAACCCTATATTAACCTGTGCACTGCAAGCCAGTAGTGCTGATCAACCATTGTGTATTCATTGTGTGTTTGGCTTCCTGTTTCCAGCTTACCATGTGCTCTTTGTTTGTCTCTGTTACCGACCTTGGCGTGTTCCTGACTATTCCTGTCTGCTCGTGACCCTGACCTTTTGGCGTGTCCCCGACTATCCCTGTTTGCCTGTGACCCTGAACCTTTGGCGTGTATTCTGTTGTTCCTGTCTGCTAGTCGCCCTGACCTCTGCCTTATTCCTTTACTATCCTTGTTGTTCCAGCTTGCTGCTTCCTTCTCCTGTAGTCTACCGTGAGCGTGAGCTGTGAGACCCTGGGGCTGCGACCTGGAGCCAGATTGCAGCGCAGTCCATCTAGTCCACTAGAGGTTCTGGTGAACACCTGCTGGCTCTTAGAGTCCGCACCCAGGGGAATCTATGCTCTAGCTCCCACTGGGATCTGTGTTAGTGATCCAGTAGACCCGCTTCCTGAACCTCCCTGGGTACTATCCGCAGCAGTCAGTCCTAGGGTCCACTATCTTAGCGGTGCACTTTTGACTCCTACGGAGTGCATCTGTCACCTGCTCTCAGGTGACCTGACAGTTTGATCAGCCATGGACCCGGCTGATGTGCCGCTACCCGCAGATATGTGGTCCCCAACCTTTTTGCCACTGGGGACCAGCTGTGTGCAAGAAAATTGTGCCAAGGCCCGGGGGGGGGGGGGGGTGTTAGCACTTGCCACTATGCCTGCCACCAGATGGAGATGTCACTTGCCACTATGCCTGCCACCAGATGGAGACTGGAGATGTCACTTGCCACGCTGCCTGCTACCAGATGGAGATGTCACTTGGCACGCTGACTGTTACCAGATGGGAATGTCACTTGCCACGCTGCCTGCTACCAGATGGGGATGTCACTTGCTATGCTGCCTGCCACCAGATGGAGATGTCACTTGCCACGCTGCCTGCCACCAGATGGGGATGTCACTTGCAACGCTGCCTGCCACCAGATGGGGATGTTACTTGCCACGCTGCCTGCTAGCATCATTAATTCATTTACATGTAAAGTCAATCTCCCCCTAGCATTGCAGAGTACTTGCAGCCAGGTACAACGCTGTCAGCCTCTCCTCAGTGTGGGTACAGCTGCAGGTGAAACACAGGCACATGCAAGGGAGATGAGAGTGAGGGCGGGCGGTGAGAGATGACGTCATTCTCTCTCTTCTGGGTCGCGGCTGCAGCTCTGTGTAGAGCAGCCTTCGCGGCCCTGTAAGTAAGGGCAGAACAGCGGTGCGGGCAATGAGAGATGATGTCATCTATCTCCCCCGCCGCCTCACCGCTGACATTACTTGTCTCCTCCGAGGTCCGGCAGCAAAGGCACCACGGCCCGGTGTTGGGCCGCGGCCCACAGGTTGGAGACCTCTGCCGCAGATTACAGGGCCCATTACAGGGCTTAGTTCGCAGACTTGAGACCCAGGAATCGCATCAGACCCAGAAGATGCGATTTCTTCAGGATCTGGCATCCCATTTTGAACAGGTTCAGGCCTCATTAGGACCCCCGGTTAAACAACCGCTCTCTGCTGCTGCACCTATTGCACCAGTCGCAGCCACACATTCATTACAACTGCCAGCTCCGGCCCGTTTCTATGGGGACTCTAAGGCTTGTAGGGGGTTCCTTAGCCAGTGCACAATTCATTTTGAACTTCAGCCCCAAAACTTCCTGTCCGATCGGGCGAAAGTAGCTTATATTATATCCCTCCTGTGCAGCGAGGCGCTAGCTTGGGCTGCCCCTCTATGGGAACGGAATGATCCAGTGGTTTCAAGCCTGTCTGATTTCTTAAAACTTTTTTGGAATATCTTCGAGGAACTGGGTCATGTCTCCTCAGCGGCTATCGCTCTTTTACGTCTCCGTCAAGAGTCTGCTTCTGTGGGACAGTATGCTCTTCAGTTCCATATCCTCACAGCTGAATTGAGCTGGAATAATGAGGCCCTAGTTGCAACCTTTTTACATGGCCTCTCTGATAGAGTGAAGGATGAATTAGCAGGAAGATCCCTTCCTGCTGATCTGGACGGTGTCATCACCTTTTGTAACCAGATCGATATTCGCTTTAAGGAGAGGGCCCTGGAAAAAAGACGCCAGCACTCCCCGTTCTTTAGGCAGCCTGAACTCCCAGTCCCTTCTCTTCGATCCGAGGAGCACTCCCTGCCTGCTGAGGAGCCTATGCAGCTGGCTGGACCAAGTTATCTCCCGAAGAACGTGCTAGGCGCAGAACTCTTGGCCTGTGCCTCTATTGTGGGGCCAAAGGTAATTTTCGTGACACTTGTTCTCTTCGTCCGGAAAAACGATCGGGGCTAATACATCTGGAAGGTGGAGTATTAGACCCTGAAATATCACCTTCACCTTCTCGTCTTCTTCTTTCTGTGTTCCTTCATGTCGGCGCTTCCTCTCGTTCGGTCTCGGCACATCTGGGTTCCGAAGCCGCTGGCAATTTCATGGATTGGGAAACTGCATCTTCCATGAGACTTACCCTTTTGCTCCTTTCAACGCCATTGGTGGTCTTGGCGATTGATGGCACTGTTCTCCCAGGGGGCCCTATCCGCTACCAGACCCTCCCTGTTAAGATGTCGGTACGGACACTCCACCTGGAGTGGATATCCTTCCTTGTCTTACCTAAGGCTTCATCTCCTATCATATTAGGTCTTCCTTGGTTACGGTTCCATTCTTCACGCATTGACTGGACTGCTGGACAGATCCTGGCTTGGGGTTCCTCCTGCCTACTCAAGGTTTCCCCAAAAGAGAAACTTCCTGTTGCCACAATCCCAGTATCTTCTGCTCTTCTTGCTGTATAAAGCAATTTCTGGGATGTGTCCTGCGCTAGTCGGACTGATGTACTCTCTAGATCATGTGGCACTCTGGCTGAAGAGCCCACCTATGAACCTGAGCCGTTCATTCACTCCAGTTTGCATAACCATTTACCTTTGCTTGTCCCTAAACTCCCTTGGACGCACAGCCAGGCTAACTTGTCCACAAGTTCCACAGTCGCTACGCCCTCTGATGCATTTGAGATAGTCGCTATACCTGGTGATACTATTCAGTCGGCCTCTGCACCAGTTATGCCAGTCCAGCCCATGCCCAATGAGCTTCCTGCTTTTTCTTATTCAGGGCCTTCCATAACCTGGTCTCACCCTACTACTATTATGTCCATTCAAACCTGTCTAAGAGGCTCAATCCATCCTTTGGATAGACTGCCCCATTCGGCCAGGTGGGGTTTTCAACCCTTTTTTCAGGATTCTCTGCATTCTGCTTGTGCTTCAGCTATCCAGCTTGACTCCTGTGACACACCACCTTCTAACCAACCTGGTCTCAGGGATTCACTGACCTCTGCCCAGTCTGATGATCTTGTGCTGGATGTCCAACTCATCTTTGAGGGTCTGGGGGACCCTGCTCAGACTCCTGATGGTCTTCTCATGCCCTTACCCATTCCTAAGAAGCCTTTAGTCCTCAATAAGTCCTCTTGTCCTCTCCCTACCTCGGTTTCGGTCTCTGAGGATAATCTAAAGTACAAGGCTAGTCAAGTTTTGGATTATCGACGCCGTAGAGGTATTCTTCAGTACCTCGTACATTGGAAAGGGTTTGGTCCTGAAAAGTTGTAGAAAGTCCCCGTGGGGTTTTTAAGCAGCAATCATCAAGAAAAAGATTTTTGTAAAAGGATATGTTTTTATTAGCAAAATACTCCGAACATAATTTAAAGAATACAGGAATTTAAAAATATGAGCTCCGGTTTTACACATAACGAGACATATTGGGTACGTGTGCAAATCAAGCAAATAAATTATCGCATAGTAGGTTACAGGGAGTGTATGTATACTACCACTCCAAACAGTGTCACTTTTGATTATGGTGGTGCTTGCCAATAATAGAGAAGACCCCAATGCATTTCGACGTTTATAAGGTCATTGTCTTCCTCAGAGGGTCCTTTAGGGTTTGGTCCTGAGGAAAGGTCTTGGATCACTGCATCTGAGATCTTTGCACCTTGTCTGTTGAGGAGGTTTCATCTGGAGTTTCCTTTTAAGCCTGGACCCAGGCAGGGGGAGGCCTCGTAAGAGGGGGGTACTGTCATGGTTAGGCAGTAATCTTCTGTGTCAGTTTACCTCTCCTCATGTGTTCAGACTAAGAGGCCAGCCACTCTCACCTGGCTGTTTTTATAACCTCTCCTCTAAGCATGGCTCCAACCCAGGCCCTATCAGAGAACCCTATATTAACCTGTGCACTGCAAGCCAGCGGTGCTGATCAACCATTGTGTATTCATTGTGTGTTTGGCTTCCTGTTTACAGCTTGCCATGTGCTCATTTGTCTCTTTTACCGACCTTGGCGGGTTCCTTACTATTCCTGTCTGCTCATGACCATGACCTTTTGGCATGTCCCCGACTATCCCTGTTTGCCTGTGACCCTGAACTTTTGGCGTGTACTCTGTTTTTTCTGTCTGTTAGTCACCCTGACCTCTGCCTTATTCCTTTACTATCCTTGTTGTTCCAGCCTGCTGCTTCCTTCTCCTGTAGTCTACCGTGAGCTGTGAGACCCTAGGGGCCATGACCTGGAGCCAGACTGCAGTGCAGTCCATCCTCACCACTAGAGGCTCTGGTGAACACCTGCTGGCTCTTAGACTCCGCACCCTAGGGAATCTATGCTCTAGCCCCCACTGGGATCTGTGTTAGTGATCCAGTAGACCTGCTTCCTGAACCTCCCTGGGTACTATCTGCAGCAGTCAGTCCTAGGGTCCACTATCTTAGCGGTGCACTTCTGACTCCTACGGAGTGCATCTGTCTGGTTTCAGGTGACCTGACAGTCGTATATCTGTCAGCCTTACATGTCTCACTGGATGCCCTTTGTACCCAGGCAATCAGTGCCCCTTGCTCATCTAGACCTGTTTAGCCTGGAGCAGCCCCACTTGTGGCGGCACTGCTCCCACACCAGCAACCCTGGGGTGCCAGTTCTCTTACAAGAACTCCAGATGAACACGGTTCCCATTGTATCCTGGAACATTAGAGCCATAAATGACCTCGTGAATCGCACCATGGTGTCCACAGTGCTTTGGAAGCATCTCCCAGCGGTGTGTGCTTTGCAGGAAACACACTTGGTGCCAGGGGCTCTATCATGTTTGAATTTTGCATGGGCGGGATGGGCGTATAACTCAACACACACCTCCTATTCAAGGGGGGTGAGTGTGCTGATACACGGCTCACTGAACTTCCAACTGTTAGATAAAAGAATTGATTTCCCGCCTCCGTTTAACTCTGAGGTTCTTCGTGATCTATTAATGTACCAGCCCTGATATCCCCTTACTGGTGTTGGGTGATCTCAACGGTGTACTGGATCCTGTGCTAGATAGACATCCCCCCCCCCGCAGGAACCAGGTACGCCCAAGGTCCACATTGAAGACCTTTGTAGATGAGGTGGGCTGGCTAGACCCCTGGCGCCTCTGCAACCCGACACAGAGGCAGTTCTCATGCTTCTCGAAGACCCGCCTATCCCTCTCCCGAACTGACTTATTCCTAAGTACACCGTTGACCTCCCCAATCATGGTTAGGAGTATCTCAGACCACTCCCCCATACTGGTGCACTTAAATTCAAAACTGGCCAATACATTACCCAAGGCCCCATGAAAGCTTAATGCTTTCTGGTTGAACCTGTTCACCTCACACGACAAAATTACTGCTGAGATCTCTGATTATTGGAAGAGGCATGCTGACCACCTGAATCTTAGTGGAGCCTGGGATATTTTTATGGCTTTTCTGAGGGGTATTTTTGTAGCGGAGGTAAATGCAATTAAGAAAAACACTAATGCCCAGAGGGACCAGGCTGCTCAGCTGGTTAGAAGGCTGGAGGCAGAGTACATAGCTGAATCAACGGAGGTTGCTAGGGAGGCATGGATAGCGGCTCAGGATGCGGTAAACTGCATAGATATGTCTTCTGCAGATAGGAAACGATTTTTTAACAAATTGGCCTTCTATGAGGAAGGGGAGCAGACAGGGAGGCTGTTAGCAAAATTAGTTAAATCACGTGCATTCGGAGCATGCGTGCTCCTTTATCAGGCATCTTCAGATTGCCTGATGAAGGAGCACGCATGCTCCGAATGCACGCTCCTCCCCACTCTCTCACCATCCGGAAGTGACGTGTCCAGCCGCCCCTGAGCCGAATCTGAGAATCAGGAAGCGCTGGAAGCCACCAGCGCAGCCAGGATCATCATCTGCTTCTCCACCTGTGAGCCAACCGCCTTTCCCCAGGAGTGGATGAACTTCCTATACCATTTCACATGCGCTGTAATCTCTACAGTCTTGTGAGTTTAAAATCGTCTGTCCTATATTAAAATGTTTTTATCACGCTGCACTTAGATGACGCTGTTCTCTTCTTTGTTTTTTACTGTCTACAGAGCCCCTTCTAGATTGTTATGAGTCGGCAGCCATCCAGAGTCAGCCCATCTGTGATCAGAATCTACACACGTCTTGCTGCATTTGAACTCTCATGCATGGACTCCCCACTATAGAAAGTAGATTCATCACCCATTTCTCTCTATTTGAGCTGACAGAGCGCACATGAACATTTGTATACAATACTCCATGCTTATGGCCATACATCAAGGCAATTTCCCAACTAAAGTGATGACCCAATGGGAGGGAGACATGGGTATATTTGAAGATGACCAATGGGAGGAGGTACTACACACAATTAGTCCCCTTGGTTGAATACACCTGGCCTGACCCCAGTTGACCTTATTCTGGACAGAATTTTCATTTAACAGCAACTGTGGAGAAATATGGGGGGGGGGGGGCAGCGGGGGTTATGGGGGGGAAAAATATATGTGCAATTTATTTTGAGACTAGAGTGAGGAGAATTGCTGAGGACAACTGTGTGATGTAATAATAGGAGATGGTGATTCTGTATAAATATAAATATGACTTTGTAGGACTGTACTCTAAAATGTTTGTGTACTTCCTATGTATACTTGTTCCAATAAAAACCTTTTTGATTAAAAAGAAAAAAATCCCACTTCCTAAACTCTCAATGGAAAAATATACCAAAACCCCCAAAGCTGACTGCATATGAGCAATGGTGTGGCCAAGTCACAGAGCAGAGGGGGGGCATCTCCACGATATACCTGTCACTTGCATCAGACAGCGCTAAATTATCATACATGCTGGCCTGAGAGGGAGAGCTACGGGACAGCTGGGACGTGGTGGTGTGGAATAGAAACTTTCTCTGATCTTACAAAGGTATGCACAACACTGCCCTGATTGAAGCAAATCCAAAAGCGTGGTACCTCTAACTAGGTGGTACTTACTTCCAACCAAGTTAGCTAAAATGTTCCCTTCTGCCTCTTCTCAATGCTTTAGAGACTGTACTCTTTCAGGGTCCATGATTCACATATGGTGGGACTGCTCAAGAATCAGAGGATTCTGGAAAAGATTGTTTCACATGATAGGCAAGGTTACGGGATATCAGGTCCCCAAAGATCCCTACATAGCATTACTAAATGCCCCGGTCTCTAAAACCACCAAAGCCACCCAGAATTTAATTTTCTTTATTCTTTTGGGAGCAAAACTGACCATTGCACAAGCCTGGAAACAACCGAACGTCTCCGTGGCAGCAGCCAAACGAAAAATTTCTTGGGTGATGGCACAAGAAAAAATGGTCAGCTCTCTGACAGACTCAGCTGCTAAGTTCAAGGCAACATGGGAACCCTGGGCATTCTATATAGGCATTTCAAATTAATATGGAGATTATAGATAGGGACCCAGGAGAGGGATCACGAGGGGCTGGCTAATTTCCTTGATATCTTTACCTTCTTTCTTTCCTCTCTGCTTTCAGACTATTCTTCCTTTGTTAAAAATACAGCTTCGCACTACCTCTTAGTGCACCATAGTACGTATAATTATCTTTACGGTCATTGAAAGGTTATTCAGAGACCTAGGGTAGACAACACCTTAACTGCTTAACAACGTAAGCATAGACTGTAGCCATAGAGGCCGATTGACCAATTGCTATCAATTAAGCGCACCGTGCGATATACTCCTGGTGGAGTGCTAAGATTAACAGTCTATTATTAACAGTTATTTTATGTGTAATCTGAAGATCTCTGTAACTGACATCAGTTTTATATCACACTTGAATTTTATTGTTCACCTTCTTATTTGTGATGTAATGTCGCATGTTATTGACACTAAGAACTTATTGAAATAAAAAATATGAATACGATCTATACACTGGGGGGAGAACCTCTGGGGGAATCTAGGATGGAAAAGGACCTGAGGGTCCTAGTAGATGATAGGCTCACCAATGGCATGCAATGCCAAGCTGCTGCTAACAAAGCAAACAGAATACCGGCATGCATTAAAACGTGATCAACTCCAGAGATAAAACGATAATTCTCCCGCTCTACAAGACTCTGGTCCGGCCGCACCTAGAGTATGCTGTCCAGTTCTGGTGCCCAGTCCTCAGGAAGGATGTACTGGAAATGGAGCGAGTACAAAGAAGGGCAACAAAGCTAATAAAGGGTCTGGAGGATATTAGTTATGAGGAAAGGTTGCGAGCACTGAACTTATTCTCTCTGGAGAAGAGAAGCTTGAGAGGGGATATGATTTCAATTTATAAATACCACACTGGTGACCCCACAATAGGGATAAAACTTTTTTGCAGAAGGAAGTTTAACAAGACACGTGGCCACTCATTAAAATTAGAAGAAAAGAGGTTTAACCTTAAAGTGGATGCAAACCCAATGTCTTCCTTTCTAAACTACTGCCATAGGGGTTATCTAAAATTATATACATGCCTTCTGCATGTATCTTTACCTGTCAAATGTCTCCCCTCTGTCTGTTATAAGACCCGAAAAACTGCAGATTCTGTGGGTGGGTCTGTTGTCTGGAGCTCGGTGGGTGGAGTCGTGATGTCAGTAGACTCCCCGCCCACCTCTATACTCCCCTTGTCAATATGCATTTTCTCCTGTGTATTTCTTACACTGAACTTCTGCTATGATCTCTAACATCCAGTGAAAAGACAGGAAAGTAACCACATGACTTCAGCATGCCAAATCATACTGAGGTGTGGAACAGCCAATCCTTGCAGAGCTGCTGAAGAAAGCAGTGGGGGTGGGAATTAAAAAATAATGCATGTGACCGGATGTGGGAGTGAGAGGGTGTGTGAGAGATCTCCTCTCCCCCTGCTCTAACCGGCAAGTACGTAGCCGAGAAAAATGTTAACCGGCCCGGCGTCAGGAGAGCGCAGCTGACTCTGACCCCAGAGACCGGCATCCTCACACATACCCGCTTACACCTGGTCTGGCGAGTGCGAGGGCTCGGAGGACGGAGGAGGACGAGACAGAGGGGGAGGCGTGAGAGGTCTCCCTGGCTAGTCGGTGGTTGTGGAGAAAACCGGCTGCATAAGCAAATAACAGCGCTGGCGCGAGGGACAGAATGAGTGCTTGGAGAGCTGAACCAGACGGGTAGAGTGAGAGGCTCCCTCCTGGTGTACCAACAGCTGATGAACGAACCAGCATCAGCAAAAGGGTAACAGAGCGGTGAGCAGCTGATAAAACTCATAAGGTAACGCTGGAGATTAACTGCCATGTGTGAAGACGTCTGAAGCAGGTGAAAGCTCTTCCTACTGTTCTTAATCCACATATCTGCACATATCTACTATATATGTTCGTTTACCCTGAATTTATAACTAAAGGAACATAAATTAACTGAACTCTTAGTTGAAACTTGGGCCGAGCCGAATCCATTGTTGTTTTCCTCTATTAGCCCCTGCTGTTAAAGACTTTATACCTGCGATCTAGAAAGATGCAACACTAGTCCGGGATGAGAGACAGAAGGGGAGCAGACTGGGGAGGCCAACTAAACCAAACAGCATTAGCATAAATCAATATAAACAGAGGAACAGCGTTTAAAAGTTGGTTACTTTGACTAAAGCGACAATCTGAAGTGCCGTATTTCACCGCCTACTACTTAATTGAAGGCTCAGCTGAGTGGGATGATATTGTAATGCTGGTCGTGTGCAAAGGGACAGTGTTTTTTTTTTTTTTTTCTTTGAGCCCAACAGGAATCAATAGGGTGAAGTAACGCGAACTATAGTTTAATTTGTTTAGAAGTGGACTGTGACTTGTAGCCCTAATTTAATTCAAAGTGACGCTGTAACACTGTGTAATATTTTGAAACAATATGAAAACTGGTCAATCCTTAAAGGAGAAGGAGAAAGGAGGAAGACAACATGGTTGGGAAGCGAGCTGCTGAGGAGAAAGCAAACCAACACCAGCTACAACAGCAGTCACAACAAGAAGGATCCCAAGTCACACGCTCTGCAAAAAATCAGACAAATCAAGCAAAAGCTGCAGCAGCAACCGCAGTTGCAGCAGCAACTAAGTTAGAGCGATCTGCTAGGACATCTCTTTCGCCAGCTAAATCTTCTCAATTTATTCATACAGGACCACCAGGGACTAGGTGAAAAAGTTTAAGCAGTGGACCAATGCCGGTGGTGTCAAGCCCGACGACTGCCCCGCCTATAAGGGAACAAGAAGCAGGGAAAGTGGATATTCCAAGCAGTGACAGAGCAACTAAAAAGCTTCCTAATATAACAGAGACAGAGATGGAGGGAGAACAAAGGGGAAGAGCAGAAGAGCCCACAATGAGGGACCTCCTATATGAGATAACCGCATGCAAGGAATCAATTACAGGGCTGGATGTCCAATTGAAAGGCATAAAGGAGGAAATCGCAGTGATAGGCGGCAAGCTGAAAGAGACGGAGGAAAGAACAACAGCTTTAGAAGAAAGATTAAGTGCAGTAGAAGACACATTATTTCCACTCAAACAGGAAGTCGTTGAGATGAAGAAATGTATAAAAGATCAAGCAGTCAAAATAGACGAATTAGAAAATAGAAATCGAAGAAACAATGTAAGAATAATTGGCATGCCTGAGCGGAGTGAGGGTTCTAACCCTATAGAATTCTTGGAGGAATGGGTTAAAGAAATATTCGGGGCAGCGACTTTTTCTCCTTTTTTTGGCATTGAGCGTGCACATCGAATCCCCTCTAGACCTCGCCAGGGAAAGGAATATCCAAGGCCCATAATTATAAAATTGTTCAACTTTAGAGATAAAATATCTTTGCTCCGGAAGGCAAGAGAAATGAGAGAGATTCTATACAAGGGGGCAAAAATCTTATTATTTCAGGACTTTTCTCCAGAGCTGCAAAAGCGCCGAGCGGCATACATACCAATTAAACGTACGCTTCAGCAAATTTAGATGGACTATGCACTACTATACCCAGCCCGATTAAGAGTAACTAACACAAATGGTATACACTTTTTTGATTCCCCAAAAAGAGTTGAAGAGTGGTTGAAGGTCAACGGGAAAGCAGCACAGAATACAGAAGACGAGAGACCAGAGACTATTTAGACTTTTTCTTTAGACTTTTTTTTTTTTTCTCCCCCCCCCTTTTTTTTTTTTTTAAACATAGGGGTAATGGGAGGGAAAGGGGAAGAAAGGGATCATAGCAATAATTAATTTAAAAAAATAAAATAAATATTTAGGGTTGGCAAGTAAAACACGGATTAGGAGGTGGAGGGGGATTAGAACATAATAAAATAGTAGAATATTGTTAAATTAATTGGATTAAAATAAGGTTGAACAGCACTAAAAAAGGTTGGAGAGGGGGGGAGGGGGGAGGTAAGATCCCGAGGAGTAGGGGGATACAGAGATGTATGGTATGGACAAGGTGGGAGGGAGTATGTTGGGGAGTGAATATAGGTGGGAGGTCAAGATAAAAGCCCCTAGGGTAGGCCCAGTTGGGCGGGTGGGGAGGGGAGGGGTGGAGAGGAAGGGTGGGAGGGTTTGGGAGGGTGTGGGGTGGAGAGGAGGGAGGGGAAGGGGGGGAAGGGTAGGCACGAAAAGGGGTGGATTTATGCAAAGGAGAAAGGGAAGTTATCACAAGAATAAGTCCTGCCACAAATATTTTTTGTATCACACAACTGACAAATGGGGGGAAAAAGTAATGCTATGTAGAAATGTACTGTATGCTGGCAGGGTCCTTGGAATGGTTAAAATCCAGAAGGACAATGGTAATATGATTTATTGTTCGTCGCTGCTTTCGATTCTATGAGTGCAGAAAATAGAGTGCTCCCATGTATGAGCAAGGGGGGGGGGGAAGGGTATTTTATTAATGACATGGAATGTAAGGGGGCTGGGAGATAGGGATAAGAGAAGTGCGATGTTTAAATATTTTGATAAAATGAAACCCCAGATAATTTGTTTGCAAGAAACACATATGCGGCCCGATTCTTTGCATTTACTGCGCTCAAGGAGATACCCAATACAGTTTCACTCTATGCATACCTCATATTCAAGGGGGGTTAGTATTGTGATCTCCTCGGATATTTCCTTTGAGTGCTTGCAACAGAGAGTGGATAAGGAGGGAAAGTTTGTTTTTTTACTATGTAAGCTTAATGGACTAACGTGTATAATAGCTTCTATATATATCCCCCCGCCTTTTTCAGCAGTTCCCCTTGGGTGCCTCTCGCAATTCATGGCTCTACACCCAGGGGTCCCGGTGTTAGCATTAGGAGATTACAACAATATCTTGGATAATTCCCTGGATAGAATGTCTCTGACATCCAAAAATCTGAGGCATACTCCTGGAAGGACGGCTTTTGCCGCCCTGCTTGAGGAATTGGGACTTAGGGATGTATGGAGGGTGAGACATGATAAGGATAGATGTTACTCCTGCTACTCTGCAACACATGATGGCCTCTCACGTATTGATTTGGGCCTGGGGAATGAGTCACTTTTACAGCGGGTAGAGGACTCAGCATATGAGCCGCGCCTTCTGTCTGACCACTCCCCATTTTGGGTATGGCTATGTACTATTGGTACTTCGAGACAACTACTATGGAAAATGAACCCATATTGGTTAACCCTGTTTTCACAGGCAGATAGAACGGGAGAGGTCCTACGGGAATTTCTACAATTAAACGGGGGCTCAGCCAGTAAAGCGGTAATTTGGGATACACTCAAGGCATTCTTGAGGGGTTGCCTCATTAAAGAAATTGCGGGAGTTAAATCTCGATCCAGAGAGTGGGAAACCAGGGTACGGGAAGAACTGAAAGAAAGGGAGCAGGCCTTAATAATTGACCCATCACAATCCAATCAAGAGCTATGGAGAGAGGCGCAGGCAGTACACAATGCGGTGTGGCTATCTGCAGCAGAGAAGAGAAGATATTTTCAGCAACAGAGTTATTTTGAAGAGGGGGAAAATACTGGTCGCCTTTTAGCTCTAATAGCTAGAGAGCAACGGGAATCTACAAACATCCAAGCTATAGGAACTGAAACTGGAGAGAGGTTAACTCTTAGCTCAGACATAGTAAATAGCTTTCAGCAGTATTACAGGGATTTGTACTCTAGTAAAACTAGGTATAAATCATCGGACCTGGAACAGTTTCTACAAACCTGTCCTTTTCCGCGGTTAACGGAGGAGGAGAGGGAAACTCTGAACTCCCCAATTTCACTGGCTGAACTAACGGAAGCATTAGAGGGGGCAACGCGTCATAAATCCCCGGGCCCAGATGGATTACCGGTAGAGGTATACTGCCATTATAGGGAGGTCCTCTTACCATCATTGTTGCAGACAATAGAGGAGGCTGGGGAAGCGGGAAGGTTACCAGATAGTATGCAAGAAGCAATAATTACAGTTCTTTTGAAGCCAGGAAAGGATAGACTTCTAATGGACTCATACCGTCCAATTTCGTTATTGAATGCGGACGTTAAGTTGCTGGCCAGGGTTTTGGCTAAGAGGCTTTCTCAGGTAATTGGCAAGCTGGTTCACTGTGACCAATCTGGCTTTATACCAACGCGCTCTACATCTGATAATATAAGGAGGTTATATATGAATTTGCAGATGCCAGTGGACAATCCGGGGGGTAGGGCCATTCTGTCACTGGACGCGACTAAGGCGTTTGATAGTGTGGAGTGGCCCTACCTCATGGAAATATTGGAAAGATTCGGAGTGGGAGGTAAATTCATATCTTGGGTAAGAGTACAGTATTTCAAACCTAGAGCTAGGTTGCGCATCAATGGTCTCCTCTCTTCTCCATTTGGATTACATAGGGGGACTAGACAGGGTTGCCCGCTGTCTCCATTACTGTTCGCCTTGGCGATTGAACCCCTGGCTATATTGATTCGGAGCTCACCTGAGGTAGTGGGGTTCCGCAGATATCAGAGAGAGGAAAAAATATCTCTGTACGCAGATGATGCACTTATATATCTAGGGGACATGGCCTCCTCTTTGCGGGCAGTGATGGAGATAGTGGGAAACTTTGGCAGTTTCTCGGGCTTTGCAATTAACTGGTCGAAATCAACTATAATGCCACTAGATCAACCGAGGGATGGACTCCCAGGGGGGCTGAACAAATAGCTATTGTTAACCGCTTTAAATATTTAGGAGTGATGGTGTCCCCAGAGCCAGCTGAGTATCTTCGACTGAATTTGGGGCCATTGCTTACCAGACAGAAAGAAAAATGTAACAGTTGGTGTAGGCTTCCATTGTCAGTTGTAGGACGGGCAAATCTAGTAAAGATGGTCTGGGCCCCACAGCAGCTGTATATCCTTCACAATTCACCAATATGGATTTCGAAGAAGTGGTTCAGGCTAATAGATACATTAATGAGAGAACTGATATGGAAAAAAAGGGTGCCTAGAATCAGCTTGGAAACACTGCAACATGAAAAAGATAAAGGAGGGCTGTCAATACCTCACCCCAGGATATATTTCTTGGCATCACAGTTGCAACAAATGGCAGGATGGGGTAGAGTGGGAAATGAGGACCCTATATGTAAATTAGTGACCATTTCGGAACCCACATTAGTGGCGGCCTCCCATCTAGAAATGGATTTACTAAGTATGAAGGGATTAGAATCTATGAGTTCTCTTTTCAAAAGGGTTTGGGGGGAAACTCTGAAAATATTGAAAATAACGGGCGTGCTCCCATTCACACCAATATGGCACAATAAAAGATACACTGAGGTCCAGGAGTTGCAGGGTTTCTCACACTGGAAGGAAAGGGGGATTTGGTTCTTCTCACAAATCTATGAGGGGGACTTATTAAAGTCATATGAACAACTATGTAGGGAATTCCACTTGCACCCTAGGGGCTTCTACCAATATCTCCAAATTCACCATGCACTACATGCACAACAAACAACTCACTCCTTAGGAGTAACAACAGTCCCAATATTGAATGAAGTTTTGAAGGCAGATACAAGGAAAGGACTAATAACAAAAATATACGGGGAATTATTGACTAGGACCCAAGACCATACATCATTAAAGTGTCGGAAAAAATGGGTAGAGGATGTAGGCGAGATAGACGATAATCAGTGGGAAATGGCACTCAAAGCTATCCCGGCAGTCTCGTTATCTGCATCACAAAGGTTGTCACAATTATTTATTTTGCACAGGGCCTACAGGACACCAGTGCAACTCCACAAATGGGGAGGTAGGGACTCCTCTGAGTGCCCCAAGTGTGGAGTGCCCCGGGGGGGACTTTATTCACCTAATGTGGAGGTGCCCAAAGTTGCATAGGTACTGGGAAGAGGTATCTCAACGCATTTCTGGGCTGGCGCAAGCCCATATTCCCTTGAATCCGACAGTTTATTTGCTTGGTGCCATTGATGCAGAATTGTTCCCTGGAGGAAAGTATCTCATGATAACTAGATTGATGTATTTAGCTAGAAAACTTATAGCAAAATACTGGATGGCTCTTACGGTGCCTACTGGGAAGCAATGGATCTCATATGTAAACTCCCTTCTTCCAAGAGAACGACTGGCCTATAACCGTAGAAGTGACAAGGGGAAATTTGACAAAATATGGCAACCCTGGTTGAGGGAAGCGGATGTGGCCCCCCATCAACTGGTAGTGGAAAAGCTTCGGATGTAGAGTAGAGGGAGTCGCTGAGAAAGGAAAGAGTAGCTAAAAAATAGACGGAAAGGGAGGAAGAGAGAATAGGGGAAAGGAAAGGGGAGAAGAAGGAGCAAGATGGCAAGTGGACCCGAGGGGCGATGACTGTACAACAAAGAACAGGTTGTGGGGGAAGTCAGTGGCAAACGAGGGAGTGGCAATCAAAATAATGCAACCCTAAAGTGATGATTGACAGGTAGGGGTGAGGGAGGGAGGGGGGAAGGATTGGGGTGGGTAAGGGATAAGATATGATAACATGAATACAATAGAGATTTGTATAATTTTACAGAAATTGTAGTATTATATATTATGTATAACTGCTTTGGAAAGTGTTTGTATTAAACTAAATAAAAAAAATTTCTGATAAAAAAAAAAAAAAATAATGCATGTCTTAGGCTAGTGCACGAGATATGTAAATCACCTGTCACTCACAGCAAGTGGGAGGATTTGACAAAGTTTTTCTCTGTTTCTCAAGTTTTATCTCACTGAACAATAAAAGAGGATTGCTCAGAGCTGGATTAACTCTTTGTGGCAATTCTGGGCCCAAATGATAGGAAATCTTATACTCTACATTTATGACATAAAAAAAAAAAAAATTTCGGTTTACATCCACTTTAAACTATGTACAGGGTTCTTTACTGTAAGAGTGGCAAGGATGTGGAATTCCCTTCTACAGGCGGTGGTCTCAGCGGGGAGCATCAATAGTTTAAAAAAACTATTAGATAAGCACCTGAACGACCGCAACATACAGGGATATACAATGTAATACTGACATATAATCACACACATAGGTTGGACTTGTGTCTTTTTTCAACCTCACCTACTATGTAACTATATGTAACATTCGGTGTCAATCACCAAAACTAGACTGCTCTGAACTTCCTGGGGAAAAATAGAGGAAAAATAGATGTGCCAGCGAACTAGGACAAGATGTTCTGCTCGACAGCTTCTCAAAGCTTCGGTTCTAATAGAAGGAAACATAGAAAATTAAGTGTATTTCAGAAGTGCTGATATTCCATTTAGGGTCGGTTCACACTGGGACGACTTGGGATCCGACTTGTACGCCCTCAAGTCGCCCCAAGTCGCCCCAGAAAGAGATTCACATTTAAGTGAATGGGAGCGTCTTAATAGACACTACTGAAGTCGCTCCGACTTCAGAGCGTACTCCCTGTACTACTTGGATCCGACTTGGTAGGCGACCTGTACCATAGAAATCAATGGAAGTCGCCTCCAAGTCGGATCTCTCTCTCAAAGTCAAGCGACTTTGCAGGGAAAACCCCTCCCTCCCAGAGAGCTGATTGTCCTGTGATTGGCCACAGCCGAAGTCGCCTGTCCTGGAGGCGCCTTGAAGTCGCGTTGTAATTTGCTAAAGTCGCGCTGAAGTCGCGCCGAAGTCGCGTTGAAGCCGCGTTGAAGTCGCCGTGCAAAGTCGCGTTAAAGTCGTGTTGCCCCTGTGTGAATCGAGCCTTAGGGTGTTACACACAAGTGTTACAATGTTGCATGATATTTTCAATGTATGAGAAATACAAAGTAATACAGGAAGGTGCATGGAGCAGGCTTTACTCTAGAACGGATAAGGAATTCAATACTTCTATTTCTTTCTCCACCTTAGTAAATCTATTAAAGGAAACCTGTATTTTCACTATCATCAACTCAACATTACTGTGATAGTTCCAGTGTGACATATACGTTGAATAGTTAAATCTGAACTTGACTCTCTCAATCAATATTGATTCCTTTTAATCCTTATGCTGCTAGCACTAGTAAATAGATAGGAAAATATATCATATTTACTTTTTTGTACATTTCTTCAGTTACTTCCTGGTTTCCAGGCCTAAGCAAATGATGTCATACATCCCAGAAGTCTTCCCAAGAGGCAGAGGGGTTTTCTCAGCTAAGCACCCTCTCTTGCCTCCGTGCTAGAGCTAAGGGCAGATGGATTTCAGGAAGTAAATTCTACATGAATCATCTGCCCTTACTTAAAGCGGAGTTCCAACCACATTTTGAACTCCTCACTATCCAGCAGTAATGTGTGCACTATTAACGAATTGGCATATATATATATTTTTTTCCTGGATCACTATCTTTATTAGAGCAATCTTCTATTTTCACTCCTTTCTTTGGGGCCCAGAGCCGCACGTGTCATTTCCAGGTGTGCAATGTCTCCTGGGAGATGTGTGTCATCAATCCCAGGAGGCAATAGGCATCGTCGGGTTGTAACATCGCGTTATTTGCAAACCAGAAATGAAGCGATGCAAGGCAGCACCCAGAACTATTTTAAAAAGGGTAACCAGGCTTTTGTTGCCATTGTTACCCAAGCTTCCCATGCAAAGGGTTCGGAAAATAATTAGATTAAAAAAAGAGTAGTATGATGGGGCAATATGATGTTTTGCAGTAATTTGTGAAAGGTATTACCTTTTGCAAGAGCTTTCTTTATAGCTTGATTTACAATCCTTGTATATGCTGAGAAACTTCCTGGTTCCTGGGAAGGGGAGGAGAGGTTTCCACAGCTAAGGGGTGGTAACTTTCTCCGACACTGCTGTTGCTATGGAAACCCGACCTACAAGCTATTATACTGCTCGCGCCGCACTGAGCGTGTACCGTACGAGATCGGCACGTGCATGCTGGGTAGCCAGCATGCATGAAATACAGGAAGAGATACATTCTGACTTCAGATGCCCTCACAGGAGATGTCCGCGGTCTGCTGGGACTTTATAAAGTAAGAAAACAATGCTGCAAACATGCTAAACTGACCTTAGTATACAGCATACCTTTACTAGAATATAATAAGAATGAGTTTTAAAGTGGTATTTTTAGCTTAAAGCGGAGTTCCACCCAAATTTTGAACAATATCTGTATGTATTCTCTTCCTTGCGTAGATGCTGACATGCCGTTTAAAAAAATTTAAATCACCGTAATTACCTTTTATTTTTCTATTCTTCTTTGCACTTCCTGGTTCTCCTCCCGTGGGAGTAGGCGTGTTTCTAGCCTCTCCCAGACTCCTGGGAGCTAGTCTCAGGCTTCCCAGGATGCCACTGAGCATGTGCGGGAACGAGCAGTGAATGCTGGGAGCACAGCATTCACCACATCCAGGAAATAAATGCTTGTGGGCTTCAAATGCCCACAATGAAGATGGAAACCGCCTGCAGTGAATAATATAAGTTATTCTTTCCGACAAAATCTGACACAGGCAGACATATTACACACAATATGTGAGTATGTAATGCTGAGAAGAAAAGTTTGTGAATGAACTCAAAAAAAAAAAAAAAACATAGATAGGTGGACCCCCGCTTTAAAAGTAACATTTTGGCCAGAACACCGCTTTAAGATGGCCATGACCAGAAATGCTAGGGAGTGATTTCTCCACAAAATAAAGCATAGGGACATGTATGTATGGGTGAGCTTGCTTTGAACATTAAAAAACAATTAAATAGCATTTTTTTGGTTTGTGGTACTTAGATGCAGTTTAGTTCTGCTTTAAGTGTCTTGGCCAAGGGGCCCAAACAAATTACCTACCATAAAGATGTAAAACCATAGCTCCCAGCTGTCCCTCAATTGAAGAGAATGTACTTTTTTGTTGCCAAATCCCTCTGTCCATCTTTGCTTCTTCAATTATCTCTCTTTTTGGTTTGATGCACAGACTGCTATAGAAAATGTACTATATAACTACCAAAAGTTTTATCCTGCGCTAAGCCTTCTTACAACCTGTAAATTATTAAATACCGTTAATCAATTTGAAAATCCAGAATAAAAGATGTAGTAATGTTTGTGAAAAGTTGGGATGCATACAGTATGTAAAAAGCACTTGACATCACTTCTGTATTGACTGGCTAGTCTTCCTGTGTTCCCAGACTAGTAGTTTGGTAACTTTGGTAGTTGGCAGAAGGGTTGGTAAGCCTTCTGGAGTTTAGGCTTGATATGAGCTCCTGTTGGTGCCCTTCTCTTCTTTAGTTAAATTTAACCACCTCAATACCGTAGGAAATCCATGGACATCCTTAGGATGAAGTGGTTATACCGGGATGATGCCTTCACTTGCTGGTATCAAAATTTGCACCGGCGATTCCCTCTAAGGCAGAAGTGATTCAAGTTGCTGTTTTCGTCTGCGGGTGGCGTAAGGGGGTCCCCGTGGTGTAAGGGGCGCCCTCACTGCTGCCTTTCCCAGGCTCTGCCGTCTGATTTCAGACTTCGATTTCGACCAGCGGCGACGGCGGCACTACACAGAGAGAGAGCAACTGACATTGTTCCTCCCTCTCTGTGACCCTGGAAACCGGAAGAAACTTCCGGTTTCAGCTCTTTGTTTACCTGGCTGTAAACAAAGAGTCAGTGTAAAAAAAGTTTTGGATAAAATAAATAATACAATTTTTTTTAAAATTTTAAGCTCCCCCATCCCACACGCAAATGTGAACGCATAGCTAAGTCCTACACGCATATGTAAATAGTGATCGCACCACACCTGTGAGGTATTGTCACGAGTTCCAGAGTGAGAGCAATAATTCTAGCACCAGACCTCCTGTGTATTTCTAAACTGGTAACTTGTAAAGGCATTTAAATTGTCGCCTATGGAGAATTTTAAGTACTCTAGTTTGGCGCCATTCCACAGGGGCGGACACAATATTAAAGCGTGACATGTTAGGTATTTATTTACTCTGCTTAACATATGTTATATTTTACAAAAAAATTGGTCTTATATTGTGTTTGTGTGAACTAAAATCCATTAAAGTGTATTTTTTCCCGACAAAAAATCGCTGCGCAAATACCAAGAGACAAAAAAAATTGCCTTTCATTTTATACTATAAGGCATCTGCTAATATATATATATATATATATATATATATATATATATATATATATATAATATATATATATATACACAATTAGGGTTGCACCGATATCATTTTATTTATCAGCGAGTACCAACATTTTCGGTCAAGTACTCGCTGATACCGAGTACCAATACCTTTGCAGTGCGATTTGAGCCCATGCAAAATGGGCTCAAATCACATTCAAAGAATCACATGCAATTTAAACATGAATGCGATGTGATTCCTGTCCTAGTCACATGTGTTTTCCCCTACCGCTCCTGTGTGAACCCAGTAAAAAAAGACAGGGACTAAGTGCAGCAATGGGCAAACTGTTTATTTAAAAATGTTATAACAACTCACATGTTAAAAGCACATATCTCGCATGTCAAATCCAAATCTGCACAGTCATAGTGTCCCCATCCCATGGGAAAACCACGGCTGCTTGTGGTGCTCACAGGGCTGGAGGTGATGTATAGTCATGTATAGGCGGTCCACCCCCAAGCTGACATCACTTCCACGTATGCAGTCAAAGCTGGTTTACAGGGGTTCCGGAACCACCTACATCTTCCAACCCCGTAAACACTGTAAAACAATGCATATTTGGATTTGACATATTACAGATATGTACTTTTAACATGTGAGATGTTATAACATTTTTTAATAAACTGTTTGCCCATTGCTGCACTTAGATGGCACCTCTCTAGCTTTCTATACTGGGTTCACACAGGAGCAGTGCGGGAAACCGCATATGATTCATACAGGATTCGCACCGCATTCCTGTTCAAATTGCATGCCATTCTTTGCAGTGCAAATTTAGCCTATTCATTTTGTATGGGCTCAAATCACACTGCAAAGGTATCGGTACTCTGCATCAGCGAGTACTTGACCGAAAGTATCAGTACTCGCTCACATTGGTAAAAGAAACGTTATCAGTGCAATCCTAATTATAGCATCAAAGCATGCATTCCACTGTGTTGGAAGCAAACCTCAATCCCATCTTTGGGATTGTGGTTTGCCAAAACTAATGAAATTCAACAGATGGAAGAGCTACTTGCCACTGCAAACAATAGAGAGGAACAATGCCCAAAATGTTGGTTCTACTGCACCGACTTTACCTTCTCCACAGATTACCAGGCCATGTTAGCATCTCAGGGATGAAATGTTTTATCCGGTGTATTGCAGCTGGCATGTGCGCTTGGTTGGAAGCTGTGCGCAGCCTCCCCTTCTAAGTATGTTTTATTTTTTCTCCCACTTTTGTTACCCTTTTTTCCTTTTTTAGACCCTATGCCCACTTATCTTTTTGTCTACTTATTTATTGTCTTCAGTCATGCTCATGTGGCCATAATAGCTTTTTCAATAATTACACTGCTCAAAAAAATTAAAGGAACACTTTGAAAACACATCAGATCTCAATTGGGAAAAATATCATGCTGGATATCTATACTGATATGGACTGGGTAATGTGTTAGGAACGAAAGAATGCCTCATTGTTTGATAGAAATGAAGATTATCAACCTACAGAGGGCTAGATTCAAAGCCACCCTGAAAATCAAAGTAAAAAGATGATGCAGCAGGCTAGTCCATTTTGCTGGATTTTCATTGCAGCAACTCAAAATGGTACTCAGTAGTTTGTATGGCCCCATGTTCTTGTTTGCATGCCTGACAATGTTGGGGCATGCTCCTCATGAGACAACGGATGGTGTCTAATGATGATGTATTTCCTCCCAGATCTGGACAAGAGCATCACTGAGCTCCTGAACAGACTGAGGTGCAACCTGGCGGTGTTGGATGGACCGAAAAATAATGTCCCAGAGGTGTTCTAATGGATTTAGGTCAGGCAAGCATGAGGGCCATTTAATGGTATTGATTCCCTCATCCTCCAGGAACTGGCTGCATACTCTTGCCAAATGAGGCCGGGCATCGTCGTGCACCAGGAGGAACCCAGGACCCACTGCACCAACATAAGGTCGGACAATGGTTCCAAGGATTTCATCCAGATACCTAATGCCAGTCAGGGTGCCATTGGCTAGCCTGTAGAGGTCTGTGCATCCCTTCATGGATAATCCTCCCCAGACCATCACTGACCCACCACCAAACCGGTCATGCTGAACGATGTTACAAGCAGCATAACGTTCTCCATGGCTTCTCCAGATCCTTTCACGTCTGTCACATGTGCTTATGGTGAACCTGCTCTCAACTGTGAAAAGCACAGGGTGCCAGTGGCAGACCTGCCAATTCTGGTGTTCAATGGCAAGTGCCAATCAAATGCCACAGTGCCGGGCATCAAGCACAGGGCCCATTAGAGGATGTCAGGCCCTCAGGCCACCCTCATGAAGTCTGTTTCTGATTATTTGGCCAGAGACATTTACACCGGTGTCCTGATGGAGGTCATTTTGTAGGGCTCTGGCAGTGCTCATCTTGTTCCTCCTTGCACAAAGGAGCAGATAATTGTCCTGCTGATGGGTTAAGGACCTTCTACAGCCTGGTCCAGCTCTCCTAGAGTAACTGCCTGTCTCCTGGAATCTCCTCCATGCTCTTGAGACTATACTGGAAGACACAGCAAACCTTCTGGCAATGGCACGTATTAATGTGCCATCCTGGAGGCATTGGACTGCCTGTGCAAACTCTATAGGGTCCAGGTACCACCTTATGCTACCAGTCAGTGGCAGCTTGTGCTCAATATTTTGGGGGAGGGGAGGCGCAAAAAAACAAACCCCCCCCCCCCACTCGCATATGTAATTTTTATAGGATGTGTGTCCCACTACTGTTGTATGACTGCAAAAACTAAAAAAATTGAGAATTTAAAAAAAATACGATTACTATTTCTCATGTAGCATTGTTTATGGATTTATGGGTCCATTTGTCATTTGGCATCCCCCCCCCGGTTCGGTTCGGCAGAGCATGCGAACAGGCAAAAAATTTGCACGAACACCTTTAAAGGCTATGGGACTCAAACGTGAAAAATCAAAAGTGCTAATTTTAAAGGCTAATATGCAAGTTATTGTCATAAAAAGTGTTTGGGGACCCGGGTCCTGCCCCAGGGGACATGTATCAATGCAAAAAAAAGTTTTAAAAACTGCTTTTTTTTTCAGGAGCAGGGATTTTAATAATACTTAAAGTGAAACAATAAAAGTGAAATATTCCTTTAAATATCGTGCCTGGGGGGTGACTATAAAACTGTACCAAAAGGGAAGTGGCGCTGTTCAAAGAGTAGTGGAAATTAGATGTAAACCTCTGTGTAAATAATGTAAATGAACCTATGCCTATAAGTGAATGATAATACCAATAATATGCAGTCAAAACAAAACCAAGTGAGTGTACCATTCACCGAATGAAGAAACCAAAAATGTAGAGGTTGAAGATTAAAAATAAAAATAAATAAATTATAAATTGGTAGGGGCGTGTATATATGTCTCCAATCACGTGTGTCTATGTACATATGCGGCAAAAAATATATAAGTGCAAAAAAATGAAGTGACATAGAATAACAAGTGTTATATCATCTGAGATGGTATCCCCAAGTACTTGTATAGATCCCCCTAAATATAAATAAGTGCATATGCACAAATATCCGTGGTGTATAAAGGCAAGCCAAAAATATAAGGATAACCACAAAGGTGTATAAAAACCAAACAAAAAATGGAAAAATAGAATGTGAAAACTAAAAAAAAAAATATATAAAAAATATATAAGTGTGAATGTATTTGTGAAAAATCAAAAAAGTGCTAAAACAGTCATTCAAATGACAATCTGAGAGTAGTGAGCTGTGCACACATAAAATAAAAGTGACTCTTCAATGCTTCCCTCTTCCATCTGCATCCCCCTCCTGTGATTGCACTCACCAGAACGCCTCACCCGTGCAGGGATAACAGGCGTGATAGCTGTATCCAGATGGCGATGTCCCCCTTGGCATGATATCCCTCTAGTTAACACAGCTCTCATCAGCCTCTCCAATGCGGTTTCGAGTTCCTCAGCACCGGATATCGGAAACCCAGCGACCCCCCCTTACTCTGGGAGGTCACAAAGCGCTTGGTTGGATCTCTGATCCACTGAAAAAGAAATCCAAACTTCTCTCCCCAGCAGTCTTGAATAGTATACACCAGGAAGTTCACAGTTCACAGCAGGGGGGTGACTATAATATGCCTGTAAAGTGGCGCATTTTTCCCATGTTTAGAACAGTCCTTGCACAAAATGACATTTCTAAAGGAATAAAAGTCATCTAAAACTGCTTGCGGCTGTAATGTAATGTCGGGTTCCGGCAATATAGGTGAAAATCGTTGAGAAAAACGGCATGGTCGCCCCCCCCCCCTTCCCCCAGCCCATTACCCAGCCCTTTGGATCTGGTATTAATATTAAGGGGAACCCTGCACCCAAATTCCAAAAAAAAAGGCATGGGGGCCCCCAGGCCCCATATACTCTGAACAGTATACAGGCGGTTCCCGGGTTACAAACAAGATAGGGACTGTAGGTTTGTTCTTAAGTTGAATCTGTTTGTAATTTGGACCAGGTACATTTTTAAAGTGTAGCTCCAGCCAAAAAATCTATTTTTGAACTTTTTGGATAACATAGGGAAGGGTTATCACACCTGTAACATTTGTTTTGCTGTCTGTGCCCCTGTTCAGAAGATTTCACCTCACTTTCTGTCCCAATGACAATTGGATTTTGAAAATTTTGGGTTATTAGGGAAACTAGGATTGGTGATAAAGCATCAGTGGAGACACCTTTTTCCCATATTAACTCTTACAGGAGAAAATTTTCCCTTCCTATGGGTAGATTTCCTCTCACTTCCTGTTGTCTCCCTCCGTTTGTATGTAGGAGTCGTTTATAAGTCGGATGTTTGAAAATAGGGGACCGCCTGTATATACCATACGGCCTGCCCTATACACTCTGCGTAAAATTGGGCCTTAGGTGTTGGTAAGCCCTCACAGTTACTCTTGGTGGGCACTGGAATGGGCCCTGCTGTGAAATATTATATCAAGAATTGTAATTACATGCCCCTGTTAAACAGGGGCAGAAAAATTGGGCCTTAGGCAGTGGTGGTGGTGCCACAACACTGTAACCTCTCACAGATTCTCTTGTTGAGTGGAGGAATGAGCCCTGCTGTGAAATATTAGAGCAAAAATTGTAATTACATGCCCCTTTTAAACAGGGGCAGAAAAATTGGGCCTTAGGTGGTGGTGGTGGCACAACACTGTAAAGCCTCACAGATACTTTTATTAAGTGCAGGAAAGGGCCCTGCTGTGAAATATTAGATCAAAAATTGTAATGACGCAACCCTGTTAAACAGGGGCAGAAAAAATGGGCCTTACACAGTGGTGGTAGTGCCACAACACTGCAATCCCTCACAGATACTCTTGTTAAGCGCAGGAATGAGCCCTACTGTTAAATATTTGACAAAAAATTGTAATTACACGCCCCTGTTAAACAGGGGCAGAAAAATTGGGCCTTAGGCAGTGGTGGTGGTGCCCTGAACCAAAAATATTCTTAGAAGCTATCATCATGAAGATTGAGGAGGAATAGGATAGTCACTGTCAGGGCTGGCTCAGCCCTTCCTTCTCTGAGCTGGCTGCTCAGCTGTCAGCTAATTAACAGCTCTCTTCTCTCTCCACAGTTAACCAGCTGTTGTGAATCTGCTCGTAAGTCCCGCCTATTTAAAGACATCCAGCTCACTTCATTCCTGCCTTCGCCTTGGTCACATCACAAGAAACCATCTCCTGTGTTCCTGTTTAAAGACTGGCTTTGCTGACATCCATTCTGGCTCCTTATCCTGCTTGCTGTTCCTCTACTTGGATCCCTGACTTCTGGCCTGGCTGATTACATGATCTGGTTACTGAACTCTGGCTTGGTTGATTACCCAACCTGGTTATGGAACTCTGGCTTGGCTGACTAACCGATCTGGTTACTGGACTCTTGCTATGCTTTGACTACGCTTACTCTATTTACCTTTTTATTTTTATTAATAAACAAGTGTGATTTTACTGTACTTCTGTCTCGGTCTGGTTCATGGTTTCTGACAGTCACTCAGTCAGCATAATAGGATAGTCACTCAGCATATGCAGTCCTTATGGGATCCCACGTGCATGGAAAAATCAATCGGTTACATCAGCATCAGGTGCTTGGTAGCTGGTGATCCAAGACTGATTCATTTTTATGAATGTGAGCCAATCAACAGAGTCTGTGGACAAGCGCACTCTGTGATTGGTTACAAAGCTTCCAGCAGCACTGAATGTGCATTCAGAAAGAACGCTGGATGCAGGACAGGCCAGTAGCTCAATTGCATATTGAGCAAGCTCAGGCAGGTGGTCCATCCTGAAGACCCAGTAACCCAGTGGATGTTCTGTTGGAAAGGTCTCCAAGTCTGATCTTGCCCCTAGATTTTCCTACACCATGTAATTCAGATGCTGGCGATGGTTGTTGGAACCGATCAGACCTTGGCGCTGAGGACTGAAGAAATGTCTGAAGGCATCAGTCAGCCGGCCACCTTCTCCACCACTCTTTCTGTGACTGAACGAAGCCTCAGAAACACGTTGTCCAGCACCAGGAAATTGTAACCTCCCAGGCTCTGGAAACACATTGCACAAACCTTTCTGCAAGGCCTCCCGAAGATGTTTCATCCTCTGCTCCCTATGCGAAGGCTGGTTAGGTTCTGCAACCTTATCCTTGTAACGTGTATCAAGAAGGGTTGCCAGCCAGTAATGATCCCTCTCCTTGATACCACGAATCCTAGGGTTCTTTCGCAGGCTTTGCAGGATCAGGGAGGCTATGCAGCGTAAGTTTGCAGAGACATTAAATCCTGAGTCCTCTGGGTCATTAAGGATCATGAGTCACATAATGATCCTCAACCATCTCCTCCATGGCTTTCTGGAGACTGAAAACGATCCCTTGAAGACTGCTGCTGATGCTGAGTGTTATCCTCCACCTCCATGCTGACACAATCCTCTTCCTCCTCCTCTTCTTCTCCCTGTGTGATTGGTGGGCCCACAGGAATACTATCTGGATAAAGGGGGCCTTGAGAGGTAAGGAAGTCCTACTCTTCCTCCTGCTGTTCTGCCTCAAGTGCCCTGTCAATTATTCCACGAAGCGTGTACTCCAACAGGAAGACAAGAGGGACAGTATCATTGATGCATGCACTGTCACTGCTCACCATCCTTGTGGCCTCCTCAAATGGTGACAGGACAGTGCATGCATCCTTGATTAGTAGCCACTGGCATGGCGAAAAAAAGCCAAGCTCCCCTGACCCTGTCCTGGTGCCATACTCACACAGGTACTCATTGATGGCCCTCTGCCCCATGTGCAGCCGCTGCAGCATTGCCAATGTTGAGTTCCACCTGGTGGGCATGTCACAAATGAGGCGGTTCTTGGGCAGGTTGCATTCTCTTGTCAGCCAGCCGAGCACTGGCATTATATGACTGGCGGAAATGACCACAGACTTTCCTGGCCTGCCTCAGGAGATCCTGTAAGCCAGGGTACTTGCTCAAGAACCACTGCACCACCAAATTCAGGACGTGAGCCAAACAGGGAACATGGGTCAAGTGTCCCTGTCGGAGGGTGAAGAGGAGGTTGGTGCCATTGTCACATTCAACCATTCGGGGCTGAAGCTGGCGTGGCGTCAACCACCTCTGAGCCTGCCCCTGCAGAGCTGCCAGAATCTCTGCACCAGGGTGGCTTCTGTCCCCTAAGCAGACCAACTCAAGCACCGCATGGCATCTTTTTGCCTGAGTGCTTGCGTAGCCCCTTGAATACCTAAGGAGCACTGCTGGTTCAGAGGACAAATCTGTAGAGGAAGAGGCCATAGAGGAAGAAGAAGAGGAGGGGGTGGAGGAGAGAGCTATGGTAGAATCACCACTACTAGCATTTTGGAGCCGTGGTGGTGGAACAAGCTCCAACAATACTGATCCCTGTCCTGCATCCTTCCCAGCTGCCAGCAGAGTTACTCAGTGCGCCGTGAAAGAAAGGTAACGTCCCTGTCCATGCCTGCTGGACCATGAGTCAGCGGTAATATGCACCTTACTGCTGACCGCCCTGTCCAACGAGGCCAAGACATTGCCTTCCACATGCTGGTAGAGAGCCGGAATGGCCTTCCGTGAAAAGAAATGGTGTTTGGGAACCTGCCAATGAGGTACCGCACATTCCACAAATTCACGAACGGGGGCAGAGTCTACCAGCTGAAAAGGCAGCAGTTGCTGTGCTAGCAATTTGGCCAAGCTAGCATTCAGACGCTGAGCATGTGGATGGCTGGGACCGAATTTCTTTTGACGTTTTAGCAACTGGGGTAAGGAAATTTGCCTGCTAAAATTGGATGTTGGTGTACCGCTAGCGGATTGACCGCAAGTACTTGGACACCTGTTTCTATACCTTCATTCCTCTCAGTGCAGGTTTCTGAGAGGACTGGAGGTATAGTGGGGTTGGAGATCTCAGCTGATGAGGAGCAAGGAGAGGTCCGCCTTGTTCTTTGATGTGGGTCTTTTAAGTGCTGTTGCCAACGAACTGCATGGGAGGTCATCATATGTCTGGTCAAGCATGTGGTGCCCAAGCGGCTGCTGTTTTGGCCACGCTTGATATGCTTCATATGTTGCAAACAGCAACGGTGCGATCTGCTGTACACGTGTCAAAAAAGGCCCACACCAAAGAACTTTTCAAAATATGCGGGGAGTCAGCAGTGCCCTGCACCTGCTTAGCTCTATGGTGTGATGCAATAGGGTGGCTGCCCTTAAGCTGCCCCCTGGAGGGCATCCTGCCTCGTTGGAGATGTGCTCCTCCTCCTCTCTTCTATCAGGCACCCAAGTAGAGTCAGTAACCTCATCATCCCCTCCCTCCTCGTCACTGGAGCAAACTTGGCAGTATGCTGCAGCTGGGGGAACATGACTGCCAGTTTGTTGACCTTCTTGGGCACCCCCTTTCTCTAGGCTCACGTTACACCCTTCCTCAACCTGGGTACCATCATAGGAGCCTTCAAATTGCTGTGCATCCTCCTGCAGCATATACCTGACACTGTGGTCAAATAGTTCGGGGGACTCCTCTGTGCATGATGGTGGGGCTAGGGAAGGAGTGACCGTTGACATGGAGCTAATGGAATAGGCCGCTTTGGCAGCTGCATTGGCAGGCAAACTACTCTGAGCCTGGGTGACAGAGGATGAGGAGGATGAGGACGGCTTTGTTATCCATTCCACCAACTCTTCTGCATGTTGTGGCTCAATAACACAGCCAGCTGCAGAAAAAAAGAACAAGCATGCCCCACGGCCACGTGCCGAGGATGCACCGTGTCCATGACCAGCACTGTCGACTGTAGACACAGAGCCTGCTTGCCCTCTTTTAGTGGCCTGTGAGCATCTGCCTCTCCTTGGTGGCCTTCCGGACATGCTGTAAATTTTGTTTAGCAAAACCACACTACACAGTATTGTGTACTGTGTACACCACCAGAAAAGTAGTAGCAACTTCACTAGGGGTGAATGGTATTGTGTACACTACAAGGAGTCTAATAGCAACTATGGGTGCACTGTATGTATTGTGTACTGTGTACACCACCAGAAAAGTAGTAGAAACTGCACTATGGGTGCACGGTACTGTGTACACCAACAGAAGTATAATAACAACTATGGGTGCACTGTATGTATTGTGTACACCACCAGAAAAGTAGTAGCAACTGCACTAGGGGTGAACGGTGTTGTGTACACCACCAAAAGTCTAATAGCAACTATGGGTGCACTGTATGTATTGTGTAGTGTGTACACCACCAGAAAAGTAGTAGCAACTGCACTAGGGGTGCACGGTACTGTGTACACCAACAGAAGTGTAATAACAACTATGGGTGCACTGTATGTATTGTGTACAGTACACCACCAGAAAAGTAGTAGCAACTGCACTAGGGGTGCACAGTATTTTATACACCACCAGAAGTCTAATAGCAACTATGGGTGTACTGTATGTATTTGTACTGTGTACACCACCAGAAAAGTAGTAGCAACTGTACTATGGGTGCACGGTACTGTGTACTGTGTACACCGCCTGAAGTATATTAGAAAAAGTACACCAGGAATGGCCTGCAGTCAGATATAGGCTTGGTTACACTGGATGCAGTGGATATATATTTATAGGAGACTGGCTGTAAATATATATTAAATACACTGCAGCTTACTGAATAACCTGCCTGCCTGAAGTATATTAAGTATAAGTATAAAGTATAAGAAAAAGTATAAGTATAAGAAAAAGTACACCAGGAATGGCCTGCAGTCAAATATAGCTAAGCTGGATGCAGTGGATATATATATATATATATATATATATATATATATATATATATATAAATATAGATAGATATATAGATAAATAGATATATATCTATATATATCTATATACAGTATATGTATATATGGTATATAGATATATATAGATATATTCAAGACTGTCTGTATATATATATATATATATATATATATATATATATATATATATATATTAAATACACTGCAATTAACTGAATAACCTGCCTGCCTGCCTGCTCAATCTAAATGACACTCTCTTTTCGTCCACGCCAACAACACACTACACGGGGCCGATGTGCAGGCGGCCTTATATAGTGTGGGGCATGGACTTAGTCCCCCTGAGCCATGATTGGCGAAAGGCACCCTGCCTTTGGCCAATTATGGCTTTCTTAGCTGAGGGCGCTGGGATTGGCCAAAGCATGCAGGTCATGGTGCATGCTTTGGCCAATCATCATACAGCAATGCACTGCGCTCCCGCAGTGCATTATGGGGCGTTACGCGGTGCTCAAATTTGGCGCGAACACCCCATAATGTTTGGTTTTCGGCGAGCGGGCGAACAGCCAATGTTCGAGTCGAACTCATGTTCTACCCGAACATAAAGCTCATGCCTATTGCTATGGATAACACAAGCTGCACAGGTAATAGGTCTACTCCAGGTCTGGATTCTGCAGTCATCATCTCTATTTCATGTGCCGAGAAAATAGGTCACTAAGGCTGGAATTAGAAAGGTAGTGAAAGCTATTTAAAAAATAACTGTGACTGTGCTGTAACTGAGGTAAACTTAATAGCAGTTACTTTATTTATGCAGCTGTATATGCCACTTGATACACCTGTACAATATTTCTGTATTGGTATGCCATTTTTATTATTAGATCCGTGTGTAAAGTATTTAAGCTTTTTTTTCCTCTTATTTTCTCCAAGACAGACAAATAAGATATATATATAGATCTATATCCAGCCTTTAACATTGTTGCTATAGTGACCTTAAACGCATACAGCTACAATAATCTGGATCTAGTTCATTTTTTAATAAATGTACTGTACAGCAGTAGGCTCTGACATATAACTCTGGTTGCCTAGCAACTGGGAATTATATATTTTTTTCTTACTGTTTATGTTTATATTGGCTGGCATATACTATATCCCTATTACACTGACCCCAAATTGTTCTAGATCCTTAATTCTCATGTACAGAAATGCAATTGTGTACTGAATGAATGCCTGTAGTTGAGACGGTGCATTTAAAGCATTTGTTAACCCCCCAAAAAATCCTGATCCTGTTCCCTTAAAGCATGTTATACAGCACAGCGCTTGTGCTGTGTAATTTGGCCCCCTGTATACCCTAAAATACCTGGCTGATTCTGCCTGGCTATACCCTCCCCTCTGCAAGCAGACCATGATAATCATGGCTGCTGAGCCCCTGATACCGTCAGCCGCAGCTCTCCTGTCTGCAGCTCTCCCTGTGTCTGTGTTCTCAGTCCTCCTCCCCCTCCCTGCTCGTACCCGCACCCGCCTACCCCACTCCTGCTGATCTCAAATCTGCTAATAAATGGTGCCATCCGCTCTGTACCATTATAAGAAGTTTCCCTGTGCCTGTCATCTGTAAAACATCTGCCCCATTGTACCTGTATGAGCGTGGCTTCCACCGCTAAGCTGACGTGCTACTCTCTTTCTCTCCTCTCTCCCCCTCCTACTCCTCCTCCCCGGCTGATGTCAGTGAAAGCGCTCGGCCCCGCCCACTGCATCTGTGAGCTGGAGAGAGGAAGCAGCTGTGCGCCCGGAGCGGAGCTCATGCAGGTACATTCGTGCAGTTTTTTTTACAAAACACAGGCACAGGGCAACTTCTTATAGTGGTACAGAGCGGATGGCAGCATTAGGTAAAGGTGGGTTAACAACCACTTTCAATAAAAAAAAAAACTCATAAATAATCACCAACAATTTTAGGAATGCTATTTTTAAAACTTGGATACCTGTATTCATTTATAAATCATTGTAATCTTTCCAGAGTCCAAATATAGTAGCCCCTAAATTGTAAAAGAAGTGGTTGTGGAAAGTACAATGCAGTATTCCATAGTACTCTGTATAACAGGCATGCTCACATATGGCCTGCAGAGCCATCTGATGTGTCCCGCGACCTCAAATCTATGGCAACCGGCTGCTGATGGCTGCAAACACCCTGATATAGTGAAGGCTGCAACACGGGTTCAGAGCTTTTTGGCTGGTCACACCTGAGCACGAGAGTGGGATTAATGGTGATCTGGTTAATAAAAAAATGTATGATTTTTGTGATTGTGATTAAACAGTGGGTAGACATCCAACAGGTATTGGACCCATGGAAAATGATGCTCCTGATTGTTTAAAATCTTCGTTATGCTATTTAAATAAAAAAGTTTGAAATTCTACACCATTTCATTACATTGTGGCCTGCGACCGCTTACCAAATCATTTAAGTGGCTCACGCTCTTCAAAAGGTTGCGCACCCCTGATACCCTGAAGGGGCAGAGCCAGAGAGGTCACTTCCGGTTGTCACAGAGACCCTGAAGCTGCAGAGGGAAGGGTTGCTGTTGATTTTTTTATACTCTATGCCCTATCCAAGATGTATCACATGTGAGTGTATTACATATCTTTTAAATAAATTGTCTTATGCAAACATATTGTGCTATGAGCGGTTCTTGTTTATATATTTGAGCCATCTTTGTAGATTAAAGGGGACATACATGTTATGAACCGCATGTGGATGAACAAAGCCAGTATTATAATCTGCGTGTACTGACCTTTATGGTCAAAAGTCTAAGGTGAGCAAGCATTGCACCTAGAGGTGATTGGTGATTGAAGCACATTTTGGATATTCACTTTATTCCTCTCACTTGAAGTGTTGACTCATTGGCACCCTGATATCACATTATGGACACTTAATATGCTTGAGAGCACATTGTTCACTGGATGAATTTCGCATTTACATTTTTTTATGTTTATTTATTTTTAATTGATGTTACTACATGATCTAACTAGGTTGATTTATTTATCATGTTAAACCTTGTTTATTATGTATATTTACATGGAACAGCGCATCATTTTTAAAATTTCTATTTGTTCAATATAGTGAGTGAGTACACTTGGGGGTGGTTGTGGCAGTTCCAAGCACATACACGAACACGTGTTTTCTTTGTAGTCACTTAGCAGTGCATGAGTTTACCATTATAATTTTACCCCTGCTCTATAACCCATTAATTACAGTACAGTTTAGACCATGGGTCTTCAAACTATGGCCCTCCAGTTGTTCAGGAACTACAATTCCCATCATGCCTAGTCATGTCTGTGAATGTCAGAGATATGAATAGTACTTTCTTACCACCAACCAGCAGAAGATTATTGATTTATTTTTGTATCATTGTAACTTATGGTGTTCTTGTACAATTTATCATTAAAAAGAGCATTGTCAATATATTTTCTTTGATATATTTCTGGGTAATCCATAGTATTTTTCATGTAATGGGTTATGTCATTGAATTAAAAATAAGACAAGGTATACACAGTATATGGCAGTTTTACAAGGGACAAACTCTATTTGGGCCACTGTGCTGGGGTAGTGCATTGTGAGAATCACTCCACCTCTTGAGAAGAGATTAAGGGGGATATGATCAACATGTACAAATACATAAGGGGTCCATATAGTGAACTTGGTGTTGAGTTATTCACTTTAAGGTCATAACAGAGGACAAGGGGGTACTCTCTACGTCTAGAGGAAAATAGATTTCCTCTCCAAATACGGAAAGGTTTCTTCACAGTAAGAGCTGTGAAAATGTGGAATAGACTCCCTCCAGAGGTGGTTCTGGCCAGCTCAGTAGATTGCTTTAAAAAAGGCTTGGATTCTTTCTTAGTTGTACATAATATAACTGGATACTAATATTTATAGGTAAAGTTGATCCAAGGAATATCTGATTGCCTCTCGGGGGATCAGGAAGGATTTTTTTTCCCTGCTGTAGCAAATTAGATCATGAATTGCTGGGGTTTTTTGCCTTCCTCTGGATCAACTGTGGGTATAGGATTGTGTATATGGGATTGTATGTTTTTGGGTTTTTTTTTAACTAGATAGTCTTTTTTCAACCTGACTAACTATGTAACTATGTAACCCCAATGCACCTTCCCAGTGCATTTGCATTGCAGAGCACCACAATGTGTGGTAGTGCACTACTATGTGTTGCAGTGCACTGTGTTAGTGAAAGTTGCTGCAGAAGTTATTTTTTGTCCATTTTGGCATATTGGGCAGTCTATTCAGATGAATAGGCTGCTTTTAATGCAATGCATGTTAATGTGCGACAAAACGTGCATGCATTACAGGCACCGCAATGGACCCCCCTGGTGTGAATGGGCCCTTATCAAACAGTTACCATTACACTGAGTAACAGTGTATGGTTAGCAGTGGTAACTTTTGAAAAGTTGTATCATATTACAACCCCTGGCAAAAATTATGGAATCACCAGCCCCTGAGGATGTTCCTTCAGTTGTTTATTGTTGTAGAAAAAAAGCAGATCACAGACATGACCAAAAACTAAAGGCATTTCAAATGGCAACTTTCTGGCTTTAAGAAACACTAAAAGAAATCAAGAAAAATAATTGTGGTGGCCAGTAACAGTTAGATTTATAGAACAAGCACAGGGAATAAATTATGGAATCACTCAATTCTGAGGAAAAAATTATGGAATCACCCTGTAAATTTTCATTACAAACACTAACACCTGCATCAGATTAAATCTGCTTGTTAGTATGTAGGTAAAGAGGGTAAATCATCACGCCGTGTTGCACAAGATGTTGGTTGTTCACAGTCGGCTGTGTCTAAAACATGGACCAAATACAAACAACATGGGAAGGTAGTTAAAGGCAAGCATACTGGTAGACCAAGGAAGACATCAAAGCGTCAAGACAGAAAACTTAAAGCAATATGCCTTGAAAACAGAAAATGTACAACAAAACAAATGAGGAACAAATGGGAGGAAACTGGAGTCAACATCTGTGACCGAACTGTAAGAAACCGCCTAAAGGAAATGGGTTTTACATACAAAAAAGCTAAAAGAAAGCCATCTCTAACACCTAAACACAAAAAACAAGGTTACAATGGGCTAAGGAAAGGCAATCGTGGACTGTGGATGATTGGATGAAAGTCATATTCAGTGATGAATCTTGAATCTGCATTGGGAAGGTGATGATGCTGGAACTTTTGTTTGGTGCCGTTCCAATGAGATTTATGCAGACGACTGTCTGAAGAAAACATGCAAATTTCCACAGTCAATTATGATATGGGGCTGCATGTTAGGTAAAGGCACTGGGGAGATGGCTGTCATTAAATCTTCAATAAATGCACAGGTTTACATTGAAATTTTGGGCACTTTTCTTATCCCATCTATTGAAAGGATGTTTGGGGATGATGAAATCATTTATCAAGATGATAATGCATCTTGCCATAGAGCAAAAACTGTGAAAAAATTCTTTGAAGAAAGACACATAAGGTCCATGCCATGGCCTGAAAACAGTCCGGATCTCAATCAAATTGAAAATCTGTGGTGGAAGTTAAAGAAAATGGTCCATGACAAGGCTCCAACCTGCAAAGATGATTTGGCAACAGCAAACAGAGAAGGCTGGAGCCAGATTGATGAAGAGTACTGTTTATCACTCACAATCAAGTCAATGCCTCGGAGACTGCAAGCAGTTATAAAAGCCAGAGGTGGTGCAACAAAGTACTAGTGATGTGTTGGAGTGTTATTTTGTTTGTTTGTTTTTCATGATTCCATAATTTTTTCCTCAGAATTGAGTGATTCCATAATTTATTCCCTGTGCTTGCTCTATAAATCTAACTGTTACTGGCCACCACAATTATTTTTCTTGATTTCTTTTAGTGTTTCTTAAAGCCAGAAAGTTGCCATTTGAAATGCCTTTAGTTTTTGGCCATGTCTGTGATCTGCTTTTTTTCTACAACAATAAACAACTGAAGGAACATCCTCAGGGACTTGTGATTCCATAATTTTTGCCAGGGGTTGTATTTGACTTGCAGGTGGTAACATTGGTTGAAAAGAATGGTATTGTAGCTGAAACTCCACATTTATAACAGACTCCATATTTTAAAAATAATTACAGCCAAAATGTATTTCCCCATCTGGGTAGGCATGGTTTCACCCTGTCCATAATGGCATTAAGGAGATGTCTTTTATTCATTCAAGACAAAGTTATTGGTTTGCTTTAGTTTTCACCCACCAGCAGTACATACACATTGTTTATTTTTCCCCCCGCTGCTTCATTCTGTACCAAGAGCAAAGATGTATGACCAGAAATGACCAGAACTTTCAGGTATGATGGTGCATCGGACATCACTCTCAAATGTGGGTTAACAGTGCCAAGCGCCTAGCACTGAAAGTCATTAAAGAGGAAGTAAACCCTAATGGGTTTTACTATCTCTTTGTTTCCCTGCAAAGGTAAAAGATAATGGGCTACTATGCATCGCATTGTAGCCCATTATGTGTCACTTACCTGACACAGGAGCCTGCGATGTCACCGCTGTCCCCTCTTCCACGAAGCGTCCATCTTCCTTCCGGGTATCGCGGCTCCTGCGCTGTGATTGGCAGGAGCCACGATGACGTCACTCCCGCGCATGCGCATGGGAGCCGCCACTAACGGCACGATTGCCGTTAGAAACGGCACACTCAGTGCGCCGTAGACATCGGTGCCTGTCTTTTGCAAATATCTCCTAAACCGTGTAGGTTTAGGAGATATTTCTTGCACCTACAGGTAAGCCTTAATCTAGGCTTACCTGTAGGTAAAAGTGGTCTGTAAGGGTTTACAACCACTTTAACTAATTTAGTTATATATTAAGTTTGTGACCTAAACACCAAAGAGGACAAGGTTAATACCTTATGTATAAATGAGTGTTTATTTTAAGATTATAATATTTTTTAGCCCTAGGTTAACCAGTTGCCTACCTTGGGCGCCCTACATACGTCCATAAAAATCCTCTCCTCTGTACACAGGATGTGTCTCGTATGCCTTGCACTATCTTATCTTTTCTTTTCTCCATCTACCCAGCTTCTGTGCACAGCCCGTGAGATCCTATGACTGGGAGCTAGTCTGAACCCTTCCTCACTGAATGACCATTCTGACAGACAATGTCCATGAGAATTTAATGTACCATTTTAAGCCAAAACAACAACAAACAAATAAGACAGTAGCTATCTTATCTCCTGCATTCCCTTTCAGACATATTTGTGAGAGAGAAAGCTGCTTCAAATTTGAGAAAAAAAAATGTTTCCAGATTTTTACTCTTTTTCCCCTTAAAATGCAAATAAATGTAAAAAAATTCACAGAGGACTTTAGGGTCACGAGAAAGCCCATTTGTCCCCCAAAAAACAATGTATGTATCAATTCTTTATCATAAGTAATTACAAAGTTATAGACTCATGAACAGACACATAGCAGAAATGTGAAAATATGGTCTGGTCCATAGGGGGTAAACAGGTGTGAGAGCTGAAGTGGTTAAGTCCCACATAATAAATTTACTTTAGACAAGTCTGTTTTGTGGTTAATAAATAAAGAAAAGTTGAGGCAGAGATGCGGTTACTTCCTGTTTTTCAGCTGTGCACTGCATGGTATTTCTGCAACGTGTCTCAGTATTTGATGCTTTTCACTGTGATAATGTGTTCTTAGCTTTCTCCACTGGCCCAGGGTAATGGCATATTCCTCCCTTAATGAGGACCGCAATGAACCACTGGAAAACACTGATACTTTCTTACTAAAGACAACAAGTTGGAAATCCAAGGCAAGGCGAGTAATGGCGACACCAGGCAAGCAACGGTGGAGTCCAGAATTGTCACCATCAATTATGTATTATGATGGCTCCTTGCAGGATCTGTTCACTAGAGCTCGATCTAAAAGTGACACTTCTTCATTTGCACAAGTCAAACTGCTGAGGGTTAGAGTTGCTGGATCAGGTAAAAACAAATTCAAGTATTCATTTCTGCAATTTCTGGTAATGCTTTCTACTGTATTAGGCATTAATGAGAGAGAGAAAGAATAAGGTATGTCCATGGAAAAAAAAAAAACTACTGTAACCTCAGTCAAACATTGGTGGTTGTTATTGCTTTTCCATAGTATAGTAGTGTAGTCACATGATCATATTTAAACTCCTCCCTTATCCTTGCCCTCATTATTGAACTGTTTGTTCTGCAACTATTTGTTTGAATCCTCAGTATAATATTACACATATTCCGTTTTGGAACAATAGAAAGGAGCAGATAGATGGACTAATCATGATGAGCATATTCATTTGCAAACCAGATAAATCTGCTAATTTGTTGTATTCTACTGAGCATATATTTATCTGATCTGCAGAGTCCTACTATTTATCAATAACGACTGCCTGGATTCCTAAAATGTAATTTACAGAAGATCAAATCGAACTCCATGCAAATATTTAAAATTAAAAATGATAGAAAAAGCAATGAATCAGTTCAACAGATCAACTTTTTATCCATTTACCTAACCAATCGCTTATGAAGCAGTTTAAACCACCTTTGTTGCTCTTCCCAGAATTCCAAAGTTTACTGCAACAGGAGAATGTGAATACTTATTTCTCTGGTGGCCAGCCATTCCAAACTCCTCCATGTTAAAAAACTGCAGCCTCCGCCAAGTCCTCAGCATTCAGAACTTTGGGAGTGTCAAATGTTTGTGCCCCACCAAATACCGTGGTTCCTCTCTGCAACCCCTACATTGGTGCTGAGTCCTGTAGTGATCGGGATATCTAAGAAATGAACCACAGCAGGGAAAGGGGCATGCAGGTACTTGACACTCCCAAAAGTGTTAAATGTTGAAGGCTTTACCGAATATTGCAGCTCTAGGAAGTCAGAGGTGTTTAAACTTGCCACCAAACAGAAAGATAAGTATTCACAGTCTTCTATTACAGGGAAGTCTTCTTTACAGTTCTTAGGGGAAGTGAAAGTCAATCAACCAATCGAACACATTTTATGCAAGTATGGTTGTAGTAGAGAGAGTCTTCTGTAAACCTACGAGTATGTGATGGTTATCTTTATTTATTGAAACCAATTATCTATCATTACAAAGTTACCACAAGTGGAAATATGTATGACTTGTTATGGTTGTATGAGCAAAGCTATGTTTGATTTTTTGGAAAATCAAAGAGCACAGGTTTACTTCAAGAGAGAAAATTACTTTATTAGTAAATCACATGCAAACTGTTTGTTGCCTCATAGGTATCAGCTTTTCTAATAAAAATGCATGTCAAACAATGTTTCAGAAAAGTGAGAATTTAGAGAGCATGTTGTGAAAGATTTTAGTAATATGCTATTGACCTCATTGAATATTTCAAAGAGTTTCATATTTCTCATTATGTGTGAGTGGACTTCTCAGGTTTGGTCAGAGACATTTGAAAAGCTTTTCGAGCCAATTTGTAAATGTTGTTAAGAATCTTTCAAATCTCTATTTATGTATAATTGAGAATTGATGGGTGTGTGTGTGTGTTGGAAAGTTAAATAATTGATATGGATATATACACTATATTACCAAAAGTATTGGGACACCTGCCTTTATACGCACATGAAATTTAATGTCTTAGTCCGTAGGGTTCAATATTGAGTTGGCCCACCCTTTGCAGCTATAACAGCTTCAACTCTTCTGGGAAGGTTGTCCACAAGGTTTAGCAGTTTGTGTATGGGAATGTTTGACCATTCTTCCAGAAGCACATATGTGAGGTCAGGCACTGATGTGGACAAGAAGGCCTGACTCGCAGTCTTCGCTCTGTTTCATCCCAAAGGTGCTCTATCGGGTTGAGGTCAGGACTCTGTGCAGGCCAGTCAAGTTCCTCCACCGCCAAACTCACTCATCCATGTTTTTATGGACCTTGCTTTGTGCACTGGTCCAAATCATTTGGTGGAGGGGGTATTATGGTGAGGGGTTGTTTTTTAGGGGTTGGGCTTGGCCCCTTAATTCCAGTGAAGGGAACGCTTAAGGTGTCAGCATACCAGGACATTTTGGACAATTTTATGCTCCCAACTTTGTGGGAACAGTTTTGGGATGGCCCTTGCTGTTCCAACATGACTTGCGTACCAGTCCACAAAGCAAGGTTCATAAAGACATGGATGAGCGAGTTTAGGGGTGGAGGAACTTGGCTGGCCTGCACAGAGTCCTGATCTCAACCCACTAGAACACCTTTGGGATGAATTAGAGCGGAGGCTGCGAGCCAGGCCTTTGCGCCCACATCAGAGCCTGACCTCACAAATGCGCTTCTGGAAGAATGGTTAAACATTCCCATAGACACACTCATAAACCTTGTGGACAGCCTTCCCAGAAGAGTTGAATCTGTTATAGCTGCAAAGGGTGGGCCAATTCAATATTGAACCCTACAGACTAAGACTGGGATGCCATAGTATGGGGCTGTAAGGCGCAGGCAGTTTCACCCTCTGGCATTGTGATTGACAGCATAGTATTGTTCTACCTCTCCTGTGATGAAGAGGTAGAGTGACTCTGCAGGGCACCTTGCATCAGTAAGAACTGACATAGTGTGCCCTCTTGGATATTGTTCCTCAAACTCTTCAGCCCCTGTAATGAGGTCACGGGGCAAAGAAGAAAACCACTGTGCTCCACAGACCAAGTTAGTAAAAAGAAATTATGCTTGAGTGTACAGGGGAGCAGTAGGATTTAGTTATAAAGTAAGTTTTCCCCACAGAGAGACTTTAAGTCAACAGCTTATTCTGTGCTATAATGCTCTGTTATACCTGTTTATTTTTAAAACAAATATTTTATATAAATAGTAAAAAAGAAATGTATGAACTTAAAAATAAAATAGAATTTACCAAAAACCATCAGGTTAATTTCTCAAAAGGCATTTCATCAGATAAAATCTATGATATGTAATATAAACACTATGTCTAATACTAAAGAACTGTTTTGTTTAAAGAGACCTGGTCACCATGACCATGCAGGGCAAGGTGACTGGATCTCTTTAATCCCACTCTCAAACCCAGTTATACTGACCTTCACAGTGCTCCCTGGTGCTTCTTCCTCCATCAAAGACACCGCAAAATACTCATTGCTTGCTGATATGAGAGAGCATGTGACCATCTGCCCTAATGCAGTACTTGGGAATAGTCACCCAAACACTGTCACATGTTTGGGGGGGGGACATCTTTGGTATTTGTATGTTTAGACCTAACTTAATACCTTGTATTTTGAAGCAGCAGGAGGACGAATGGTAGGGAGCGCTGTAAAGATGGGTATAATTAGGTTAGGGGATGGACTTTAAAGATACCCTGTCACCTTTTAATTCGGGAAAGTGATAAGAGCCAAACAACTGAATACATAGTTGAAATAACATATGGGAACTATTCACATTTGCATAAGGATTTGTATTTGTGTCCATCTAGTCTTGATATTTGCACAGCCCTGCCTGGCAAGAAAAACTGATTTGTGACATGACTTACTTCCAATGTTAAGTACAACACTGCAACTAGGTATACAGTACAAATAGGTCATCCCCCTGCCTCTGTGAATGGCTGATGAGGGAGCAGCAGCTTATTCCACTGCTCAATGTGCATGCATACATGCGCAAGATATCTATCCTCCCATGCAAATGAGCATAGACAATGTATGCAAAAGGGATACACTAAACAGTTACGTAACATCATGAAGTCTTTTGGAGCCCCTTTTACTCTTTATTATGGAGTCATCTTCCCTCTATCCAGGAACTCTTCTAAGCTGCTTCTTGCTTCTTGGAGTCCTCCAAAAAACTAATTTATTTTCAGCACATGGCTGTGTTCAAGTTTTTTGTTCCCTCCCTCTACTTTCTCTCAACATCACTTTCTATTCCATGAGCTCCATGAAACCAGTCAAACAGATTAATTAGCATATAAATAGAGGAAGCCCAGCTTTCAAAAGCAATACATGATAACTAAAACGCATTATTCCATATATTTATACTATTAAAAAAATCATTAAATAGCCATAGCAACATAATCTGATTAGCACCTAATGCTCCCTCTCTCAGTCTGAGTATTGTTGTGCAGACAATTGCAGGAGACAGATACCAAAGTACAGTTTGTGTACCTACATTGGTTGCATTTTAAAATACATTTAAATACTATTATTCATTACAAAACCAAAACAATTGCTGATTTACATATGTATCTGGAACTGAGATTGTAAGATAATAATAGTAATAAAACAACAATTATTACATTCTTGTATATTGATTGCATTACCTTCAATTCAACTTTAAGGTTTTACCTCTAATGGACTATGATTGCATATTGTATATACACTGCAAGCTAGTGCTAGACAGATGGGTTTTGTGTTCTCAGTTTAAAGCATATATATTATACTACTTGTAATAAAGAATGTGCTTTTAATTCTAATGGTATTTATACTTTAGAAAGAAGTCAATAGGTTTTAAACCTAATAGTGCATTAAGACATTAGATTTTTTATGTAGGTTGTGTGACTGCATTATAGTTGTCTTTATAGTTGTCTTTCTGTCCTGCTCTCACAAACAAACTAAAAAACTGTGGATAGACCCCACATCCATAAAATATAATTGTAACACTAGTTCATTATGACTGCTCTGCTGCAGGTCAGTTCACAAGATTTTTAGGGCTTCCCAAAGTCCTAGAATTTGCTGTCAGTTTATTTCCTGTTGTTTTAGCATGGGAAACATGTTAACAACAATTATAGTATGCATGGGTTTTTGTGGTCAAATACATAACAAAAACAAAGCCTTCCTATTAAAGAAAGTATAATGTATTCCCATTGAGCCCACATATAGAGTTATTATTGCAGTGTTTTCCTTAACCACTCCAGCTCTCATATCTGTATACCCCTAATTAACCAAAGCAGTTTTTACATCTCAGCTTCAAGCTCAAATGAGCCCATTGATTCAGAGATCTATGAATAATAAAATGCACAGTGCATATTAATATAATGGTGTTAAAGGAATTCATCCAATCTAAAACATAAGTTCGTCAACCTTCTATATATTATAGGAACAGCAGTAATCCCAATAAAGTTCAAAGTGTATGTATATAATTATATTAGAAAACATATATATGCAAAAATCCATGAACATTCAAAATATGATGTGAGTAGCAAAAAGTTCCAAGAGAAACTTAAAAAGATTAAGCCCAGAAGCAGTCCTTCAGAACCAATGGAAACGGTATTTGCAACCAGCTAATGCACAGCAGTCCATAAAAAATGAAAATATCACCCGAGAGAAAGGTGTGAGGATACCCTGGAAAGCCCTCTAGGAAAAGTCACTCCACCTTGTGCTGAAAGATAGGGGGCTTACCAGATAATCTTGACCCAGGTGGTTAAAATAGGCTTTAGTATATGAAATGGGACATCAATGGCATCATCCTTGGTATAGAAAGTTCTTCAGGCATGCCTGCCTGTCATTGGGGATATGCTTACTCAATCAGACTTCCAACACACTCCACCAGGTTACAAGACATGTATGTGAAACAGAAAAGCAACCATAGCGTAATCCAGTAAAAAGTGTTTATTAAGATCTAAAATGTTGCACTTAAATGACAGCAGCAATATACAGGTTCATATGATGCCAACACATCAAACAAATCCCTTCGCCAGTATCCAAGATGGCCACGATCGGGCACACATGGGTGGTGTAAGCCGCGGCATACTTTCTCGCTCCACCCTGCACGTTTCATCGTAAATTACATCATCATATGAGGGATAACCCTTATGGAGGATAGAGATCTCATTAGTACCATCTGTATGGTGAGACTGGATTTGGGATCAGTTCATTGATTTTTAAATATATTAAATATTTGTAGGATTCACACATACAGTACCTTGGAAAAGTATTCATACCCCTTGAAATTTTCCACATTTTGTCATGTTACAATCAAAAACGTAAATGTATTTTACTGGGATGTGATAGACCAACATAAAGTGGCACATAATTGTGAAGTAGAAGAAAAATTATAAATTGTTTTCAACATTTTTTACAAATACATATGTGAAAAGTGTGGGGTGCATTTGTATTCAGCCCCACCCCGAGTCAAAACTTTGTAAAATCACTTTTTGCTGCAATTACAGCTGCAAGTCTTTTTGGGTATGTCTCTAGAGAGTGACATTTTTGCCCATTGTTCTTTGCAAAATAGCTTAAGCTCTGTCAGATTGGATCAAGAGCGTCTGTGAACAGTAATTTTCAAGTCTTGCCACAGATTCTTAATTGGATATAGGCCTGGACTTTAGGCCTTTGACTGGGCCATTCTAACACATGAATATGCTTTGATCTAAACCATTCCATTGTAGCTCTGGCTGTATGTCTAGGGTAATTGTCCTGCTGGAAGGTGAACCTCCACCCCAGTCTCAAGTCTTTTGCAGAAAGGTTTTCTTCTAAGATTGCCCTGTATTTGACTCCATCCATCTTCCCATCAACTGTGTCCAGCTTCCCTGTCCCTGCTGAAGAAAAGCATCCCGAAAACATGATGCTGTCACCACCATGTTTCATGGTGGGGATGGTGTGTTCAGGGTGATGTGCAGTGTTAGTTTTCCACCACACATAGCGTTTTGCTTTTAAGCCAAAAAGTTCAATTTTGGTCTTATCTGACCAGAGCACCTTCTTCCACATGTTTGTTGTGTCCCCCACATGGCTTCTCGCAAACTGCAAACGGACATCTTATGGCTTTCCTTTAACAATGGCTTTCTTCTAGCCACTCGTCCATAAAGGCCACATTTGTGGAGTGAATGACTAATAGTAGTCCTGTGGACAGATTCTCCCACCTGAGCTGTTGAGTTTCAATGGGCCTCATGACTGCTTCTCTGATTAATGCTCTCCTTGCCCGGCCTGTCAGTTTAGGTGGATGGCCATATCTTGGTAGGTTTGCAGTTGTGCCATACTCTTTCCTTTTTCTGATGATGGATTCCGAGATGTTCAAAGCTTGTTTTTTTTTCTTTAATAACCTAACCCTGCTTTAAACGTCTCCACAATGTTATCCATGACCTGTCTTGGGTGTTCATTGGCCTTCATGATGCTGTTTGTTCACTAAGGTTCTCTAACAAACCTCTGAGGGCTTCAGAGAACAGCTGTATTTATACTGAGCTTAAATTACACACAGGTGGACTCTATTTACTAATTAGGTAACTTCGGAAGGAAATTGGTTTCACTAGATTTTAGTTAGGGGTGTGAGAGTAAAGGGGGCTGGATACAAATGCATGCCACACTTTTCAGATATTTATTTGTAAAAAAAAATTAAAACCATTTATTATTTTTCTTCCGCGTTACAATTATGTGCTACTTTGTGTTGGACTATCACAGTGGCCTCCAAACTCCAGCCCTGGGGTCAGATGAAGCCCTTTGCTTGCTTCTATCCGGCCATCGGGCACTATTTCATCCACTGATACCAACAAGGGGGCATCATTTCTCCTACTGACACCAACGATGGGGCACAATTCTTCTTAATGACACTAATGAAGGGGCACATTTCCTCCCAATGACACCAATGATGGGGCACAATTTCTTCCAATGACACCAACGATGGGGTACAATTTCTCCCAATGACACCAGTGATGAGGGACAATTACTCACAATGACACCAACAATGGGGCCCAGTTTCTCTCAATGACACCAGCAATGGGGTCCAATGACATCAGTGATTGGGCCCAATTCCTCCTAATGACACCAACAATGGGGCAAAATTCCTCCCAATGACACTAACAATGTGGTACGATTTCTCTTAATGACACCAACAATGGGGCCCAATGACACCAATGATGGGACACAATTACTCCCATTATTTTTTTCCCACTGATGTCGGAACCTTTTGACTCCTGCTGACCACTGCCCGGCCCTCGTAAAGCCTGCAGGTAAACTGGTAAACTGGCCCTTTGTTTAGAAAGTTTGAAAACCTCTGAACTCTATCACAAAAATCCCAGTAAAATACATTTACATTTTTTGGTTGTAACATGACAAAATGTGGAATATTTCAAGGGGTATAAATACTTTTTCAAGTATTTTTTTCAAGTTTTTGATCATTTTAATTACTGGGTGCATGTTGCATTTATAGATATTTTGTAGCCTTTTCCATTCTCAGACATGATCACTAGCTGGTGTCCACATGTGGGTTAATATAATCTTCCCAGGAATACAATTAGGTAAAGAGGATAATCTCCTCCCCTATTCCCCACTTTCGATTTCTGTTGGTGATTCTCTGGATCCTCCCCGAGAGTTTTCCTATATTAATTGTGTGTCCTACGTTCAATGCCCCTGATGATGTAATTTATGACAAAATGCATAGGATGGAGCTGAATTACACCACGCATATGTGGCCAATCATGGCCATTTTGGATACTGGCGATGGGATTTGTTTGATGTGGTTGCATCGTATGTGACTGTATATCACTGCTATCATGTAAGTGCAACATTTTTGATCCTAATAAACAATATTTAATAGATTTCACTATGAAAAACCACGTTTTCATTTTTTTGAACAATCACAGATGAATATGGACTCTATCTATAATATTCAGTGTTATGGAAATTTTAATTTCTGTATATCTAAGTAATGTTATTTAGGCATCTGTTCACAAATTGTTATATTCAGGAACACTTCTAATTAGTTGTCACGGCGCCCCCTGTTACCACTGCACATTTATTGTTCATATAGTCAGTTTACAATCAAATTCCTATAGCATGAAGCCAGCTAAAATGACCAAAAGGTTTAAAAAGGAAAATATACACAATTTTATTTAACATATATACATGAAGAAGTTAAAATATTCAAAACCAATACTATTAAAACCGTTGTTACAGTGTAACTTATCCAGGGTGTTGTTAATCCTGGTTGAAAAGTCCAAGAGGTTGGCCTACGCAAAATGTTTGTTTTTGAATATTTTAACTTCTTCATGTATATATGTTAAATAAAATTGTGTATATTTTCCTTTTTAAACCTCTTTGATTTGTGTAGTTATTATAACCCCACATGTTATATAAGCATGTCAGCTAGGAAACGGGTATTTTCAAAAGGAAAAGGAGCAGTATCACCCAGTATATTTCTTTCAGCACAGCAGAAGTATAACCGTTGAAGACTGAGTTGCAGATTGGATATTTTATTAATTATGGCAGTGTTAGGATTTTATTGGTTGGTAAACTGGTAGTAGAAGTTACCAGTGGGTCATCATAACCAGATACAAGTAGCAGGCTTTTCTGATAATGCAGTGTGTCCCAGACTTTGTACGTGCCATCATTTCAAATTGTATAGCTGAAGCATTATCCAAGCACCATATGTATTATTGAAAGATAAGCCATATGTACCACCTGCAGTGCTGTAGAATTGTTTTACTTATACTAGTTGTCCCTCCTTAAGCTGGCCATAGACAGTTCAAATCTCTGCTGGTTCAGCAGGAACTGGCTAAGACTCAAACCAGGTATGGGCAGACTGATTGTACCCACGTTAATCGATCAATCATCTTGGGTACAACCAGCCTGTTGGCTATAACCACTAGCAATAATCATTGTGTGTTCAGTTGGCTGGGATGGCTCCCCATGCCCCCTCATGGTGAGAATACAATAGCTCAGCAGGAGGGATTCCCAAATCAACATTGACTGTGTTGATGGGGGAATTAAGCGATTTTTCTTTCCTGCAACCCGTACCTCGCTTTAGTCTTGGCTAGAATCTTAAACACAAATTGACTTTTTTTACTCAGTATGACACATTTTTTCGTGTATGCGTACTCATGTACACATCCTCCACTAAATCTTAAGCTTTGCTGGAGTCCTTGCTGGATATCTGGATATCTTAAAAAGGGGTATTACTAGAGTATTACTAGAGCAACACATATCACAGTCAGGGACGGCTCGTCCATTAAGGACGCATGAGCGCCGCCCCCCCCCCCCATCCATGCGCCCGGCCCCTTGAAGGACGCCGGATGCATGGATTTCAATGGGTGGGTGTTTTTTTAAGCACGTGATTAGAGCCAGAGACTCTATTGCCCCGTACACATGGTCAGATTTTCCGATGGAAAATGTCCGATCGGAGCGTGTTGTCGGAAATTCCGACCGTGTGTAGGCTCCATCGAACATTTTCCATCGGATTTTCCGACACACAAAGTTGGAGAGCTGGAGATAAAATTTTCCGACAACAAAATCCGTTGTCGGAAATTCCGATCGTGTGTACACAAATCCGACGGACAAAGTGCCACGCATGCTCAGAATAAATAAAGAGATGAAAGCTATTGACCACTGCCCCGTTTATAGTCCCGACGTACGTGTTTTACGTCACCGCGTTCAGAACGATCGGATTTTCCGACAACTTTGTGTGACTGTGTGTATGCAAGACCAGTTTGAGCCAACATCCGTCGGAAAAAATCCTAGGATTTTGTTGTCAGAATGTCCGAACAAAGTCCGACCGTGTGTACGCCCTATTATAGGCTTCAAAATAGGATGGGCTTGGGGTGCAGAGAATGCGAACTGAACACAACCAGGTATGTTACAATAGCAAATGAATATTTGCTATTGTAACACTGATCATCCTCCCGGCCAATCAGGCAGTGGTGACCCAATTGGCTGAAAGGACAGGCGATCCTATTGGACGACTGGGTGGATGGTAGGAGATGCAGGGTAGGAGATGAAGAGAGGACACAGGAGCCACTGCCCGCCACCTGCCACCTGTAACCTAGATGGGGTAAGTGCCAGACCAAACAGCAGACAGCGAGGGGGGGGGGGGTTGTTTGCTTTAAAAAAATGTCATTAAAATAATCAACATGTCATACTTACCTGCTCTGTGCAAGGGCTCCTGCTGTTCTCAGCCAAGCCTGTGAGAGGGGAGGGGAGAGGGGAAATGCACAGCGCTGGATCAAGATTGATCTCAGGTTAGTATTTAGGGGAGAGCGGGAGAGAGCTACTACTAAAAGGTTTTTTGCCTTAATACTGAGCAAAATATTGTTTGAGAAACAATGAGATTATTTATGTGTGTATTCTATCATTGTCTGTCCCTAGCTATCACCAGTTGGGTCAGAAGCCTTCAATAGACTTGCAACCAGCAGCTGTATATGTGAAGCAGTATGTATATTGTTCTAAGCTATGAGTCAGATATTGCCTTTTTCTTTATATAGATCGGAACAGTGTGCATGGAGCTACTAAAAGCCAGCTACCAATTGTTCATGTGCCTTTATCCTTGATGACTGGTTATTCTGACACTTGGTTATGAACTTCCTGCTGAGCACATTAACACCCACTCTGTGTATGTCAACCTTCTAGCATTTACACTCACTGCTCCTTTCAGCTTTAAACATGCTATCGCAGCAAGTGATTCAGGGTAACATGTAATTGTATATTTCTCACTTATTTAAATGGGAATTCTTCTAAGTTCCTTTAATTTGCCTTAAAAGGTACCTGGTACAAAAAATCCGGCAACGGTGCAAAGGTCGGAAAGAGACCATCCTCGTCCATTCAGTGAAAATTGTTAGCTCAGAAACAAAATTATTTACCTGGTATGAATGGGAATTTGCAGCAAAACATCTTAAAGTTGAGTACTGCAGATCTGAACTGAATGCTTTGCAGTGTTCAACCAGTATAACACACTATATCTGACTTATGTGACATTTCACCAATAAACCTGTTAAAATTGTATCGGAGTGCTGGGGACTTTCTATAATTAACATGGTTCTAAAGGTTGAAGGTTTTTATCATCATGCATTCTATGCATGAAGGTAAAAAAACCTTCAGTATGCAGCTCCCAACGCAGCCCCCCCTAATACTTATCTGAGCCCAATCGCAATCCAGCGATGTGCACAAGAGCGGCTGCTCTCCCGGGTCTCTGCCTCCTCTTTCTCTGAGAGACAGCCACAGAGTGGGGCTCAGGAGTGAGCACAAACAACTACCCCCATAGCACGTAGCTTGCTATGGGGGCACTTGGAGAAAAGGAGGAGCCAGGAGCGACAGTTAGGGACCCAAGAAGAGGAGGATCGGTGCTGCTCCATGCAAAACCATTGCACTGAGCAGGTAAGATTTCTGTACAAGTCTGATTGTGATCAGATTTTTTGAAAAAAAAATTACCTTTAATATTAATTTTAAAAAGAGTTGAATTATTTATTTATTTTTTTTTTTTTTATAGATAACTTCATCCTCTAGCGTTTCTGTTTTAAATCAATGATGGAGCCAACTTTACACACAGCATGCAATTAGACTAATGGCTGATGTCACATCTGTAAGTGTGGCTTGACCTTGTCCCTTCCATCATTGAAATAAGAGCAAAGAGTCTCTGTAGACATCAAACAAAGGTCAGCGGAAAATCTATTATACCATTCCATATGTCCCCCTTTGTACACATTTCTTATATGACAATAACCTTCTTTGTTTCCCCCAAATCAGAGCATGTTAGAATCAAAATATGAATTTAGGAAGACTTGGTTAAATTCAGGGAAAATGGATACTACATCTCTGTCTGCCAGTGACAGATTACATTATTAATTACTTTTCTAGTTTTTGATTCTAGGTTTACTGATGCAAAGTGGACAAACTGTCTTTCACCCTCTCTGCCCCTAGATTTGGCAAGCTTTGTGTCGTTAAAAGAGTTCTACGATCACTGCATACACTTTCATTTTATAACATCAGCATTGTAATAGCAATACATACAATCGTTATATGAAGAATTTTTTGAGTATAGCCTCAAATATTAAAGTCTAGAACTAGGCATAAAAAAGTACCATCATCCAAATATTGTATAAAGAAAAGGGGAGGAAGGAGGGTGAGGACAGTTGCTGAGGCTGTCCTATCACACATTCCGACCGAAAGAAAAAATTGTGGACTATCCCGGTACTGATAAACAATAAGCAACTTGTAGTAAAAAAATATATAATTTATTACATATAAAAGACACACAGATTACACAATCTCAATATAAAAAATGGAAGGGAATATTTCAATACAGTATACAAATACTTGTAGACTTTCCCAGTGGTTATCTGGTAATGGAGTTTTCCTCACAGATTAACCACTTCAGCCCCGGAAGATTTGGCTGCTCCATGACCATAGCACTTTTTACAATTTGTTACTGCGTTGTTTTAACTGGTAATTGCACGGTCATGCAATGCTGTACCCAAACAAAATTTGCGTCCTTTTTTCCCACAAATAAAGCTTTCTTTTGATGGAATTTGATTGCCTCTGCGATTTTTATCTTTTGTGATATAAACGGAAAAAGACCAAAAATTTTGAAAATAAATGATATTTTCTACTTTTGTTAAAAAAAAAATCCAATAAACTCAATTTTAGTCATACATTTAGGTCAAAATGTATTCAGCCACATGTCTTTGGTAAAAAAATATCAACAAGCGTATATTTGTTGGTTTGCGCAAAAGTTATAGCGTCTACAAACATTTTCTGAAATTTACCCAACTTTTAGTTTATGACTGCCTATCTCATTTCTTCAGGTGCTAAAATGGCAGGGCAGTACAACCCCCCCCTCCCCCCAAATGACCCAAATGGAAAGTAGACACCCCAAGGAAATTGCTGAGAGGCATGTTGCGCCCATTGAATATTTTATTCTTTTGTCACAAGTGATTATAAAATGGTGCAATTTCTGTTTACATATGACACCAGACTGACGCTGGTGTCTTCGCCTTTGCACATGAGCACGGGGGGACAGGGGTGCTTTTTTATTTATTTATTTTGCTTTTTTTATTTTATTTTTAAACTGTGTGGGACTCTACTTGGGCTATCCACCTCACCAGCTTGAACTGCACTTATGGGACTCGCCACGTCACCACGTATTAATGCAGTGCTGGATGTACGACCAGGATGTACTAGGGCACTGGTGCTTGCCAGTTCACCAGAGGGATGAGCGGCACTAGTACTGGCTCTCTGCTCCATACGAGATTGGGTACACCTGATTTTGGCAGGGACCACTACTCCGTCATCAGAGCTATCTGTCAGGGTGCCGCTGCTGTCTACTGGTTCGTATTCTGAGCCTGAATCGGACAGATGGGTGACTTTTCACTCTCTTCATCTCTTCACTCTCATCTATCAGGCTCAGAAACATGTAGGCCTCTTCACTAGTGTACCTTTGATTGGACATTTTGGCCTCTAAATTTACTGGTACACTAGTGCGACTCTCTTTCACTAACCCCCCCCCCCCCCCCTCTCTATTTAATGTCATTTGTTAAATATCTAATTTGTTTTACCAAAAACTTGTTTGTGTTTTCATTTTATTTATTCCCAAAAAAAGGCCCATCAAAATCCTTAGCACCAGGCCCATGATGCTCTTAACCCGGCCCTGACTCCAATTCCAATGCATCATAACAGACTGAAAATTCAGACATGCACCAACTTTGTCTAGCACACTGTAACATGTACTATTGCTTTACATTACATTATTATTATTATACAGGATTTTTATACCGCCAACAATTTGTGCAATGCTTTACATCATGAGGGCAGACAGTACAGTTACAATACAATTCAATATGGGAGGAATACAAGGGCCCTGCTCGTTAGAGCTTACAATCTAGGAGGGAGGGTAGTATGTGCAGGAGGAGTGCAGAGCGTAGGGCATTAAGTGGTATGTGCAGGATAGGGGTACAAACTGTATGGCGGTGGGTGGTATGTGCAGGAGAGGGGTGCAGAGTGTATAGCAGTGGGTGGTATGTGCAGGAGAGGGGTGCAGAGTGTATAGCAGTGGGTGGTATGTGCAGACCTGATCAGAACACTCATGTGAAAGGGGCCCTAATGTAACAATCATAAATCATTACAATAAAGTATTTCTAAGGCCCCTTTTACACGGGGCGATCTCCGTCAAGCAGATCCGCCAGCTCAGCAAGCGGATAGAAGGTCCGTGTCTGCTCCACTATGCAAAGTTGGCACAGACACAGCCCACTGTTCTCTATGGGGCGGTCATATGGAAACGGACTGCTTGTTTGTTTTTCCATCAGACTGTCATCCAATCTGATCCGCTAGACCAGTGGTCTCCAAACTGTGGCCCAGTTGCCAGATGCGGCCCTTTGCTAGTCTTTGTCTGGCTCTTGGGGTACTATTTCTACAGCTGATATGAGGCGCTGTTGTTCCCACTAACACCAATAATGGAGCATAATTCCTGACACTAACACTATTGATGGGGCACTATTCCTTCCATTGATACCAATGATGGGGCACTGTTCTTCCCACTGACAGCAATGATGGGGCACTATTTTTCCCACTGATACGAATGTTGAGGCACTATTCCTGCCATCGTTACCAATCATGGGCCGCTATTCCTCCTCCTACTGACCACAGGCACTATGTATCCGACCACCAACCCCGAGTTAATGTTTATTCTCACTGATGGTGAGCCTAGGACATTTTCTGCCCTCACTGGCCACAATCCAGCCCCCTTAAAGTCTGAGTCTTTGTTTGAAAAGTTTGGAGACCACTGCACTGGACAAATGGGAAACAAATCTCCATCCATCTCTTTTTGGTGGCTCAGATCAGATGCAGATGTGTGTAAATGGACACGTGTCCATTTACATCCACCTACTCATAGAGAACAATGGGTTTTCTGATCGGGTCTGCCTGAAAAACAGGCAGGCAGACCCAATCTGTCCGCTGGTGTGAAAGGGGCCTAAGTCACAGCTCCACCCCCCAGATAAGAGCCATGGAGGTGTTGGGTGAACATGGGCCACTCCGAGCACCCCAAAACTGACCCTGGAAACACCTCCCTTCTACCTCCTCCCCATGTGCAGTACCCCATTTCACCAGATTGGGGGGAGTGCACCGGTTCTACCACTAATGGAGAATACCAGGAAACTCTACATGGAGCTGTGTGTGTGTAGATCCTTCCTGGAGTTGTGATCCCCTTCTCGCTGGACTGTGCTGTACTGGACATTTCCAGGAAATACAGAGTGACAGGCGTGGCCATCCATGGGTGCCCTGTGGGTCAGAACTATTTTAAGGGTGTTTAATTAGCCCCCATTTCTGCAAAAAATCATGAAACTTCCCTACAGTTCATAATGGAAATTCTGCCAATGATGCATCTCTTTTGTATCAATAAAGACAAAGGGAAATTAAAACAAAAGCGTGGAATCAATGGCATGTTTGTCAACCCATGATTAAAGTAAATTTGGTGCATTTTATTGTATCTGAATGAGCTTTACAAAAAAAACTGTATTCTCCTTTTTCATGATGCACACAATTTAGCACTTCAGGAGTGTGAAATGATAATTACATCTCCCTGTGGTGCAGCAATCAAATAACGTAATGTAATAAGGCATGCATTATCACAAGATAGACAAATTCAATGATGCCGTAACTGGTAATATGCCATTGTGGACAATTTGACAGGTCCCATAATTTACAAAATACAAAGGTATAAAAGGAAGCAAGTTTCATTTGTGAATGTTTTCAATTCAAACACTCTTATGCTTTTACATTCACATGTTTGTTTTAATAAATAGTTCCTTGCTGCCTGCCTAAGCTGAGCAGTTTATTCAGTCCACGTGTAATGCTTTTTTATATGGAATGTAAATGGGGAATATTGCAGTTATTAATAGCAATGAAAACATGGAAAAACATACCTACCTCAATAGAGTTTTAACTATAGATTCATACATACCCCAGACTGTGTTTAACCACTTGCGCCTGCACTATAGCCTTAAGACGGCTACAGTGTGGGCTTAAAATGCGGGGAGGGCGTACATGGATGTCCTCCTGTTCTCGCACCGCCCGCAGCGCGCTCTGTGATAGCTGAGTGCTTGGGACTCGGCTGATCACTGAGCAGGGTAAAGGGCCAATTGCAGCGGGCCCTTTACCACGTAATCAGCTGTCAGCCAATGACAGCTGATAATGGAAGTAAACAGAAGCCGGTCTCCGTCTTTTCTTTTCCTTTACGCTGTCAGCATGAGGAAAGGAAGAAAGCCATTAACCGGCTTCTGTTAGAGGGGCATCGTTCCCCTTAGTGATCACTAGTGCTGCCAATCAGTGCCCTCCAGTGCCGCTAATCAGTGCCCACCAGTGCCACCTATCAGTGCCCATCAGTGCCACATATCAGTACCCATTAGTCCTGCTAATCAGTGGCCACCAGTGCCATCTATCAGCGCCCATCAGTGCTGCCAATCATTACCCATCAGTGCCTCATCATCAGTTCCTCCTGATCAGTGCCCGCCAGTGCCGCCTATCAGTGCGCATCAGTGCCCATCAGTGCCGCCTATCAGTGCCAGCTCTCCATGTCGCCTGTCATTGCCCATCAGTGCCAGCTATCAGTGCCCATCAGTGCCGCCCATCAGTGCAGCCTCATCAGTGCCTCCTCAACAGTGCCCACCAGTGCAGCCTATCAGTGCCCATCAATGCCACCTCATCAGTGCCCATCAGCGAAGGAGAAAAAATACCTGTTTGCAAAATTTTATAACAAAATATAAAAAACTTTTTTTGTTTGTTTAGTAAAAGATTAAAAACCCAGTGGTGAATAAATACCACCAAAAGAAATCTCTATTTGTTAAAAAAAATATATAAAAATGTCATATGGGTACTGTGTTGCATTACCGTGCAATTGTCATTCAAAGTGTGAGAGCGCTGAAAGCAAATTGGTCTGGGCAGGAAGGGGGTATAAGTGCCCAGTAAGCAAGTGGTTAAAACTACACTATCTATCACCGGTAAAAAAGAAGCCTTTTCTGCAGTACTTATCTTCTCCCTGGCAGTGCCCACCCCAAAAGGCTTGTTATGGGTGGAGTGATGCTTAGCATTGTCTTCCCACTACCGGTACCCAGTACATCCATGACCAAGCAAAAGACACCCAAAAATAATACACATCCTAAAAACTAAAGAACCCCCTGTGATGGTATTGTGGACTGGGCACCCCAAAAAGAGGTGTGAGAGGCTTCAAGGCAGCCATGTTGTTCAGAATTCCTAAGTGAGCCATAACATTTTTGTAGAACAGAGACACATAACAGCAGTGATTACCTTTCGATAATCCCAGGGCGTGCATCTGCTATAGTCAAAAGCTAGAAACCGGCCAACATTCTGCATGTGTGTATGGCAGCCGGTCTGACAGAAGCCGGCTCATGACTGGTGTGTTTTGGCAGGGGGGCCGTCCCCCTGTCAGAACACAATAGAACAGTAGGGGAGATTGCTGTGCTAACAACGGATTGTTAGTACAGTGGCTGAGCTGTCAGGTTTTTTTTTTTTAGTTGAAAAAACTGTGCTGTGTAGGAGACTTTAGCTGCATTGCAAACATCCTTATCAGCATGTGGATAGACACAGCACAACCTCCTAACCAAATTAACCAACATCAAAACAAAGCATGGCAAACAGATAACCCTTTAATTTAGCCCTTATAAACCCCCTTCACCCAAATTAACACAATACATATCTCAGTCTCACTCTAATGGCTATCATAAAACCATCAAGCTTTCAGGCTTGGGTACCTAGAATCTTAAAATATCCATCCTAGTCTCAGATTGAAGAATAGAAGTAATATCTAATATTCTTTTCTCTCAAGGGCGTTTCTGGATGAATAGCATTGATAGTCAGACTGACTTAAAACAAAGTGTGAGTTTATTGTCACACAGTTGACATCATAAATACAATGTAAAAAGTATAATACTTCAGTTCAGTGTAGGTAAAAATATATGAAATAGAATAAATAGTTATAAAGCTGTAATAAGCTTAAAAAAGCATGTGTGTTTCATGGCTGCTGCCTTCTGTCTCCATGCTGTATTGTGTAACCAAAAAGAAGCAGGAAATGACGTTCCAATGCCCCGTACACACGATCTGACTTTCCGACAACAAAACCGTGGATTTTTGTTCGAAGGATGTTGGCTCCAACGTGTCTTGCATGCACACGGTCACACAAATGTTGGCCAACAATTACGAATGTGGGAACGTGGTGACGTACAAGACGTATAACGAGCCCAGAAAAGAGAAGTTCAATAGCCAGTGCGGCTCCTTCTGCTTGATTCCGAGCATGCATGAACTTTTGTGTGTTGGACTTGTGTACACACGATCAGAAATTCCAACGACAAAGTTTTGTTGGCGGAAAATTTGAGAACTTGCTAGCCAACATTTGTTGGAGGACAGTCCGCCAACAAATATGCGATGGAGCGTACACACGATCGGACTTTCAGCCAACAAGCTCACATCCAACATTTGTTGTCGGAAAATCTGATCGTGTGTACGCGGCATTAGACTTCTGTGAGAATTCAGCTGTTCCAATTTGTCAAAGTGTCTTTGTGTGAATATATTTGTCATCTCTCTTAGTGAGTGTATGTCTCTCTGACCTTCAATATCGACGCGTTGGCTTTATATGTTACATGTGAACGTCATAACCTCACAAAAACTTAGAACCTTATATGGCACTCATTCATTTCTGCTAACTTCAGCAATATGCTATACAAAAGGAGATACTAACTCAGAGAGTCATATACGGATTTTGATTAACAAGCCCACATGTAACACTCTATACTTGTAGTAATGTGCTGATCATGTAATGTCATATAACCAAACATCTACTAATATGAACACATATTACCAACTTTAACTACATTAAGTAACTATATACTAATACTTATTCATATGGCTGAGACTACATTAAACTAACTTAACAGGATATAAACAATGATGTATTATTCCTCTAACTACATAAATACTTGTCTATTCTGTACCTGCCTTGACATTCTGTACAAGATACCTTATACTTATATGTCATTCTCAAACTAACTACATTGACCAGATACTTCTAGCAATACTCAGCTTTAGATGAAGAAGCATATCAAATCAATTGATCAAGGTCATTTACACATACTATATTTATTATGACTAATAATAAAACCAAATGTGTTTTGCAAGCTTGCCATGAGTATAATATAACACCTATAAGTGCCGAATTATGAATTTGGAATATTATTCTAACAATCTCCCCTGAATTATGATTAATCATATTAACTTATTATTAATACATTCAAATATCATTCATGTCACATATACACATCCTTGTATCAAATGATGGGACACAATATTCCTCAGAACTGAAGCAGCTAGAAATAATGCCCTGTACACATGATCGGACTTTCCAACAACAAAACCGTGGATTTTTGTTTGAAGGATGGTGGCTCCAACTTGTCTTGCATACACACGGTCACACAAATGTTGGCCAACAATTACGAACGTGGGAACATGGTGACGTACAAGACGTACGATGTCCTGAGAAAAGTGAAGTTCAATAGCCAGTGCAGCTCCTTCTGCTTGATTATGAGCAAGCGTGAACTTTTGTTCATCTGACTTGTGTACACACAATCACAAATTCTGACAACAGAGTTTTGTTGGCGGAAAATTTGAGAACCTGCTAGCCAACATTTGTTGGCGGAAAGTCCGACAACAAATGTTCGACAGAGCATACACACAGTCGGACTTTCAGCCAACAAGCTCACATCCAACATTTGTTGTCGGAAAATCAGATCGTGTGTATGGGGCATAACTCTCTCTCTAATCGCTTTTCACTTTACTTTAACGCCTCTTAGATCTATCTATTCTAAATCCTAAAATAATGGTATAGATTTTAAAAATGTATAAAATAATGATGACTAATATCAATAATTAATAATAATAATGATTAAAATAAGTAAAGGGTGTAACAATATATTTCCATATTTTTGCTTAAATAATATTTTAGCTCTTTGGAAATATACTTTACACTCTAAAACTTGTCATAATGTTCCATTGGTCTTTTAAGAGTGATATGTTTCTTAAGTTATGAACAAAAGATGTTCTATTAACTAGAATGATTGTGCAGTTGTAAACTAAAAATATTCAATATATGAATTAGGAAAAATAAATAAAAATAATACTGACAATCCTAACTTAATATGAACATTAATATCAGAATAATTGGATAATCAAAACATGCATATGCGGACAAATGTTTCAGTTCTAAATGATTTATCTATAGTAGATAGATAAAGTTTCTTCTGATTAATTTTTCCTTCATGATATGTCTTGTAAACTTTTTTCTTCAAGTTCTGTTAGGTTAGAAAAACCTTGTGGAATAAGGTAAAACAGTCATAAATATGAAGTATAAATCTTTTGTCCAATATTCTTCCCAAGAGGATTCCTTCTTTAACTTTGAATTTCCTGATATTCTCTTTGCTCTTCATATGAGTTTGTTATCCTCCATATTTATTTGATTTTAGATGCCATTTCTGTAAAAGAGATGCAGTATAATTACATAGGCAGAAAATAATTACATTCATTCTTGTACTTTTTCTTTTTTTCTTTCAACAAATGTTAAAACATTATTATTTTATTTATTTCAGGTACTTATATAGCGCTGTCAATTTCCGCAGCGCTTTACATATACATTATACATTCACATCAGTCCCTACACCCTCATGGAGCTTACAATCTAAGGTCCCTAACTCACATTCATACATACTAGGGCCAATTTAGACAGGATCCAATTAACCTACCAGCATGCCTTTGGAATGTGGGAGGAAACCGGAGTACCCGGAGGAAACCCACGCAGACACCGCGTGAACATGCAAACTCCAGGCAGGTAGTGTCGTATTATGGGACAATAACTTTGCGAATTTGTTAAACTATATGTAAAATAATACTATCTTATATTTTCCTTCAAAGAGAACTTCTGTATGACAATGTACTGTCCTTATACTGTCTAAGATGTCCTAAACTATAAAACATATGTACTGTGAAGTTTAAGTATGACAGGACGCAAAACCTCCTTTTGGTCATGATACAAATCCTTGTTTTCACAAAGAAAGGTTTTGTATCACCCCAGAGATGACAATGGACTATAGGGCTAATTTACGAAAGCCGTGCGCCATCAGCAAGGTCCATGATGTTTGTAACATAATGAGGTAATAAAGAGAGAAAAGGTGCATGTGAAGTACCGCCAGCACAAACACACTGCGCTCTATTGTGTATCACTCACAAGACATCAAGCAAAGGCAAGCATCAGCGTGTTTCCGGGTTCGCGCGGCGTGCGTCCTTGATGACGCCCTGGAGGAGGGACGAAACGTGTCAACGTAATTTCCAGTATAGTGAACCAGTGATGCTACTTCCGGTTCCCGTGGAACGCATGCCGTGCGAACCCAGAAACACACTGATGCTTGCCTTTGCTTGATGTCTCGTGAGTGATACACAATAGAGCGCAGTGTGTTTTTGTACTGGCGGTATTTCACATGCACCTTTTCTCTATTTTTTACCTCATTATGTTACAAACATCCTGGATCTTGCTGAAAGCCACCACCTCTGAGAATTTGATGTCTGAGTCTTATCTGTCCAAATAAACTTTAAGTCTTATTTGACCCCAGGACTGCAAAGCCGAGGGTCCATCAATTTTGGTGAGTGGGGCCACAAGAGGGGATACCACCTGATCGGAAGCACCATTTTCCATCATTGTTTAACATCTGAATCACCTAGTACTTTAATACATTTTTTCAGTGTGTGTTATATGGTATCACATTGTGCTATTATCTCATTCGTGCTTATATTTGTTTATTTATTTTGAAAGCACTTTGCACTTTATATAATAGTGTGTTACATGGTATCACATAATGTCATTATTCCGCTAGCGCTGTTATCATTTATTATATCTCAAGGTGCTAGTACCTTTGCAACAGCAGCTGTGGTCTTAGTCACAATTTTTCTTTTTCCACTAAGCGCGAGTTATAGTTTTTAGTTTAAAAGTTCCCATAGACTGCAATGGTATTTGTTGTATAACTTTTGCCCATGTTAGGCTCTTTGTTTGCCCCCCTGGACTGGGGGGTGTTTGTCCCATCTGTAATTTTGTAGCATGCTGGATGATGTGCTTAATTTTGGATGGGGGGCTTATTTTGTGCTAGCTGCATTTGGGTTGGTCTGGGCATGCTCAGGGACTTTGATTTTTTCCTGCGCCTTTTGGTGTGTGAAATGCATTTGGGTTGGTCTGGGCATGCTCAAGGACATTGATTTTTTCCTGTGCCTTTTGGTGTGTAAAATGCATTTGGGTTGGTCTGGGCATGCTCAGGGACTTTGCTTTTTTTAATTCTTTTTGTGTGTGAACAGCACTTGGATGTTTCCGGGCATGCTCAGAGAGTGTGTTTTTTGGGTTAGTAATTTAACCATTTGAGGTCCGGGCCATAGCCGAATGACGGCCACAGTACGCACCTCAATTTCCGGGAGGCGGTCATAGGACGTCCTCCCCTGTGCACGGTGCGCGCGCTGTGACAGATGATCACATGATGTAAACAAAAGCTCGGTAATCGTTTTACAGCATGAGGAGAAAAAAAAGCCGATCACCGGCTTATGCTAAAGGGACATCGGTCCCGAAGAGGAAGGAGGCACATCTGCCTCATCTGTGCCTGCCAGTGCCACCTGCCATTGCCACCTGCCAGTGCCCACAGTGCCCAGCAGTGCCACCTATCAATGCCCACAAGTGCCACCTATCAATGCCCACAAGTGCCACCTATCAATGCCCACCAGTGGTGCCAATCAGTGCCACCTAGCAGTGCTGCCATCAGTGTAAGCAGTCAGTGCCCATTATTGCCACCCATCAGTGCCCATCACTGCCACCCATCAGTGCCCATCACTGCCACCTATTGGTGCCCATTAGTGCCGCCTCATCAGCGTACATCAATGAAGGAGAAAATTACCTGTTTGCAAAATTTTATAACAAAATATAAAAGAAATATAATTTTTTTTTTTTTAATTCGGTCTTTTTCAATTTTTTTAACAAAAAATAAAAACCGCAGAGGTGATCAAATACCACCAAAAGAAACTCTATTTGTGGGAAAAAAATGATAAAAATGTCATTTAAGTACAGTGTTGTATGACCACGCAATTGTCATTCAAAGTGGAACAGCGCTAAAAGCTGAAAATTGGTTGGGACAGGAGGGGGGTTTAAGTGCCCAGTAAGCAAGTGGTTAAGGACATCCTTAACAGGTTTACCCACTTTGAAGTTCTGTCTCTACATTGGGTGAACTTCCATATTTGTATGTTTCATGGACTGTGCATATGTTATATAAAGCTTGCAGATAGCATTCTTTACCTTGCCCTGAAAAGCGGCAAGATTGTGTGTGTGTGGCCGGCAAGAGAGTACATTTGGGTGTCCTTATAGAGTTTGTAACACGTGTATTTTCTCTTTGTATTTTGTTTGTTATGTCTTTGAAAAACTGATGTGTTTTAGAGTTTTTTTTACTTTGGTTTATTGTATTTTTTTTGGTGATGGGGGGGCATATTTTCCCCTGAAATATTTTTGATGTTGTCAATGTGTGTTGTTTGTAGGCTGTTTCACTTTGTTTTAATTGTCTGTGCTGCATTATTTTGCAAAATCTTCCTCAAGATGTTGTGACTAATGTTTAAACCCTAATAGATGTCCATTTTTGGGCGCACTCCTGTTAATTTCCTTTGCAAAATGGTCAGACCTCAAAACCATATTCTGTTAGTTTCTCAAATAACATACGTTTGTTTTTTGCTTTCCTTGCTCTATTCCAAGTCCTGTTTTGTTGACCAATACAATTTGTAGCAATTTTTTATGTTTTGTTTTCATGCAACAGATTTCCCAGCTGCAGCTCAACTAGGCTGATTGGCATGGCAAAACCAAAAAAGGTGTGATTTGTCTAAAAGTTTCTTTCCTGGTGCCTTCATGGTAGCATGGATTGTGCACATGCTGCCATGGATAGTCACCAGGAAAGGAAAATTACGGAGCGGTAAGTATTACATTTTCCATTTTAGCGCAGTGGTTCTCAGCCTCAGTCCTCAAGTACCCCCAACAGGACATGTTTTGGGAATTTATCTTCATTAAAATAGCTGTCAAATACCAAGCCATTGACTGATTTAAAGCACCTGTGCAAGATGAAGGAAAACCTGCAAACATGGCCTGTTGGGGGTACTTGAGAACAGGGTTGAGAAGCACTGATTTAGAGCACTGAGCTAAAATTGAGCTCAAGACAATCCTATTCTAATTGTGGGCATTTGAATGAAACCAAGTGAGTGTCAGAACCCCTGCTTGTCTTTTTTAGGTTGGGCTTTGTGTCCCTTTTCTTAAAATTGGCTTTACTTCCTGTCACATAGCCAAACAGGAAGTGAGGGTAAAACCCTACCAATGTCTTTTCTTGGGGACACACAGGTCAATCTAACTATTGTCCCCATTAGGCAAATTGCACTCTAGCACTTTGTTGTGTACAGCCCACATTATTAGGTATTTTGGGGTTTATTAAAGGCAAATCCACTCTGCAATAAAAGTGTACTCGCTGTAAATCTGAGGGAAAGCACTGGTGATTTTATCATCCAATCATGTAGAAGCAAAGATGCTGAGTTTTTGTTTTTGCTTTTCCCCCCTTGCATGTCCCCCTCGGATCTCCAGCAACTGCACTTCCAAGTGCACTTGTAGTGCAAAGTGGATTTGCCTTTAGTAAATAAACCCCAAAGTCCAAGATACCTAATAATTTGGGGTGTACAGAGCAAAATGCTAGAGTGCAATTTACCTAATAGGGAAACTATTTAGATTGACCTGTGTGTCCCCAAGGAAAGACATTGGTAGGGTTTTACCCTCACTTCCTGTTTGGCTATGTGATAGGCACACATGGAAGTAAGTCACACATGTGCAAGTCACAAGCAAGTCTCAAGTCTTAACCTTTAAGTCACAAGCAAGTCCCAAGTTACTGTGGCGAAAAGCAAGCAAGTCAAGTCGAGTCCCTGCTAGAAGTCAAGCAAGTCAAGTTAAGTCATTTATTTTGGTCAAGTCACAAATTAAGTCAAAATACTGATCTACACCATTTCCACCTTTAAATAAGTTAAAAGTCAGTTTTCAGGAAAGGTTTTGTTTTATTTTCAACATTAACAAAACTGCTTAGTGCTTTTTTCTTGGCATATTAAAGAAACACTTTGAATGCCCAAACAGCAGACAAGGAGCAGAACACTCAGTAATTAAATGGCCAACAGGCCTGAAAAAATGTAGTCCTTGCTGAGGGGGAAAATAACTAAGCTCAAAGTTTGAACTTGACACAATGCCAACATCTGGACACTTGAATGGTGATGAGAATAGCATTGCATTTGCAAAAAATTAAATTGGAAAGTACTTTCTTGCTCAGTTGTGAGCGATGGGGTCGCATTATCACCCCACCATGGCTGAACACACGTTCAAGAGGTGCGCTTGATGCAGGGACTGACATAACTCTTACCGCTACCCTGAACAGCTCCAATGGCATTTGGCAAATGCTGATTGGCTCAGAGGTGGTGGTGGTGGGGGTTCGATATTTTCGGGGGGGTGGTGCCAAGTCATTGCAAGTCAAATAGCCCAAGTCAAAGTCAAGTCGCAAGTCATTAGTGACAAGTCAAAATCAAATCGAGTCATTTATTTAATTTTGTCAAGCAAGTCTCAAGTCCTCAAACAGGTGACTCAAGCCTGACTCAAGTCAAGTCATGAGACTCGAGTCCCCCACCTCTGGTGATAGGAAGTGAATAAATTTGAAGGAGAAAGTGGCAACATTTGTGAGGTGTCTTCACCCTATCAGGGGTGCAGACATCCACAAAAACTGACAAGACTTCTAATCCCTCTGCACTCTATCCCCAAGCAAAAATAAGAGAGGATTTCATTTAGTTTAACTTTATAAAGACACATTCCCAAGTTCAACTGTGATGTATGTCAATGGCCCATTTAGACCTTGTTTAATAGAAAACACCAGTTGCCTTTCACTAGAAACATTTGTCAGTCCAGTCCTGGAAATCTGCATCTGCTTTAATATTAATTTCCCTTAAAATTGGGTTCCTGCAGCTAGATGCGTCAAATGCATCTAGATGCGCAACTGTTGTGTGCGCGAAGGTATGTACTGTGGCGCATATCTGGTTCCCGGAAGCGGTGGCCAGCACACAGGAATGACGTCATGCCCCTACAGAAAGTTGCTTGTACTGCTGCTAATTTCTTCCCACCACCATGCCCTGCTCACAGTTCTCTGAGGAAGAGATGATCCCTATTTGCAAAATCACCGCTTGCCGACCACCGCACACAGATGTACGTCGGCAGAATGGCACAGGCAGGCAAATAGGCGTACCTGTACATCCTTTTAAATTTGCCACCTATCGGGTGCTTGCCTGCCATGGGAGCGTGCCCATGGGTCCCGGGAACTCGGTGTTTGCCGACGGCCCACGATTGCTGTGTGGAGAGGTAGAACGGGGGGAGATGCCTATGTAAACAAGGCATTTCCCCGTTCTGCCTAGTGACATGACAGGGATCTACTGCACCCTCTCATCGGGAGCAGTGATCGCTGTCATGTCAGTGGTAGCCTATCCCCCTACAGTTAGAACACCTCCCTAGGACCCACTTAACCCCTTGATCACCCCCTAGTGTTTAACCCCTTCCCTGCCAGTGTCATTTACACAGTAGTCAGTGCATTTGTATAGCACTGATTGCTGTATAAATGACAATGGTCCCAAAATAATTTCAAAAGTGTTCGATGTGTCCGCCATAATGTTGCAGTCACGATAAAAATCGCAGATCACCGCCATTACTAATAAAAAAAAAATTATAATAAAAATGCCATAAATCTATCCCCTATTATGTAGACACTATAACTTTTGCGCAAAACAATCAATATACGCTTATTGCGATTTTTTATACCAAAAATATGTCGCTCTTTTTTTGTTTATAGCGCAAAAAATAAAAACCGCAGAGGTGATCAAATACCACCAAAAGAAAGCTCTATTGGTGGGAAAAAAAGGACGTCAATTTTGTTTTGGTACAACATCGCACAACCGTGCAATTGTCAGCTAAAGCAACGCAGTGCCGAATCGCAAAAAATGCTCTGATCAGGAAGGTAGTAAAATCTTCTGGGGCTGAAGTGGTTAAGAAATTTTTTTAACATGGGGTGGTGTTTGTGTGGGTCCCTAACACACATATTAGGGCCAATTTAGACAGGATCTGATTTATCTACCAGCATGTTTTTGGAGTGTGGGAGGAAACAGGAGTACCTGGAGGAAACCCATGCAGGCACAGGGAGAACATGCAAACTCCAGGCAGATGGTGTCATGGGTAGGATTCAAACCAGCGACCCTTTTTGCTGCTAGGTGAAAGTGCTAACCACTACACCACTGCACTGCCCAAATATATGTCTATAGATGTAGGTTCTTGTGTCCACCAGCAGAGAGAAGTTGGGTAGATGCCACACTCCCAATTCTGGAGGCATAATAATGGTCTTCAGGGGTCTTCAAACTACGGCCCTCCAGTTGTTCAGGAATTACAATTCCCATTATGCCTAGTTATGTCTGTGAATGTCAGAGTTTTGCAATGCCTCATGGGATGTGTAGTTCCGCAACAGCTGGAAAGCCGTGGTTTGAAGATTCCTGATCACTCTATGTCTTGAAAAAAGGTGGTTTCTCATGTGCCTTGTATAATGCCCAAGAAATATCGTTAGGAAAATACAAGTGGGTCAGGGCACATCTACATTCCGAATTTGGCACTTAAGATGATCATGCACTATGTAATCTGATTGGCCAATCTCTGTACAACGCGATATTTCGGCAAAATAGGTAATAGGAAGATGCACTTGAACAATTAATTCAAATTATAGGAAATCAGACAGGCTCTTGCACTAAATCTAATTTATTTACGATCTAACTGATTGCAGTGTATGGTCACCTTTAAAGAGCAAGATCTGAAAATATTAATTTATTGGGTTTAGAAACACTTCTCTGTTCTTTGTAATGTATTGAAAGATTTGGGTAAAAATAGAAAACACATTTCAAAGATATATTAGAAGTAATAGGAATATGATTAGCATCAAAAGGGTTAATTAACTGAGAACACCTACTAATTGCCTAACAAGACACATCCAATGAGATGAAATTACCCAATTGTATTGGGCATGCGCTATTATCAATGAGAAAACCGCAGTTACCCTAGAACCAGTTGCAGTTTACATATTTATTATCGTGTTGCACGTCCGCGTGCGCCGGTTCGCACGTTCATTCAACTATTTTTCTGGCGCACCAATTAAGGTGTGAACTGGCGCAGCACATTCATCTTAGTAAATCACCCCCTATGCCTTTGTTCTCTTGCCTATGCGCTCTTATTCTAGTGTTAGACTGTTCTGCAATAACAAGTACTGGTTCAATGTCGTTCTCTGTTCTTATTAGGGTTGTCCCGATACCACTTTTTTAGGACCGAGTACAAGTACCGATACTTTTTTTCAAGTACTCGCCGATACCGATTACCGATACTTTTTTTTTAATGTCACGTGACAGTGTTTTTTTTTTTCATTTTTTTTTTTTTTTTAACAGTGCTTGCTTTTTTTTGGGGGGGGGGGGGAGGGGGTGAACGTTGTATGTGTGTGTTATTTTTTTTTTTTTTTTACAATTTTTATTTTTTAGAATAATATTTCTTTTATTCTTTATTGTTTTTTTTTTTTTTTTTTTTTTTTTAATCAGCCCTTTTGGGGGGCTTTGGTGAGATATCAGGGGTCTTAACAGACCTCTGATATCTCCCCCTTGAGACAGAGAAAGAGACAGAGGATAGAGATTCCCCAGTCCCTTTCTCTGCAGCGTCAGCTGCACTGACAATGAATGGAGAGAAGACCGCAGCTTCTCTCCATTCATAAACTGACACATCGTAATCACAGGAGATTACAATGTTTCAGTTATGTGAATGGACAGAGTCAGCTGACTCTATCCATACACAAAGGAAGGAGGAGGGGGAGGACGGAGGAACTGAGGGGGAGAACGGACGGGACAGATAAGAGCAGAACGGAGGGGACAGATAAGGATAGAGGAATGGAGGGGACAGCTGAGAGGGACAGAGGAAAGGAGGGGGCACGGAGGAGGATGCAGTGACAGTCAGCTGTGAGCGATCACCGCTGTCTGTCACTAAAGCTGGTGAAAGCCGCCGGGGGAGAATCTTGTAACTCCCCCACGCGCCGATCACAGCTGACAGTTCAGGTATCGGGGGAGGCATCGGGAGCATTTGCCCGAGTACAAGTACTTGGGCAAATGCTCGGTATCGGTGCCGATACCGATACTAGTATCGGTATCGGGACAACCCTAGTTCTTATGCTGGAAACCTGAGGTAAAGACTTCTCAGATACAGCTGTATATACATGTGCTGGTGTACATTTCTGAAGATGTCTTCCTTTGGCATCTATCTGAATGTGTTTGAATGATAATGCTCTGAACCATAGAGGATATGTTTTTCGACATTCTCTAAAACTATCTTTCTCCAAAAGACCCTTTAGTGAGCAGTCAGGTGTCTGTACAATGATTTTGTTTGATTTCACTATGCTCTCTGTAGCTTTAATTGCATAGAAACACTTAGCAATTGCTTTACACCTGACTCAAAAGTTTTTTCCAAAAATGATAAAACTCTGGAGAAATAGGCAATTATTTTCTCCTTACCTTTTTGTAACTGAGACAAGGTTACTGAGATCGCATTCTCAGATACATGAGTTTCAAAACAAAAGATGCTTCAGAAAAAAACTCTATTGTATTTATTGCTGGAGCATTCTGTAAATCTTTTTTCAACACTTCAAAGGCATTTTTTCGATTTGGACCCCACTGGTCAACTATATTACCTTTATTCCTAAAAAGATTATATAGTGGATTAACTTTTTCTGTGAAACAGTGAACAAATTCTTTGCAATGATTTATTTTATGCATAAATTGATGCAATGCCTTATGAGTTGTTGGAGTTGGAATTGCAGTGATGTCTCTAACTGTTTCTTGCAACAATTGTCCCTTTCCTTGATTAATTTGCATGTGAAGATATTTTCCCTGACTTTTCATCAGCTGAACTTTCGCCGTGTTTAATTTTAGACCTTCAACTTGTAACATCATAAACAACTCAGCTAAAAGAGCAATGCTCATCGATATTCTTCGTACTCAGCAGAATTGTATCCACATGCTGGATAGATGGATCTTTCCAAATACTTTTATTAGCCAGATCAATCACCCACTTTTGTTTATTGATTATTTCAATGGCAAATATATTCTCTGCTTTGTGACAGACCCAAATGTTAATATTAGTTTTCACTAATCCAGGTACTCCAAATGTTACATTAGACACCTGTCTAGCAGTGGAATAAATAATGATATTTGAAGCGCTTCACAATGTGCATAAAAATAAATATATATGAATAAAAAAAAATATATATATATATATAAATACTCAAATAAATCCAGCGGTGAGTAAAATTTCCTAAAAAATCCAGCAATCAAAATAGTGTAAAATTATTATCCTTGAAAAAGTCACGTGACTGTGATGCAACGCGTGGGAGGAGCCAAGGACGCTCTGTGCAGATCAGCAGTATCACACAGTGTACTGCAGTGAATCTGCTCCTGTCTAAGGTGGCTGACTGCTATAGTAAAACCTGCATATGCCTTATCATTATAAGGCACACGTGAGTGGATTGAAGTTTGCCTGTGTACCTTGGTATCCTAACTATTGCACAATGATTGGTTTTTTCTCTTATCTGCCTGTTAAATGAGATCTGTTTATGATTCTCACATTGGTTGTGAACAGAAGCAAAAGAAACATTGTTACTATAAATGTCAATGAGCACCTTAATTAAGCAAGTGTTTTTAAACAGCTTTGCTAGTGGGACCGGATCAAAGCTTTATACCAATCGGATTCTACACTTGTATAATTGAACCTTCTGAATACATCCCTATATATTTATTTTTATGTTGATTTTTTATTTGGATTTTTTTACACATTTGGTGGCACTCATTTTTTTATAATTTTACACTATTTTGATTGCTGGATTTTTTAGGAAATTGTACTCACCGCTGGATTTATTTGAGTATTTATATTTATTTATTTATTTTTATTCATATATATTCATTTTTATGCACATTGTGAAGCGCTTCAAATATCATTATTTATTCTTTTTAAGTGACTCTGAAAACACTTTCTTTTGATAGCAGCCTCACTTGGCTTTATGTGTAATTATCAGCTATTTAGCATCACAGCGCTTTGTGTTTTATATATTCTCTGTCTAGCAGTGGAATTACCTGTATTAAAACACTATATTACACTTATGAGAATTAGGTATCACAGGTATGTTTTCCCTGGTTAGGCTAATCTCAGATCCACTGTCAATGAGACAATTAATATTTTTACCATTCAGCAAACCTTGTATTTATGGTCTACCATTCTCATCCAATATAATTGGTGCTACATATTGTAATGATAGAGGGATTGAATCTCGATTTGATTCTATTTTTGGCAATGGCAATAAACTCTTTCTTTCAGTGACAGCTCCTTTCACCATGTTGCTGAACTGCTGTTAACAGTCAAATTACTGATCTGTTTGACTTCAGTGGCATAAGGCAATTCAGTCAAAAGCTGATTTATCTTTCTCCATATCTTTAGTTTTTATTTGTGAGTCTCTTAAATTTACAGCAATGTTTTCTAATATGGTCAAATCTATGACAGTAAAGACACGTGATAGGCTCCCCTTGCCTCACTTGCCTGCACCTGTCATCGTCATTCTTGCTGTAGTTTCTGACATGTCTGTAGCCTGACTATTTTTTGTCACATTGAATTATAGCTACCTCATGTGTGAGATTGCTTTGATTCAATTGTCTCCTAATTCTATCAATGAAGCTTACTATATCATTTAAATTTTGACGTTTCTGTGCTATAGCTACTGAAGTTGGGTCAAGGTATTTACATTTTTTTATGAAAGCCATTTTCAAACCTGGATCATAGTCATTATCTACTCCAAATATCATTTCATAAACCTTGCAAAATTGTATTTTTTATGGTCGGTATTTGCTCACCGGTTATACATAGCAATAATTGTCGCAGTCTATCTGTCGCTTCATTTTGTTTTTCCTGACCTTCGTCATCAATAACAGGTGAATTATTTCGTTTATCAAAATTAACAGGAACCCACAATTGAAATATGTAATTGCGTTGATCATTTGATAGATTAAAATGATCTGCAAACATTTCAAATAAATCCCAATTAGAAAAAATAGTTGCCTCAAAATCATAAATAGGAAAATCTTTTAAACTTTCATAAATTGGTCATGTATTTGCAACTTTAGCTTTGCAGTTCTACATAATAAGTTTTGATTGGCACTGATGAGGCTGCATTGATGGGCACTGCACTGGTGAGCCAGGCAGCAACCAGCAAGAGGCTGCATTTATGGGCATCGGTAAGGCTGAGCTGATGGGAACCGATAAGGCTACATTGATGGGCACCAGTGAGGCTGCATTGATGGGCATTGGTGAGGTTGCATTGATGGGCACTGATCAGGCTGCATTGATGGGCAATGGTGAGGCTGCATTGATGAGCACTGGTGAGCCAGGCAGCAACCAGCAAGAGGCTGCATTGATGGGCATTGGTAAGCCTGAGCTGATGGGCACCGACGAGGCTGTATTGATGGGCACCGGTGAGGCTGTATTGATGGGCATTGGTGAGGTTGCATTGATGGGCACTGATCAGGCTGCATTGATTGGCACTGGTGAGGCTGCATTGATAGGCACTGGTGAGCCAGGCAGCAACCAGCAAATGAGCCTAAACCCCCCCCCATGATGCCGGGCTTGGGCTGGACTTATTTTAAAATGTGAGAGGTGTTATCAAATTTACTTTCAGGCTAAGGCCCCATGTCTTTTTCCCACCTAGCAACACCCCTGCAAGCTTCACTTTGTGAATGGGCCAGCTGTGGGGAGAAGGAGGAGGGGGCCGAACTTCCAGCTCACTTCGCCGCTGAAAGGAAGTGGAGGCAGACAAACCACTTCCCCTTTTGGGTGGAGCTCCGCTTTAGACACTATTGGTTCACCTGTGCTTAATTTGTCAGCTATAGTTTTTAACAACTGTAAACAGCATATTGGAACCTATCACTTTGTTTATTGTTAGATTTATTAACTTGTTGATATTGGAATACTAACACATTTTTTTTTATGTTAAGTATTTTTTGTTATCCTGACTTTATTCAACTTTGATTATTGTTAAAACTATAATATTACGTAATGAAAATATAGTAGGTACCCACCATTATAATGTTTGCCTTGGGCCTGCTTGTGCCTTAAAGAGGCTCAAATAGACATAGGTTTTCTGTTTGCACAATGAAATTAAAGTCTATAATACAGCATATAGTTGTATAAATATAAAACAACAATATCATTTTTTTAAATACAAGAACTATATATAACTAGATATGCTTCCATAGCTAGTTTTCTCCTGCATTCTGGTGGGCAAAGTCTTGATATCATTATATTTCAAATTGCTACTGATGCCTGTATAATAGATTTCCTTGGTACATTTGTTTACTTTGCTCTTTGTTCTGAAAGAGGACTTTAGGCATCAACAATAAGACAAAACTAACCTTTAGGGATGACCTGTCACTGCAGCATTCGGCATTGACAGGTTAAACACACATATCACAATAATACATGACCAGCATATGTTACCAATGACAGCAAGCAACTTCAAACTTTAAAATTCATTCTAAATAGAATTATTGTCAAATTGGCAAGATCATTTTTAAAAATGTAAAAAAGGTTTTATGTTACTTTGAACCACAGAGACTTCCTGCAGTTGTAGGTGGTTTTCATGTGTTGCCCTGGTAAGCCAGATCGTTCAGGTTTGCTCTTTCCATCACTCATGTGAAAATTAGTATAAAGCTTTATGGCCATGGTTTCATTATTTGCAATGAGGTCACGCAGCAATATTTTCCACTCTTGTACATCTAATTAATAGCATCCTCCTAACTAAAAACTGTGTTATTCTGAAGCTAAGATTCTAAGTTATTAAGAGTCCATTTACATGGGGCCCAATATAACATGCAGGTGTGGGTCCCCAAACACACACAAGGTGAGTTCAGGGACTGGCACCCGCTTGTCATTATGGGACACAGAGGCTCTGTCCGTGAAGCCGCATGTCCCAATAGACTTCTATGGATTGCCAGCATGGGGATGGCACGTAACACCTGTCTATCCCCATCCGGGGAAACTCAGACCTGCACAGGGCATGCAGTCAAGAGCCCTGTGTGAATGGACCCTAATACTGCTTCTTTTTACTATTTTCCGAAATGTGTTAAACATACCCATACCTTAAACTATCTAGATGTGCATGTATTTCAAAGTAATTTACTTTTGCTGGTTGGAAGAAACACCCAGTGAAGGGGTCCACTTTAATTCCCTACAGCAACACTTGACACTTATCCTAATCCCTAAAAAAGAATCTTAAATTGGAAATTTACCCATAACAACTTGATAAAAATGAATGTTCTTTAGCAAGGAACATAAAGATAGGTCCATATATATTTAGACACAGGCACAATTTTAGTTTTTTTCGGGTATACACCAAAACATATTCATATTATAGTTATATAATGGATATGGGCCGAAAGTGCACACGCTCAGGTTTAATTTGAGGGTATCTACATCCAAATCAGAGGAATGGTTTAGGAATTACAGCTCCTAAGAATAACCACCCCCCTTTTTCAAGGAACCAATTGAATCAAACGCTGTTTCATGGCCAGGTGTGGGCTACTCCTTCGTTATTTATTGATCAATTAAGCAGGTAAAAGGTCTGGAGTTGATTCTAAATGTAGTATTTGCATTTGGAGTCTATTGCTGTGAACCTACATCATGCGTTCAAAGGAGCTGTCCATGCAAGTGAAACAGGCCATCGTAAGGCTTCAAAAATTAGACAAATCAATCAGAGAGATAGCAGCAACATTAGGAGTGGCCAAATCAACAGTACATTCTGAGGAAAGAAGAATGCACTGGTGCGCTCAGCAACATAAAAAAGCCTGGACTTCCACGGAAGACAACAGTGGTTTATTTTCGCAGGATGCTCTCTATGGTAAAGAAAAACCCATTCACAACATCCAGACAAGTGAAGGGCACTCTCCAGGAGGTGGGCGTATCATTGTCAAAGTCTACAATAAAGAGAAGACTTCACAAGAGAAAATACAGATGGTTCACCACAAGGTGAAAACCATTCATAAGCCTGAAGAATAGCCAGATTAGACTTTGCCAAAAAAACTTCTAAAAAAGCCAGACCAGTTCTGGAAAAGCATTCTTTGATGAAACAAAAATTAATCTGTACCAGAATGACGGGAAGAAAAAAGTGTGGAGAAGGCTTGGAACAGCCCTTGATCCAAAACGCACACCGTCATCTGTAAAACATGGTGGAGGCAGGGTGATGGCATGGGCATGCATGGCTTCCAGTGGCAGCCAAATGAATTGAATGAAATGAACTGAAGACAGCTGCAGTTAGAGCCTGGAAAAGCATCAGAAAGGAGGAAACACAGTCTTTGGTAATGTCCATGGGTTCCAGACTTCAGGCAGTTGGTAATAAAGAATTCTCAACAAAATATTAAAAATGAACATTTTATTTATGATTATATTAATTTATCCAATTACATTTGAGCCCCTGAAAATGTTGAGGACTGTGTCTAAAAAATGGTTGCAGTTCCTAAAGTGTTTGTAGTTGATATTTATGTTCAACCCCTTGAATTAAAGCTGAAAGTCTGAAGTTAAATTAATTTGGATTGTTTTGTTTTAATTTTATTCTGGTGGCATACAGAGCCAAAAGTATGAAAATTGTGCCTCTGTCCAAATATATTTGGACCTAACAGTACATTTCACATTAATAATTATGCCACCAAAATGAGTGTGTGCTATAAATTGCCTCCAGCATTGTTCCTGGTTCTCCTTGCCAGAGGCTGCCATTTTGCTAAAGCCCAGAGACCCTGAGCAGCATTTAATCATTTGGCTGTCAGCAGATCAGCCTCTACATTTTCCACACAATACTAAAAATGGAGAACAACTGAGCATGTTTAGAACAGGGTGAGAAAACATATTAGTGGATTTTAAACACTACAGGCACTTATTTTTAATGTTTTTCTCAGCTATACCTGCAAAAGGAGACAGCATAGAGTGATCTAGCAGGGCTTAGTTTTCTGACTAAAGTTCCAGATGGGATGCTGATTGTGCTGCCCCAACGGGGCATACAATTTGTATAGATTGTTCCTTAACCATTTTCTATGGATGTCTATATTTAATTCACATGCTGCCATCTAGTGACCTTTTGTGGTAATGCACTTGTTTTCTTATGTTCCTTTTCCCTGATGTTATGACACACTTCCTTTGTATGTAATGCTCCACCCTTCTTCCTGAGATTGTACTTCCTGTGTCATGGATGCAGCTAAAAAGCCACATGTAGCAGGACACATGTATTCTGCATAGTAAGCTACAGACAATATCATCTTTTGACCGCATAAATACCACAACCTATTCATCTGTTGTATCCTGTCATCTGCTGTAACCTGATGTTCAGAATAAAAGCACCTCTGTGGATGGAATCGGTATTTGGTGAGTTCAACCAATCTTAGACTGTCCTCAGTGATTATATCTTATACAGGCCAGGCATAGAGTTCTCACAAGGAATAAATCTCTTCACAACAATCGGAGTCAGAATAGTCCAAAGATGTATAGAATTCCCACAGCCTGCTGTGTATATGTGTGCGCCTGATCTGCAATCAAGCTCAGTGCCATCAGCCATCTTGTGAAGCACGTGGTCGCACAAGTTTTGCTGCACCTCATGTGAATGTTAAAAACAGTTTCTCTACATTGAACTGTGTTACCCCACCTGTCTAAGCTGCTGTTGGTCTTCTTAAAGAGACACAACCATTTCTTGCAAAAACGTGAAAAATGTCTAGACAAGACTCTGAGCACCCTTTTGTGGCTGAACCAACGTAGATTCATCATGCCTCTGAACCCGCAGATGTACAGGGAGCAGACTATGCAGATATTGCAGAACATATTGTAAGACCCAAACGTGCAATAAAACCTACACAGAAAATCAGAGAAAACTATGAAACCACTAGAGATGAGTTCTCCAGCAATCTGTCAGACTTATGGGACAGAACTTCACACTGCATGTCTGATTTGTCACACTTTAACGATCAACCAGCTGAACTAAGAGATGCTACAGATCACTTATCTGCCGCGTATGAATGCTACCAGCCGCTGTTTGCAAAATACACAGCTTTCTTGCAGGACTGTAATATAGAGGACTCTTCAGAACTGACCAGGGTTGATGCACTAAACCAACAAACGGATCTCTTATTACAAAAGGCCTAGTGTAAGGCAGAACTCCGCATTGCTCAACTACAGGAGACCAGTTCTCATACATCCACATCAACCAAGCACACTGCACGCTCTTCTAGATCCTCTCTCTCCAGAAGTTCAACATTAAGTGACAAGCTAATAGAAGCCCGTGCAAGTCTGGAAACAAATAAAGTGCAAAGTTAATTTGCCAGAAAGGAAGCTGAGATAGCAGCTCAACAAGCAGAGGCAGATTCCCAATTAAAGACACAAAAGGCAAAGAGGAAAGCTCAACAAGCAAAGGCAGATTCCCAATTAAAGATTCTGCAAATGGAAAAGGAGGAAGCAGTTGCCCTAGCAAGGCTGAGAGTCCTCGAACAAGCGATTGGAGAAAGTGCTAACTCAGACTGGTCCATCCCAATGTAACTGCAAGACCCAGTTGAACGCACCAGTGAATATGTACTAAAGCATAATGTTTGCAACGATACACAGTTATCTCCTGTACGTCTTACTAACAACACTGTTCTGACTCTCAACACAGAGACCTCTCAGCTCCAAATGCCTGAGCCTCTTCAAGTCTAAAACACAAGTGCATCTATGTACCAAACCGCATCACCTCTTGCTGACAACAAGGTGACTTCCAGTGACAAGCCACAGCCAGCACAAGCCTTAGGTACTACACCACAGTTAAACACTCTTGCAACATCATTCATCCTGGTAAACCTCACCTTACTTCACCAGAGAACTTTCACACCCGAGGGGTTCCACAAGTTACCTTGGCAACAAAGAGTGAGAGATCAGACTTGAATGACTTTGTCAGATATATGGTACGCCGTGAGCTCATTAACACTACCCTCTCAAGGTTTGACGACTGTCCGGAGAGCTACAGGGCCTGCCATTGCTGATCTCAACCTTACTACCAAGTAGGAACTTGATTTGCTCATAAAGTGGCTGGGGCCAGAATCTGAAGATCGTGTTAAAAGACTGATAACAGTGCATGTAGACCACCCAGATGCAGGTCTTGTTGCTGCATGGGCAAGACTTGAGCAAGCCTATGGTAGCTCTGAAGCCATAGAAATCACTCTATTCAGAGACTGCAAAACTTCCCAAAAATAGGGAACAAAGACTATCGCAAGCTCCAAGATCTGAGTGATCTTCTCATGGAACTGGAGTTGGCAAAGACAGACCCACGTCTACCTGGACTAAGCTTCCTGGACACTGCTCATGGTGTCAATCCAGTGGTGTCTAAACTGCCTTATGGCCTGCAAGAGAAATGGGCACAACAAGGCTTAAGGTACAAAAGAGACTATAACGTATCTTTTCCTCCATTCGCATATTTTGCAGGTTCATCAGTAAACAAGCCTGGATGAGAAACGATCCCAGCTTCAGCTTCAGTGAACCCAACGTGCCTGATTCATCATCATCATCTTCATCAAGGATAACATAGCAGCTAAAAGTAGAGACTTTAATAGAGTAATATCTGTTAAAAGGACAGACATCTCACCAACCGTATCCTCTCCTGCTCACCAGAGTGATTCGGGTGATAGAGATAAAGACCCTAATTGTCAGTGCCCTATTCACAAGAAGCCTCACCCTCTAAAGAAATGTCGCTTAGGGCAAAGACGCTACAAGAGCGCAGGGAGATTCTTCAGAAACTTGGAATATGCTACAGGTGCTGCGCTTGTTATGGACATTTTACTAAAGACTGTAAAGTTGTCATCAATTGCACAGAATGCAGTAGCGACAGACATTTTACAACTATGCATCCGGGCCCACCCTGAGACAATTCACAGCAGCCTCCTTCCTCCAGTCCTCCACACCATTATTCAGTTTTTATTGCAGGTTGCAATGTCAGGAGTATAATGGATAAATTGCCACCACATCCCCAATAATTTAACATCTAACAAATACTTCCCTACTACAGATAGGGGGAGGAGGAGGAACTGGAGTGGATGGGATTTTTAAGGTGGGTGATCTCCTAAAGAAATAAAGTTTCTTACACATATATACATTTATGTTTTGTATCTCCTTTTATGTTTGATCCTGTTTCTAACATTTGTACGTTTGTTATGGCCAGTGCTGTCAACCACCAGTATTTTTACTGGCAGCCAGTAAAAATTGGCACTTTCTTCTGCCAGTAAATGGCAGTGACAGCAAAAGGTTGCTAGTAAAAAACATGGCTGTGACGCTTGGCTTGGAACTGGCCAAGACTATCCGGATACCTGCTACAGTGTGTTTGGTGGGTCTGGCGGAGCAGGGTGGATATATATCAATGATTTTTTTAAAAATGGATTGTTTTGATTTAAATCTGATTTTTTTAAATTTAAATCTGATTTATATTAACACCTGGGCTCCTCCCAGGTGTTGTCACTTCTGGTCGCGGCCAAGACCGGAAGTACCCATTTTACTGCTGATTTTCGAGTTTCTATATGTAAGTTACTACATGTGTGTTTTGAAATAAATCTTTTTAAATACTACACAATGAAACCACCCTTCTTCCTTATTACATGCCCTCACCATACTTATTGAACCCAGAGACCGAGGCCTGAACATTCCGTTTTTGCTGAGGCAATCGCTGGAGGTCGATCGATTGTGGGAAGTCAGCTTCTTCTGTTTACCTGAGCTTGACTTGACCCGTAGGGGTCTCTACTAAAGGTGATAGGCAGGGGGAAACGACTGGCGCACTCTCGGATGGTGATTGGATGAAATGATCATCGATTGTTTTTTTTGCACATGCACTTTTCTATATTTTTGAATTGCTTCAGGAAGATTTGACTTTTCTTGCCTTATTGGAGCTGGATCATACTGTGTTGCTATTTTTCTTGGACATTGCACTTCATTTTGCTGTTTGCACTTGTGTTAGAATATTGGATATTTATAATTTGTATTCACTGGGCTGTGTCACATTTGCACCTTCAAGATATATTGCACTTTAGAATTTAATTTGTCTTGTTAGCATTATTGTTATCATTCATTGAAGTTTGATACACACTTATGCTGCAGTATCGCCACATTCATTTTGGCTTCTTGCTGACAGCCTTATGAGATTGGGTTATGTTTATATCAAGTATTTTTCACTTTATTGAAGATCCACTATTTTGTTTCACATTGTTGTGACTCATTTGTGTGAGCTTGTTATATTTCAGAGTCATTTCCTCCTGGTGCATGACAATGCCCGGCCTCATGTAGCGAGAGTATGCAGTCAGTTCCTGGAGGATGAAGGAATTTATACCTTTGAATGGCCCCCACGCTCGCCTGACCTAAATCCAATAGAAAACCTCTGGGACATTATGTTTCAGTCCATCTGACGCCACCAGGTTGCACCTCAGACTGTTCAGGAGCTCAGTGATTCCCTGGTCCAGATCTGGGAGGAAATACCCCAGGACACCATCGGTCATCTCATTAGGAGCATGCCCTGATGTTGTCAGGCATGCATACAAGCACATGGGGGCCATACAAACTACTGAGTACCATTTTGAATGGACTGAGCATGCTAGTCCATTTCAGAAAAATGGACTAGCCTGCTGCATAATTCTTTCACTTTGTTTTTCGAGGGTGTCTTTAAATCCAGCCTTTTGTAGGTTAAAAATTTTAATTTCCATCAAACGATGTGGCATCCTTTCATTCCTAACACATTACCCAGTTCATATCAATATATATACCCAGCATGATATTTTTCCCTATTGAGATCTGATGTGTTTTCAAAGTGTTCCTTTAATTTTTTTGAGCAGTGTATAAGAGAAAGAGAGAGAGACCCTAGAGGGCCGCTGGATTTTGTGTCCCCCTATTCCTGCACAACCAGGCAACATGCATTTTCCAACTTGAATCCAGACACAGAAACCAGTCCATGGGCTTGTTTTTGTTGTTTTATTGAGGGAAACAACTTGGATGGGAAGAGGGATAATGGGATGCCCAACTTGACTTGGTAAAACAATTTGAGGACAAACTTCTTTTACTGTGTACACAGTACAGATCCTGCATTGTACTCCCTCTGGGATAACAGCAGTTTCTCATGGATCAGTCGCAGTTTCCTCTTCCTCTCCTCAGATGTTCTATATCCCCTTGGGTGAATATAGCAAAGTTCCCACATTTACAGGTGCTCTGTATCCACTCGGTGACGCTAGCAGAATATTTACTGTTTGCAGGAGCACTGTGCCCCCTTGGTGGAAATAGCAAGATCCCAGACTGTATGTAGGAGCGTTCTGTCCCCTAAGTAGAAACTCACTGTATGTAGGAGTGCTGTGCCTCCTTAGTAGAAACTCACTGTATGTATGAGCACTGTGTTCCCTTAGTAAAACCTCACTGTATGCAGGAGCGCTGAGTTCCCTTAGTAGAAATAGCAAGATCCCAGCCTGTATGTAGGAGTGCTGTGTCCCCTTAGTAGAACCTCACTGTATGTAGGTGCACTGTGTTCCCTTGGTAGAAATAGCAAGATCGCAGCCTGTATGTAGGAGCGATTTGTCCCCATAGTAGAACCTCACTGTATGTAGGAGTGCTGTATCCCCTTAGTTGAACCTCACTGTATGTAGGAGCGCTGTGGCCCTTTAGTAGAACCTTACCATACATAGGAGCGCTGTGTTCCCTTAGTTGAACCTCATTGTATGTAGGAGCACTGTGTCCCTTTAGTAGGACCTCACTGTATGCAGGAGCACTGTGTCTTCTTAGTAGAACCTCACTGTATGTAGGAGTGCTATGTCCCCTTAGTAGAACCTCACTGTATGTAGGAGTGCTGTGTCTTCTTAGTAGAACCTCACTGTATGTAGGAGTGCTATGTCCCCTTAGTAGAACCTCACTGTATGTAGGAGCGCTGTGTCCCCTTAGTTGAAGCTCATTGTATTTAGGTGCACTGTATCCCCTTAATAGAACCCCACTGTATGTAGGAGTGCTGTGTCCCCTTAGTAGAACCTCACTGTATGTAGGAGCGCTGTGTCCCCTTAGTAGAACCTCACTGTATGTAGGTGCACTGCATCCCCTTAATAGAACCTCACCGTATGTAGGAGCACTGTGTCCTCTTAGTTGAACCTCACTGTATGTAGGAGCGCTGTATCCCCTTAGTAGAACCTCACTGTATGTAGGAACGTTGTGTCCACTTAGTAGAACCTTACTGTACGTAGGAGTGCTGTGTCTTCTTAGTAGAACCTCACTGTATGTAGGGGTGCTGTGTCCCCTTAGCAGAACCTCACAAAGTCCCAACACCTGTAGAAAATTTCCCTACAGCCTAGTGAATGAGGTGAAGCTTGGATGAATTCCATCATCCCACCATGTGTAGCTAAAAATGCTGTTTTTTTCTTTTTTAATTCTTTGCTCGTGGTTGGGTATTCTTTGCATCCACTAAGCTCTGGGGTCAATTCCCTTACAAAGTGTAACTTCCCTCGCAAAGTGAGTAGCGTAGTTGACTTCAGTTAATCAGCCCCAAAAAATACACCTTAAAATGACAAGTTAGCAATGGCAGCTTCCGGATTTTTAACCTGAAGATTACGTTTAAATGCTCTCTCCCCAACAATGGCACATATAGAGGTCTTTCACATATAGTGGCACAAATGGAAGGTGAGGAAACCTAACAACAAATTATTACATGAAAGCACATCATTGCTAATCAGAAGAATAAAGAAATATCATGCCCTATATAGGTGAATGATAACAACAAAAAACTAAGGGCATAAGAAAACAATATCCATGGTTATGAAGTTGTTTTCAATATATGGTGGAAAAAACAGCATGCGTTGTATATAATGTGGTGTGGTGAGAGCTATGTGTCACTTTTATAGAGAGCCAAGAATAGGCCTGGAACAGAAGTGCAGCTTAAGTGCAGGGCAGGGCCCTACATGACTGGGGTTGGCGGGTAGGCTGTTCTGGTCGGTTTGAGTCTTACCAAGGGGTTTCCTCATTGGGTCAATGTGTGTGTGTGGGGGGGGGGGCGGAGGGGCGTGGCCAGGTGTGGCTGGGTGTGGTCCCAGGGGTCTGGTAATAGGGCTCAGTAGGGGGACAGCAGTGCAGAGCGTACATCTAGAAGGAGACGTTTTCCCCTGGCTGCTGCACTACCCCCTCCCTTTGGTTTCCAGCATGGAGGACATGGACAAGATGCTTGGGCAGCTGCGGTCAGCAGCCCTGGCAAATGGCCCTCAGTGGCTGAACTCACAGCTGGCAGCTGTGCTATAGGGGTCAAGGCAAGGCATTGCTACACCTGCTCCAGCTTCACCTCGTGCTAGGAGGGCCTCCTGCGCACTTCAGTCCTGATGCTACCCCTACGGTGAGCCGCCGCCCTGGGTGCCCAATTTTGGACCCTCCAGCCCCCAGGGCGAAGAGACCTGCTCCTCTTTCCTGAGTCCAACGGGACCCTACCAAGAGGGTGCCTGGCATCCGGGCGGTATCGCGGCGTGGGAGAACGGCAGTTACTGGCGCGAGCCTTGCTTCAAGGGCGGCCCCAGCCTCCATCGGGAGAAGCGGAGGTTTCACTGGAGAAGGCGCCGTTCGTGGATCGTGGGTTTCCGATTCATGCTATTCTTCTGAATGAAGAACATCCAACCTGGATATAAAATAGTCTAGTAACATTCAATTTTGTCAATGTTCCCACAGAATAAATGTATATGCAGTTTCAAAAGATGAATATCCCTGCAAAGGTGGAGGTTAAGTCAGCTTTAAAAGGAATGTATTTTCTTTTATTAATTTTTTTCTTAGATGTACTTGTATTAAAAATCAGCTTGACATTGATAAGCTTGTCAGTCTGACCTTTCATAAAACCTTATTTCTATCATTTAAAATTATATTTGCATATGGGGGTAGCCATATTTACTCAATACTGTGTTCCAGGATTTTTCTCTTCTGCAGTTCAGTTAAACTTACAGGTCATGTCCACTCCCAGACTGTGAATGAACAGTGAAAGGAGAAGCAGCAGACTCATGAGCTCATCTCTCTTTCATTCTGCTATCTATTCTTATTAGCAAGCTTATTGCACTACAACAGACCTGATTGGCTGCTTCTCCCTTTCCTAGTCTGGACTCTGCAGTGCGGGGACTGTAAAAGGATACAATCAGATCCAGTGGCAGCTGGTGCTCAAAATTTTTTTGGGGGTGCAAACAAACTGAAAAATACTGAAACCCCCCCAGCCTCACTGTCAAATGCAGGCATTGTGCCCATCAAAAGCAGCCACTTGTGCCCATCAAACACAGCCACGTGTGCCCATCATATGCAGCCACTGTGCCCATCATATGCAGCCACTTGTGCCCATCATATGCAGCCATTGTGCCCATCAAACGCAGCCACTTGTGCCCAATAAACGCAGCCACTTGTGCCCATCAAATGCAGCCACGTGTGCTCCTCATATGCAGCCACTTGTGCCCATCATATGCAGCCACTTGTGCCCATCATATGCAGCCATTGTGCCCATCAAACTCATCCACTTGTGCCCATCGAATGCAGCCACTTGTGCCCATCAAACGCAGCCACTTGTGCCCATCAAACACAGCCACTTGTGCCCATCATATGCAGCCACTTCAAAAGAAAACTGGATCTGATACAATCAGATCCAGTGGCAGCTGGTGCTCAAAATTTTTTTGGGGGTGCAAACAAACTGAAAAATACTGAAACCCCCCCCCCCCAGCCTCACTGTCAAATGCAGCCATTGTGCCCATCAAAAGCAGCCACTTGTGCCCATCAAACACAGCCACGTGTGCCCATCATATGCAGCCACTGTGCCCATCATATGCAGCCACTTGTGCCCATCATATGCAGCCATTGTGCCCATCAAACACAGCCACTTGTGCCCATCAAACGCAGCCACTTGTGCCCATCAAATGCAGCCACGTGTGCTCCTCATATGCAGCCACTTGTGCCCATCATATGCAGCCATTGTGCCCATCAAACTCATCCACTTGTGCCCATCGAATGCAGCCACTTGTGCCCATCAAACGCAGCCACTTGTGCCAATCAAACGCAGCCACTTGTGCCCATCATATGCAGCCACCTGTGCCCGTCATATGCAGCCACTTCAAAAGAAAACTGGATCTGATACAATCAGATCCAGTGGCAGCTGGTGCTCAAAATTTTTTGGGGGGTGCAAACAAACTGAAAAATACTGAAACCCCCCCAGCCTCACTGTCAAATGCAGCCATTGTGCCCATCAAAAGCAGCCACTTGTGCCCATCAAACACAGCCACGTGTGCCCATCATATGCAGCCACTGAGCCCATCATATGCAGCCACTTGTGCCCATCATATGCAGCCATTGTGCCCATCAAACGCAGCCACTTGTGCCCATCAAACGCAGCCACTTGTGCCCATCAAATGCAGCCACGTGTGCTCCTCATATGCAGCCACTTGTGCCCATCATATGCAGCCACTTGTGCCCATCATATGCAGTCATTGTGCCCATCAAACTCATCCACTTGTGCCCATCGAATGCAGCCACTTGTGCCCATCAAACGCAGCCACTTGTGCACATCAAACGCAGCCACTTGTGCCCATCATATGCAGCCACCTGTGCCTGTCATATGCAGCCACTTGTGCCCATCATATGGAGCCACTTGTGCCCATCAAATGCAGCCACGTGTGCTCATCATATGCAGGCACTTGTTCCCATAATATGCAGCCACTTGTGCCCATCATATGCAGCCATTGTGCCCATCAAGAGCATCCACTTGTGCCCATCGAATGCAGCCACTTGTGCCCATCAAATGCAGCCACTTGTGCCTATCAAAAGCAGCCACGTGTGCCCATCATATGCAGCCACCTGTACCCATCAAATGTAGCCACCTGTGCCCATCAAATGCAGCCACTTGTGCCAATCAAATGCAGCCACTTGTGCCCAAACGCAGCCATTTGTGCCCATCAAATGCAGCCATTCCATGCCCCTCACTTCCTCCTCACTGTATTTGATTGACAGCAGCAGGAGCCAATGTTGACAAGCAGTTATTGGCTTGTACAGCATCTGATCAAGCCAATCTTAGTTTGATCAGATGCTTTGGAGGCCAGAGGAGAGATCAGGTGTCTAAAAGACACCTGATCTTTCCATGAAGAGGATCTGTCACAGCCCATCCTATCACAAGGGATGTGTTAAAAAAATCAATCTAAATAAAAAAATTGAAAGTGCATCATGCGCAAATTCGAACGCACATGTAGGTCTAGCACGCATATGTAAACAGTGAACACACCACACATGTGAAATATCACTGTAAACGTGTAATGCTAAATTGGTAATCTGTAAAGGCTTTTAAAAGTCACCTATGGAGATATATAGGTGCCGCAGTTTGGCACTGTTCCATGGGCATATGCAATTTTAGCATGACATGTTAAGTATCTATTTAGCCATCTTTTATATTTTACCTTAAATTGGGTATTATATTGTGTTTGTGTTCACTAAAATTCATTAAAGTGTACTCTTTCCAAAAAATTTGCGTTTGAAAAATCTCTATGCAAAATTCGTGTGACATAAAAAATTGCAAAAAACACCCACCATTTTATTCTCTAGGGCCTCCGCTTAAAAAAAATATATATAAATATATAACGAGTTCTAAGTCATTTTCTAGCAAGAAAAGAAAAAGGATGATTTTTACATATATGAGAGAAACCTCCTTTCGTGTTGTGAGCTCTGCTTGTCTGCTGATCAGTTCTTTCCACAACTTCCTGGATTCCCTGCATGCTTTGCAGTCTCTCCCCTGCTGTTTACGTTCAATTTTTAAGAACGACATATCCCATGGTACTTTGCTGTGTCCCTGTACTGACTCCGTCTTCTGAAACTCCTCCTCTAAGCACCTCTGTAGTTTAGAAGGCGGGCTCTATGAAATGTGTGACAAAGCAGTGCCTAATCACAGGGCATAGTGACTGCATGGCAAAGAATTCAAGGAAGTAAATTTGTGGGGATCTTCGCAGTGAGTTTACGAACTTTATGATCATCCAGATTAACAGGAGTAGGCTAGAAATAACTGAAAACAAAAGGTGGAAATTAATATATGATTTTACATTTTAAACACAAGTACAAATAAAGATAAGCACTGTGATAATAAATAAAAATACAAGCTCCCTTAACCACTTGCCGCCCGCGCTATAGCCGAAAGACGACTGCAGCGCGGGCTTAAATTGCTGGAAGGGTATCGGTAGACGTCCTCATTTCTCGCGCTTCCCGCGTACCCCCTGGGGCACGCGAGCGGCGTGCTCTGTGATCGCTGGGTCCATGAGACTTGGCTGATCATAGATCGGGTAAAGGGCCAATCGCAGCAGGCTCTTTACCACGTGATCAGCTGTCAGCCAATGGGCTGACTGTTAGAGGGAGTTCGGTCCCCTTAGCGCTCGATTGTGCTGCAAATCAGTGCCATCTATCAGCGCCCACCAGTGCCACCTATCAGTGCTCATCAGTGCCACCTATCAGTGTCCATCAGTGCTGCCTATCAGTGCCACCTCTCCGTGTCGCCTTTCAGTGCCCATCAGTGTCACCTATCAGTGTCCATCAGTGCCACCCATTAGTGCAGCCTCATAAGTGCCTCCTGATCAGTGCCCATCAGTACTGCCTCATCAGTGCCTATCAGTGCCCATCATTGCTGCCTCATCAGTGCCCATCAGTGCAGCCTCATCAGCACACATCAGTGAAGGAGAAAAATTACCTGTTTGCAAAATGTTATAACATAAATTGTAAAACCTTTTTTTTTTCAAATTTTCTGTCATATTTTGCTTGTTAGCAAAAAAATAAAAACCCCAGTGGTGATTAAATACTATCAAAAGAAAGCTCTATTTGTGTGAAAAATATAATAATAAAAGATTAGTTTGGATACAGTGTTGCTTGACCGCGCAATTGCTATTCATAGAGTGACAGCACTAAAAACTGAAAATTGGACTGGGCAGGAAGGGGGTATAAGTGCCCAGTAAGCAAGTGGTTAAAATGCAGTGTATGCTCAATGTAAGCATAGGATTAAAAATACTGAATTTCTGGGGAAAATTCTTCCATTTGTTATAGAAGGTGCGAAACACAAGCATTTCATCTTCATTATTTCACTTTGCCTCCATTGTGTAGTGAAATCACAATCCTCACCAACAATTTAGCTTGCTGTCTCTTTGCGCAGCCAAGCAGCCCGTGATTGATTGCTTTTCTTTTTCATCCTCGAAACCATTAGGCGTTCATGTTTTATCCTTCGGATACCTATGTTTAGAATCGACTTCTCTGTGATAATAGTGAGGACTGGGAGGCAGCCTCCTTCAGCTCCCCCCTCCCCTACGATGCTAGCTCAGAATAGAACTGAATCCATGGGGCTTCAAGTACCTCCTCAATAGATTTAGACTGCCTTAGTCAGCCTATAATGGAGCTAATGGCTGTTTTGTCATCCTTGGAGCTCTAAATTTTCATTGTGGTGTGTCTGCTGCTGTTGAAGGAAGAAGTCTGTGCACTGTCACCAAGGAAGGGCAGGAAAGGGCAGTGAGACCACTTAGAGGCATCTATTCTGTACATCTGGGATACTTGAAATCACAGGCATATGGAAGAAACTGGTAAGTGCAAGAGTGCAATGTGCATGCCAGGTGACAACGCCACACGCTGTACAAGTGTGTGGCAGTCCATTTTCTCCACTTTCACATTTCACACCTTAAAAGGAATTTATTATAGTATCAGCAAATGAATTCATCATAGTCTTAGTGTTGGTAGTGTTCACAGCGAGGTGGATTGAATGCTGTTTTCAATAGAGAAATTCAACTGGCTTGTTTAGTAACAAGCACATTGCAGTAACCTATAGCAACCAATTAGCAATGATCCTGCTGGTGAACAGTTATATTTGCTTTGGTCGCTATGGTGAACGAGTGCCATTCAGCAATATTGCCGAATGGTAAAATCAACCTTAACACATACAAAGTATTAAAGCGATGTTATTGCTACTGAGAGTTTGCAGGGCAGTAATCATAGCCGGTGGGCTACTCGAACTTTGCACAGTTCTTGTTAAATAAGCCGATATGCAATATTATACTACGTATATCAGTTTGTTTTTTATGTAGTACATTAACATTGCATCTGTTCACGAGGTTTATGGGTTCGGAAGACATTTTTACGTCATTTTCTGCATTATGGGTCAATTAAATGTGAAAAAATATGTTTTGAGAAATTCCGGTAACAGGTTAAGCCCTTAGACTAACACAGATAGCTTAATTCACAAAGCTGACACACCAGGATATAGATCCTTATTTTCATAAAAAGTGACAGTTATTTTCAGCTGATTCCAGTGAGAGTAGCATGAAGATTTCCCATTAAAATAACCGTCACATGGCTAAAATAAATATTCTTCTCTATATGTTAAAGCTTGTGTTTTGAGCCTAAAGAATGCCTGGCGATCGTTTTTTTAATTCTTTATGCTAATCAATGCCATTCCACAAATGGTTTGGGACCCATAATTTTTGATGTGTCAGTGGGATATAATAAGCAGATACTGAGCAGGATGGGAGGCTGGGAGCGTAGTGCCAGCTGCACTCTGTGTCAGCCACAAAGATATTAATTGTCAGAGTGATGGGGATGGGGAGCTCTGATTTGTCACAGATGTGATAGTGAGAAGAAAGCTACATACATGCTTCATACATAAGAACCAGGTAAGCCCGGAATTACATTACAGAGATGAATCTTCTATTCGTATAAATAATGTTATAGTTTAGATTTTGCAGGGTTGTGTGGGTGGGGTTGATTGCTACAAGTTTAGCTTCCTAATGCTGCACTGATGCAGATGGGATGGGAGAATTTCCACCACCAATATAATAATTCTTATCCATGGAAAATTCAGTAGGTGTAAGTTTAAATACTGTTGTTTGGCCTATTCAGCAGAATTTTTTTTTTTTTCTGTATAGTTGGATCCCTGTGCTTTTTCATCTATAGCAATTACATTGGTCATGGATAATAATACGTGTGTGTATGAAGTCATGTGCTTTTGTCAGCTTCTCATGTTCTCTGCAGTGATCCTTTTCTGTGCTCCCTCGTATAATGAACGCATGCTGTTTGTTCTTATAGAAGGCGTTATGTGGGAAGTTGGTGACATTTGTGACCACGTACTGTGTTCTTGCCAGCAACAGGACATATATTTTTTTTTAATCTTCTATTAAAGTAAAATACACCATTTAAACCATATAAGGACTAGAGGAAAAGTTATTTTATAAAGATGTAGGAGGATGCTTTTTTGATGTGGCTGTTCCGATGGGGCTGTGCTTGTATCTCGTTGCTGTGGCATTAGTAAGCATTCAACAGCACGTTTTAATGAGAGTAGGATTACAATATGACCTGGACCAATTATCAGCTATTTGATTATACTGGTTTATTAAATTCAGTTGTCAATAAATACATTAGCTATAAAAAATAATAAAAGGGCATAAAGACAAATACATCACCTATCTCTTTTATGTTATGCTTTTATATTGTACAATGCACAATCTTATATCTAGAATTTTGTGCAAGTATTTGCTATGTTAGTCCATAGTGCATAAAGTGGCAAGTTTATGCATTGGCCACCAAAATCTTTTTTGGTTTTGGGTAGAGTGAAGTTTAAGATTATTTCACTCTCTCGGGTCCTTCATGTTATCTGTGTGACCACACCCAACATCCATCCTCCAGCTCTGCAATGTTATAGCTGTTAGGCTATAGCTGGCCATACACCCGTAGAATTTTGTTTGCAAATTATTGTTTTTTGGAACGTTCCTTTGATTTTCTGTTGGTTAGTGGGTTCAACGCAATGACTGTTTTGGACTGTAGCAACAAGAAAAATAAAAGGAGCCATAAATTTGTTTTTCATTCAGGAAAAATCGTACATATTGTAATGTGCTAGGCTGAACTAAGAAACCTGTTTAATGTGTCTGGTATTCCATTTACATAGAAGGTCTGGACAGAATTTATTAGGACTCTTGAACACAATTAGTTGACTCAATGATGGCAAAAGCAAATGTTCTGACAAGTGATTTTTCAGAATTTCCATATGAACCTTCTAAATACATTCCTACATAGTTACTAAGGTTGAAATAATAGATAGGTCCATCCAGTTCAACCTACGTATGTGTATGTGTGATTTTTATTCTATAACAATTCCCATAGCCTTGTATATTCTGCTTCCTGAGTAAGGCATCTAAACATTTTTTAAAGTTGTCGACACTCTCAGGTAAGTACCACTTTCTGGGGAAAGGAGTTCCACATTTTTACTGCTGTAACAGTAAATAACGCTTTGCACAATCTGAGGATAAACCCGTTTTCTTCTAACATATAATTGTGTCACACAGTTACAGCATTTTTGAAAAGGGATGACTACTCCTCCTCACCAGAAGGTGACTCTTCTTGACTCCTCTGTACACATTCTACTGTAAACAGCTAAAGTGTCTGACCTACCTATTGGACCTGAGGCTGCAGTTTTTGCTAAATCTAATAGGCTTTTGCCCACTTATACTCTTCTCCAAAAAATTTGGAACAAGTCCAAGTAGCTTGAACGGGTTACCGGTTTCTCACTATATTCACTTTCGGACCACCCACGGTATATATTCGTCATTGCTTTGATGTTATATACCATTGTTATGGCAGCAGCTAGCTGCCATAACCCTGGTATTCTTTTTATACTGTGGGCAATTCTCTTCATCATAAAAGTGATCCCGGTGGCGGACTCACCGAGGGATAACTTTTAGAGTCGGCGGGAGAGGTGCTCTCCTCTCCCTCTCGCCACTTCACAGTCATCTCTGAGCTTACCGGACCTTTTGGTTAGCCCGGAGCTGATCCGATGCTCTCCGTGGCTGGGCAGAAAGCTGAGAGAGGGCAAGGATAGCTCTCACTCGGCTCTATGGCCTTGGAGGAACAGAGCAACGTCTGATATCACTTCAGCATTCCGGCCTTAAAGGGATAATTTTTTTCATCTCTTAAATGTAAAATTACTTATTTTTTTTCTTTAAAGTGTAAATGTGAGATCTGGGGTCTTTTTGACCCCAGATCTTGCAATAAAAGAGGCCCTGTCATGCTTATTTCGAATACAAGGGATGTTTACATTCCTTGTAATAGGAATAAAAGTGATCCGTTTTTTTTTTAAAGGGACAGTGTAAAAATAAAACATTTAAATTTAAATTAACAAGAAAAAAAAATCGCCCTGTCCCTCCGAGCTCGTGCGCAGAAGCAAACGCATACATAAGTCCCGCCCACATATGTAAACCGTGTTCAAACCACACATGTGAGGTATCGCCGTGATCATTAGAGCGACAGCAATAATTCTAGCCAGTGGCGTCACTAAGGGGTGGCTATTGAGGCTGAAGCCCCGAATCTGGGGCCCATAGCCCCGAGTCCATGGCTGGCCCTATCATGAGAGTGTCCCAGGCTGCCTGACACATCGCTGTCTGCACTCTGTGCTTCACTGATATCCAGAGAAGGGAGATGAGTGTGAGAGTGAGTCTCCTCCTTGCTCCGCCCATATAGAGTCGGGAGTAAGTTTCTCACACTGAGTTCCTGAGCAGGTGAGTGCAGACCATGGGGGAGAGGGGAAAATTCTGTATACCTAGCCTCTCTGTATACACCCAGCCTCTCTTTGTACACCCAGCCTCTCTGTATACACCCAGCCACTCTGTATATACCCAGCCTCTCTGTATACACCCAGCCTCTCTGTATACATCCAGCCTCTTTGTGTACACCCAGCCTCTCTGTGTACACCCAGCCTCCCTGTATACACCCAGCCTCTCTGTATACACCCAGCCTCTCTGTATACATCCAGCCTCTCTGGCTCTCTGGCTCACTCTGGCTCTCACTAGCTTCTCTTCTATATACCCTAGCCTTTCTGTATGTAACAATCCGCATCTGGTGGCAGGTGATGTGACAAGCTCTCTGGGGACCCCAATGTAAGGGGGAGGCTCTCTGGGGACTCTGATGTAAGGGGGAGGCTCTCTGGGGACCTTGATGTGAGGGGGAGGCTCTCTGGGGACCCTGATGTAATGAGGGGGGCTTTGGGGACCCTTATGTAATATATAGTGTTTTATATATATATATATATATATATATATATATATATATATATATATATATATAGGCTCTAGCCCCAGATCTTTTGTAGACCTAGCAATGCCCCTGATTCTAGCACTAGACCTCCTCTGTAACACTAAACAGGTAACCTGTAAAAATGTTTAAAGCTTCGCCTATGGAGATTTTCAAGTACCGTTTTACATTATACAAAAAAATTGGGATAACTTTACTGTTTTCTTTTTTTTATTATTCAAAAAAGTGTATTTTTTATTTTGCTGCGCAAATACAGTGTGACATAAAATATTTGCAACAATTGCCATTTTATTCTCTAAGGTTTCTGTGTATTTAATTATGTTCTAAGTAATTTTCTAGCAAAAAATACTGATTTTAACTTGTAAACAACAAATATCAGAAAAAGGCCTTGTCTGGATTATGCCCCATTTGGCATAATGATAACTATCCAGAAGGCTAAGCTGCAACAAGTCCTGAGGTGACAAAAATTTGGTGTCACTCACTTATGTCAGATTTTCAGCAAAGGTGCCCAACGTACTTTTGAGGAATTGCATGATAGGTTTTCTCTCCCAATGTCTATATATGCTAGATATGCTTTAGCAGCGCAGGGTTTGTCTTTGAAATGGAACCAGTCTCCAACTCCATTGTTTTATATAATGTATATTACCTCATCCAGCAAAGGTTTCATTTCCTGTTGCTATGCCATGCTGCTGACAACATTTCCGAAGTCATTCCCTTTGATGGTGGAGAGGCAGTGGGCGGCTGACCTTGGCCCTTTGTGGAGGACCAGTGGGAAGATGCTCTACAGGTGGTGCCACAATGCTCTCTTAATGTGACCCAGAGGCTTATGCATTTGTATATACCTCTTAGGGTCCACTATACCCCGGATAGGCTGTACAAAATGGGCCTCCTAGACAACCCAGCTTGGAGTAAATGCTGCTGGGACCACGGGGATTATGGTTATGCCCCAAATTACATATGTACTGGGAGGGGGTAGTGCGCACATTGAATGCCATTTCCAGGTCTCCATCCCACTCAACCCAAAACACTGACTATTGGACATTCTAGATGACCCCTAGTTACCAGCCCTTACTAGAGAAGCAGTTGCTAGAGCCCTCTTCCAAGCTTGGAGAGTAATTCTACGACATTGATAGACCCCTTCTCACAGAGAATGGTTACAGTTTATGGGGGACACTCTTATGCCATGTACACACGATTGGATTTTCCGACGGGAAATGTTGGATGTAACTTGTTGGCGGTAGGTCCAACCGTGTGTATGCTCCATCGGACATTTGTTGTCGGACTTTCCGCCAACAAATGTTGGCTAGCATGCTCTCAAATTTTCCGCCAACAAATGTGTGTGGTCAGACTTTCCGATCGTGTGTACACAAGTCCGTCGGACAAAAGTCCAAAGTACAAACACGCATGCTCGGAAGCAGAAGTGGTCGGTCTTGTAAACTAGCATTTGTAATGGAGAATTAACATTTGTGACGTGGCAAATTATGAAATCTCCAAATGCAGCGCACAATTCTCTTCTTCTTTATGGGGATAATAATGAAGCTTCTTTGCTGGTGATACTGATGGAGTTTTTGCAAACAAATTTTCAAAGGCTTTTTTTTTTTCTAGTGATATCAAGAATAATATTATTATGTTTTTTTTAATTATTTGTGCAAGTTACCACAACATCATTATCCCCTAGTTTTTAAGAACAAAGATGCAACTGTGTTGGTGTCCCTTGTGAATTTTACATTGTATTTTTTAAAATGTAACTGCCTATTCCCAACTGTCATTTGAAGTAAAACACATAGCCAAGTATTATTCTCCACTATTTTTTTTATTGTGCATTAAAAAAAGAAAACAAATAAAATTAGACATGCTATCTGCCAATAGAACTTAACCAAAAAGTGCATTCTATGTATCCAAAATTAGCAGAAGGAGCCCAAAGTGTGGCACTAAAGAGCTGAAAAACCACGTAGTGCGTCTAACACATCACTACGTTCGTAATTGTTGGCCAACATTTGTGTGACCGTGTGTATGCAAGACAAGTTTGAGCCAACACCCTTCCAACAAAATTAATTGGGTTTTGTTGTCGGAAAGTCTGATCGTGTGTACGCGGCATTAGGCTGAAAAAATACAAATACCAGTATAGGGGCTGCCCCTGTAAATAGGATAACCTTTGGGGACCATGATTGGACACCCCAGGCCTGAGCCCACTTGATTTAGTCATGGATAAACTCCTTTCAGGATAATGTCTACCCCTCTGCTTAATAGTTTTAGATAAGTGGTTGGACAGCCTGGGATATTACTTATGTTATGAAATGTATCTAATTTGATGTATCACCTGTTTGGCTTACGATCAGCTTGTTGGTTTTGCTATGATGTGCCCAGTTTGTCTCATTAACCGGTTGGCTTCTGCTAAGCGTGCTACTTTGTTCTGGAGTACTTGTTCTCCAGAGTCAATAGCTGTAATCTATTTAATTGATCCTTATACCTGAGGTTCTCCACCTCATAAAGAGTGTATGGGGACCCGGGTACTGCCCTAGGAGACATGTATCAATCAATGCAAAAAAAAGTTTTTAAAACAATCGTTTTTTAAAGGAGCAGTGATTTTAACCACTTAAGGACCAAGCCTATTTTTTACACTTGGTGTTTACAAGTTTAAATCAGTTTTTTTTGCCATAAAATTACCTAGAACCCCCAAACATTTTTTTTTCAGACACTCTAGAGAACAAAATGGCGGTCGTTGCAATACTTTATGTCACACCGTATTTGCTCAGCGGTCTTACAAACACAATTTTTTGGGAAAAAATACACTTTTTTGAATTCAAAAATAAGAAAACAGTAAAGCTAGCCCAATTTTTTCTTTTTTTTATGATGTGAAAGAAAGATAATGTTACGCCGAGTAAATTGATACCCAACATATCATGCTTCAAAATTGCGCCTGCTCGTGGAATGGCGACAAATTTTGACACTTAAAAATCTCCATAGGCAATGTCTCAAAATTGCTACAAGTTACCAGTTTTGAGTTACAGAGGAGGCATTTTGCTAGAATTTTTGCACTCACTCTAGCGAATGCGGCGATACCTCACATGTGTGGTTTGAACACCGTTTACATATGTGGGCGTGACTTACGTATGCATTCACTTCTGCGCATGAGCAGGGAGGGATGGGGGCTCTCTAAAAAAAAATTCTTATTTATTTATTTTATTTTTTATTTTATTTTTTTACAAAAACTTTTAAAAAAAAATGTTTTTGGATCACTTTTATTCCTATTACAAAGAATGTAAACATCCCTTGTAATAGAAAAAAAGCATGACAGGACCTCTTTAATGTGAGATCTGGGGTCAAAAAGACCTCAGATCTCACATATACACTTAAATGCAATAAAAAAAAATGTCTTTTTTTTTCAATAAAAAAAATTGTCCCCTTAAGGCTATTGGGCGGAAGTGATGTTTGACATCGCTTCCTTCATCCAATGGCATTGAATCGAGTGGGGGCCATCATTTCCTCAATCAACTTCCTGCCTCACAGCGGACAGCATCAGATCGTCTCTGCCGCTAAGCGTCGGAGACGACTGGGACGCGGCAGGAGGCTCTGCACCCCCACCCCAAAGCACCTTGTCCCCAGGCTGATGGGGACAAGGGCCCCTTCCCAACAACCCTGGGCTGTGGTTGTCGGGGTCTGTGGGTGGGGGGCTTATCGGAATCTGGAAGACCCCTTTAACAGGGGGGCCCCCAGATCCCAACTTCCCCCCATTCACCAAAAAAGTTTAAAAGTAAGAAACACAGGAAACAGTCCTTTATTAAAAAAGAAAAAAAAAATGTGTCCCTTGATGTAATCCATCGTCAATCACATCGCCCACCGGACCCGAAAAAATAGAAAAAAACAAAAAAAATCGCTCCAGCTACTGGGAGGCCACCGACTGCCTCCTCTCTGCTTTGACAGTTCTTATACAGGCAAGGGGTGGGGACACCCGGTTATGTCACCTGGTGGCACCGCTCCCTTATGACATCACATGAGGTCACGTAACGTCAGAAGGGGGCAGTGCCGCTGGGTGTTGTAGCCAGGTGGCCTTGCCCTTGCCTATATAAGAGCTGTTAAAGCAGAGAGGATACAGTTGGTCGGAGGCCTCCCAAGAGATGACAGCAGGGTTTTTCTTTTTCTATTTTTGCTGGCATCGTGATTGACAATGGATTACATCGAGGGACACTATTTTATTTATTTTTTCCTTTTTTAATAAATGACTTGTCAAAAACTGTTTCCTGTGGTTATTACTTTTTGACACTTTTTTGGTGACTGGGTACCAGATACCCATTCACATAAGGGGGGCCAGGATCTGGGGGCTTCCAGATACCAATAAGCCTCCCGCTCGCAGACCCTGACAACCACAGCCCAGGGATGTCGGGAAGAGTCCCTTGTCCCCATCAACATGGGGACAAGGTGCTTTGGGGGGCACCCCAAAGCACCCTCCCCATGTTGAGGGCAAGTGACCTGGAATGGTTCAGGAAGGGGGGGACACGCTCGTCCCCCCCTTTTTCTGGCCTGCCAGGCTGCATGCTCAGATAAGGGTCTGGTATGGACTTTGGGGGGACCCCATGCCATTTTTTTTCAATTTAGGTGTGGAATTCCCCTTAAAATTTATACCAGACCCAAAGGGTCTGGTATAGGTTTTGGAGGGGACACCACATCATTTTTTTTTTGTCGTGAAGTTGCCCTTAAAATCTATTCCAGAACCAGAATTTTTCTTAATTCTGTCATTTCAATACAAGGCATCCTCACCCCCTTCCTGCCCAGACCAATCTTTAGCTTTAAGTGCTCTCGCACTTTGAATGACAATTACTCAGTCGTGCAACACTGTACCCAAACAACATTTTTAGCATTTTTTTTACACAAATAGAGCTTTCTTTTGGTGTTATTTAATCACCACTGAGTTTTTTCTTTTTTTGCGATATAAGTAAAAAGAGCGAACATTTAAAAAAAAAAAAACACTTTTTATTAGTCTCTTTTATAAAATTTTGCAAATAAGTAATTTTAGTTCATAAATTTTGGCCAAATGTTATACTGCTACATATCTTTCATAAAAATAACCCAAATTAGTGGATATTGTTTAGTCTGTGTGAAAGTTATAGAGTCTACAAGCTATGGTGCAAATCATAAAAAATTGATCACACCTGATGTACTGACAGCCAATCTCATTTATTAAGGCCCTGAAATGTAATGAATAAGCATCCAAATGATGTGAAACGTGTTAGCAGTCTACCACCCTGCACGTCTCTGCAATTGACTGTATTGTTGGATTTTATTGAAATAAAGATGTCCTTATCCCAGAGTGCGGCTATCCAGGATTTCTTTCTACCTCACTGCAAACCAGCAAAGCCAGCACCTGGAACCAGTTCTTACTAGGGCGGTGTCACTCCAGAGCAAGAGTGTTTGTGAGCTGCATTTCCTTTTTTCCTGAAATGTAAGGACAATACAAATACCCCCCAAATGACCCCTTTTTGGAAAGTAGACAGTCCAATGTATTTAGTAAGAGGCATGGAGAGTTTTTTGAAGTTGTATTTTTTTCCCACAATTCTTGGCAAAATTAAGAAATTTTTTTTTTTACACAAAATTGTCATATTAAGTTATTTCTCACACACAGCATATGCATACTTCCAATTAACCCCAAAATACATTGTGCTACTCCTCCTGAGTATGGCAATACCACATGTGTGAGAATTTTTCACAGCCTGGCCACATAGAGAGGCCCAACATGCAGGGAAAGCCATCATGCCTTCTAGGAGCATAAATTACACACAAATCTAATTTCATTCCTACCTATCACACTTTTGAAGGTCCTAGAGGACCAGGACAGTGGAATTACCCACAAAATGACCCAATTTTAAAAAGAAAACACCCCAACGTTTATTTTATGAGGCATGGGCTGCAGATAGGTACTCGGGTAGTCTAATTGGCTGCAGGAGGGAGGAAGTGTTCCTGCTGGCATCATTTTACAATGGTAGGGAAGTGGTTAAAATCCATACCAGACCCAAAGGGTCCCCCCCCGCTGTTTTTTCCACAATTTTTAAATTTTTTTTAATTTAAATTCTTTCTTTTTTTTTCTTTTTTTTTTTCTTTAGCTCTCAGCGGGGAAGCCTTAACAACCTATTGACTGTGCGCTCGGTGGGCGAACATCCCACTAAGTGCCCAGAAAGAGTGTTAGACGAGTACCTGAATGGGTGATGTTCAGGCCAAACTTATTCTCGGCCCAAATCGTTTGCCCATCCCTAGTGGTGCCTGAACACTGAACAGGCCCTGATGTTAAAAATTTGAAAAAAAATGAAAATTACATGCACCTGTCAAGCCCCCCAACAGCACTGAATGTCTGTTCGAAAAGCACGCTGGATGCAGGACAGGCCAGTAGCTTGATTGCATATTGAGCAAGTTCTGGCCAGTGGTCCATCCTCAAGACCCAGTAACCCAGTGGATGCTCAGTTGGAAAGGTCTCCAAGTCTGCTCTTGCCCCTAGAAAATCCTGCACCATATGATGCAGACGCTGCCGATGATTGCTTAAATCTAACAGCCCTGGGCGCTGAGGACTAAAGAATTGTTTAAAGGTATCGGTCAGCCGGCCGCTTCTCCACAGTTTTTCCTCTGACTGAACGAAGCCTCAGAAACACATTGTCCAGGAAATGTTAACCCCCCAATGTCTGGAAAGGTGTTACACAAATTTTTCTTCAAGGCATCCTGAAGATATTTCATCCTCTGCTCCCTCTGCAAAGCCAGGATAAGCTCTGCTACTTTACCCTTGTAACGTGAATCAAGAAGGATTGACAGCCAGTAATGATCCCTCTCATGCCACAAATCCTTGGGTCCTTTTGCAGGCTTTGCAGAATCAGGGAGCCCATGCATGAGGCATGAGATTCTGAGTCCTCTGGATCACTAAGGATGGCATTGCCAGAAACTACCTCCTCCCAGCCAAGTACAACTCCTGGGGTTTCTGGGGAATGAAAATAATCCATTGAAGACTGCTGTATGTTATCCACTACATCCATGCTGACACAATCCTCCTCTTCCTCCTGTGTGTTTGGCCGCCCCGCAGGAATGGTATCTGCATAAAGGGGGCCCTGAGAGGAAAGGAAGTTCTACTCTTTCTCCCGCTGTTCTGCCTCAAGTTCCCTGTCCATGATTCCATGAAGCGCGTGCTCCAGCAGGAAGACTAGAGGGACAGTGTCATTGATGCATGTATTGTCACGGCTCCCCACCCTTGTGGCCTCCTCAAATGGTGACAGGACAGTGCATGCATCCTTTATCAGTAGCCACTGGCATGGTGAAAAGAAGCCAAGCTCCCCTGAGCATGTCCTTGTGCCATACTCACACAGGTACTCATTGATGGCCCTCTGCTGCATGTGCAGCCACTGCAGCATTGCCAATGTTGAGTTCCACCTGGTGGGCATGTCACAAATGAGGCGGTTGGTGGGCAGGTTGAATTCCCGTTGAATTTCAGCCAGCCGAGCACTGGCATTGTATGACCGCCAGAAATGGCCACAGGCTTTTCTGGCCTGCCTCAGAAGATCTAGCCTGGGTACCTGTTCAGGAAACGCTGCACCACCAAATTCAGGACATGTGTCAACCACCTCTGAGCCTGCCCCTGCAGAGCTGACAGAATCTCTGCCCCAGTGTGGCTCCTGTAGCAAAATTCGCCTGGTGAGATGAACAGGTGGTGAAGTCTGCATTTTTTTGTGATGTGGGACTTTCAGGTGCTGTTGCCAATGGACCACATGGCAGGTCATCATATGTCTTGTCAAGCATGTGGTGCCTAAGCGGCTGGTGTTCTGGCCACGACTGATCCGCTTCAGACAGAGATCCGCTCCAGACTGGTAGACGCTGCCCTCATTCGTGAATTTGTGGAATGTGCTGTACCACAACAATGCTGCGGTCTGCTGCACATGTGTTCAAAAAAGCCTACACCAATTAAGTTTTGGAAGTCAGTGAGTAGTCTGCTCCCGTGGAGCTCTGTGGTGTGATGCAATAGGGAGGCTGCCCTTAAGCCAGCCCCTGGAGACCATCCTGCCTCATGGGAGTTTCCTCCTCTGTTCTTTCAGGCACCCAAGTACTGTCAGTGACCTCATCATCCCCTCCTTCCTCGCCACTGGAGCAAACTTGGCAGTATGCTACAGCTGGGGGAACATGACTGCTAGTTTCTTGTCCATCATTGGCACCCCCTCCTTCTAGGCTCGTGTTACTCCCTTTCTCATCCTGGGTACCAAGATCGAAGCTTTGTGATATTGACAGTGCCATTGGCTCTTCAGTGTATTCATCAAAAGAATACATTTGGAATGCACTTAAGAGAGTGGATTGCCTCACTTAACCCTAAACTAAAAAGCTTTGGAATTCAAATGAAAACATCATATTATTGTAAGCGTGTTGTAGGCCGATCACCTTGTTTGTTTTGTTCTACAAATCGGAGGAGATACATGGTTTAATTTTCGAATATTAGGAACAAAATTCTGCAAAGTTTGCCCTGTCACGAAAATGTGAAATAGACTTGGTTATAAGGATGTTTACAGCTATGACATTGCTTTCTTTGATATTGAGAGAAACCCAATTCTCATACCACTTTCTGAGCACTGGTGCAGTAGAAATGCTCAACTTTCAAGTCCCATCTCATGCCCCCTTGAAGCATCCACCCAGTTCTGAAAGACATACTGTAGAAAGGCACTGGTGCAGTAGAAAAGCTCAACTTCTAAGTCTCTCCCCCCACCCCGCCCAATCCCTTTTGAAACTTGAAAGACATAGGAAAGCACTGGTGCAGTAGAAAAACTCAACTTTTAGACCCGTCTTAGCAGCATCCACCCAGTTCTGAAAGGCATAGAGCATGGCGTCCGTATAATGGGGGTCTGCATGCTTGTAGCCCTTCATACCTGGGGATGCTAGATTGTATAAGAGTGATATTGTTTGAGGCAAACTAAACTGCATGTTGCTAACCAATTTTCTTTAGATAGAAGCAAGGGAAGCCAATGACATAAAACACTGTTGGTTTGGAATGAGTAGGTGATGGTTGTTAGTCTTTTTGCAAATCAGCTGATGCAAGTTCAGTTTCAAACTTGACAGATCTGTTTACTCATCTCTAATAATTCATATTTTTACTGTTTAATTCATCAAATATTTGTGCAAACGGAAGCTCATGGAGCAGTCACTGAATTGCCATGAACTCTTCATTCCAGATGCAGTATGTGGCTGTAATTGATGTTTGTAATTACCAAGGGCAATAGAAAATAGCCATTTTACTGCAAAGGCATGGAAATGTATACCATCATAGTTACTAAGAACATAGTTAGACTGAAAAAAAATACCAAAGTCCATCTAGTTCTATAAAAGCTTGACAGAGATATTTCCCAGTCTATTTAAAAAAAAAAAAAAAAGATTTCACCTCTGAACACTTGTGGCTAAATTCTGCATATTTTAGTATATGTAAAACAACCCATTCAATTTAACAAAGAAACGAAAAGCAAAACATTTTTCTGAGGTCCTGAGGAAGTTGAGCTTGTGCCTTGTCGATACGTCAAAATAAAATCTTCACTGTGCGTTCATCTTTCAAGACTCATTAGTGCCGCTCTCTCTTTTGGATTATATGTACTACCAGTAGCGTCCACTCCATTAGGGGCGCAGGGGCGCCGCCCCCTAATCCATGTGCCCAGCCCCTAATCTACATGCAGGGCACCGGACGCATTGATTTCAATAGGTTTTTTTTTTTTTAAGCACATGATTAGCGCCCGAGGCTCTAATTGGCTTTAAAAAAGGGTGGGCTTGGGGCACAGAGCACTGCGCCCTAAACCCACCCAGTTGTGTGACATTAGCAAATTATAATTTGCTAATGTGTTCCTGCTTCTCCTCCCAGCCAATCAGGAAGTGGGTCCTGAGACTTAGGACTCCCGGCCAATCAGGTCTCAGAACCCACTTCCTGTTCAGCCGGGAGAAGAAGCAACGCCCCGGCTCTTCCCTCGGCAAGCTGAAATGAGGAGCAGCAGGTGGAGGGGCAGAGGGGCAGCAACAGCCTCTTTAAGCTTCCTGAAACCCTACCCCGGATCCAGCACCACCTCGTCATTGGCAGGGGGGGGCGGTAGTGCAAGTGAGGGGGAGTGAGGGGGCCAGGTTTGTTTGATGCCCCCCCAAAAAATGGAGCACCAGGCACCATTGTGTACTACAGTCTTTGCTGCAAACCCAGGCCCATTGTTTATTTTTAAAGTATGTGTATAAATTACAGGGATTAATTCACCACATGTGAATGTTTGGTAAATGTCACAGTTACCGTATGCCTGATAGACAAATGAATTTCAGTTTATTTTTACAGGTTGCTGTAAAAGATTTTAGCCTAATTCCATGCAATACTCTAGAATGGATAAGGTCTCAGTAGTGAGATTGTATTAAAGAGGGTGATTGCAGGGTCAGGGCAAAGTAATGATTTTGTGTGGCCCTGGGTGTCCTGGACCACTTTTTCTAGACCAGCTAAGAATACCCAGAAACATTTGTCTTTTGCAACAATCCTTACTGAGTGTAATCATTTGACAATCTGCTTTGCTGTGTCATCTAAAGCTGCATTATTTCAGGAAACAGTTAATGTCCTTTACAGTTCAAATATGATTTAAATGCATTCTTGAGATGTAGCAGATGGAAGAACTGGTTACATTTTTTTTCATTACAGAAAAACTGTAAACACTGCCAGGAAGTATCCTCGTATAACAGTTTATTGAAAAGCTAGACATGTATTATACTGACATTTAGGGCTCGTTCACCCCAGCAAGTCATGATGATGGCTGAGAGACAAAGTCCTGATCTTGGTACTTTTTTTTTCACAATTTTTTCAATACAGTTCTTTTCACTACAGTGGTATTATTATGTGGTGTTTTGTGTTGCAACCCATTGTGCCAGAAAAAAAACCCAAAAAAACAATATTTTCTTTTAAACAGCCCTTTGTGCTTTGACTAAAAATATACCTGAATTCTAAAAGTGAAGATTTGCTATTTTATAGGAAATGTATAGAAAAGTTTAGTTAGTACCCTGGAAATGAATCTTTTGTCTTGAATTCCTCCTGTAAAAAAAATTGCAGTGCACTTTGTAATATGTCTGTGCTTACAGTACACCCTTATAGCCTTAATGTATATCTGCTGTGTGAGATCATGTGAGGCACTGCCGTGTGTAACTGCTTGTCTCATGTGATCTGCAGTGAAATTTGGTAATGTCACCTCTGTGATGCCCACTGTTCTCCTTGCTGGAGTGGAACTTGAGGACAAGGGATGAACTTCAAGTTCAGGTTGGATATGTGTTCAAGGCAAACCAAAGTTGTTTTGTATGCGGCAATTAGACTGTCCTCTATTAACAGTAATGATAATGCACTGCAAGGACCTTTGAACTTTGGTCAGCTGCCTTCCTCTGGATTAGTTGTGGGTATAGGATTGTGTATATGGGATTATAAGATTTTTTTTCCCTTTTATTGGTTGAACTAGATGAATTTGTGTCTTTTTTCAACCTGACTAACTATGTAACTATGTAAGTTGGTCTAGTAGAAATTTTGGACAATGTTTTAACAACATTTGTTTGATTAACATTTTTTTTTGACAATTGTCAGTAATTTCATTCAGGAAATTACATTCTTTTCAAAATCAAATGTTACAAGCAAACCAAATTGAGAAGTACTTGTGAACCACATCCATCAAGTCATTGACTGTACTGAAATTTTCACACAAATGTCAGTAAGAATGTTTGTTCAAAAATCTACTAGTGTACGGCCACTTTTAGAATGACTAATAATAGGGTGTTTGTTGTGTGCCAGCCCCTTAACTAAAAAAGGTGGGTACACAGAGCAGCCACAGTGTCAGTTTACTTGCTGTAGGAAAAGCTATCAAATTGCATAGGGAGAGATTCAGGGTTAGTTACGAAGTTAAATTTCGATACTGATTGCTAGCTCTTTGGACAATCGACTCCTTTGCCGCCTTTTTAATGCTATTATTATTTTTTTTAATTCTATTTTTCAGTTGATTTGAGGTTGATTGCCACATTTAGCATGCTTCCCCATTCATAGCAATTTTTTCTGCTAGGCTTCCCATAAAAAGGCTTTTGTTTCAGAAGAGCATTTATTTGGGGAATTTTATTTATTTTGGGGGTATATTCTTTTTTATTTAATGCTGAAGCAAGGCTTTCCTTTAACAAAAGAAAATGGGTTTTTGTTTCAGGGATAAGTTGGTTTATGGTATATACATAGGGCCTTTTTAGGCTTAACCGTTTTTTTTCTGCAAGGCTCCCCTTTAAAAAGGTAGGAGAGTTTGTTTCAGGGGTGGTATTTTGAAGTTTTTGCCTCTTGATATTTGATTTATATTAAATTATTTTTTCATTTTGGGATACTCAAAGTGTAGCATTCACTTGTTCCTGCCCATGCTTTTTTGGAGCTGCCTTTTATTTATACCGCCGATGTATCATTCAAATAAAATAACAAAAAGTGAGTAAGTGTGCACCTAAATGAACTCGTTCACCACATGCCTTTACTCCTACAGATAGAATAAGTTAGGCATAGACCAGTTAGGTCTAATACCCCTAATTAAAACTGTCCTGTTGATGACAGATTTTACACTGCTGTATTCTGTGCAGTATCTTAATTCTCATTCCATCTTTTTAATGATATTTTCGAGGAAAAACATAAAGAAGAATTGCAGCACCCTATGACAGTTGTACTGTTGCAACTTGACAGGTCAATATGACAGTATTTTATACAGTATACTAAAGAATTTGTAGTCATCTATAAACCATAATAAAGGAATAAAACCATGTAAAACACACACAAGGCCGTGATACCGATTAGCTACAGAAAATTCTCAGTGACCAATGTCCTTTACAAAAAAATTAATCCGTTACAAAAGTATTAAGTCTAAGGGTGCTAAGAAACTGAATAAAGATAGAAAAGGACAAAGTAAAAATAAAATAAAAAAAGGAGAGACGGAGAAAGAAAAGACACATTTAAAGGACCGGAATCTCCCTTCGACATATGACCAGACCTATCTGAAATGGAGAGTAAAACATTCACATGTTGGGCCCAGGTATCCCAGACCTTCTCAAACCACTTCTTTGTATCGTTTACCAATCTGTTGGTTTACCAAAATCCATGAGTTTTTTTGCTTAGCCTGGGACAGGGACACTTCTTCCATGCTCTAGCAATAGTGATTTTAACTGCCAAAAGCATAAAAAACACTAGTCGTTGCTGATTATGAGGAATGGTTGCGATAGGATCACCAAGTAATGCAAAATGCAAAGACTGCTGTACAGAAGCCCCAATGACCCTTTGTATCAAAGCAAAAATTCAGTTCCGAATTTTTATAATACTATGGCATTACAACAAAATATGATAAATAGTACTTAAATGAACACATCCCCTAAAGCATAGATGAGAGGTATTTGGATATCATTTCAAAAGGCAGTACAGGCCTAGATACCATCGTGTTAATACTTTGAGATTAGCCTGAATTACTGATACATTAAGTATGCCCGCAAAAGAGGTGTGATAAAGTTTATGCCATTGTTCTTCAGGGGTATCATCCGAGACGTCCTTATCCCATTCCGCCATATACAAACGCTTACTAGGTGTACCGAGTAGTAGCCTATAAATGATAAAGATAACCCCCCTCCTGACCACAGTCCAGAGAGCACCATTTCACATGGGGAATGAGGCTCAGGGTGTCAGACTAGCGGGGCCATAGGAAGTGTAAAAAACAAGTTATTTGTAAAAACTGGATGGTTTCCGACAAAGGCATTTTCAATGTGTCTCGACAATGCCATAATGTAAAGGGCCCCGGGAGTAAACTACTAACTAATTATATATAATCCCTTGTTCAACCACCAGTGTAACACCTTAGCATCTAAACATGATGGAAAAAGGGAATTGTTAAAAAGATGAGCCAACAGGCAAAAGGAAGAAGTAAGATTCCTATCATACTTTAACTTATCCCACAGAGCCAAAGAATGCATTGATGTTAAAACTAGTATAAGGTGCCTATGTTTAGCTTATTTCCAGCTAAAAAAAAATCTATTGTAAAAGGAGGGATTGTCTGCCTTTCCAGCATGACCCAATCAGGTTTTTTCTCTTCTAGAAGAAATCACTGATAATTGAGCCAATTATCCTGTGTGGTAATAAAGCTAAGATTGGGTAACCCTAAACCATTGTCAGTCCTGGAAAGAAATCAAATCTTTTTAGATAGCCTATGTGCTTCCCCCACCCAAATGTGGAAAATTACCTTTGGTTGGGATTTCAGTAAGTCTAATGCCCCGTACACACGGTCGGATTTTCTGACAGAAAATGTGTGATAGGACCTAGTTGTCGGAAATTCCGACCGTGTGTAGGCTCCATCACACATTTTCCATCAAATTTTCCGACACACAAAGTTTGAGAGCTTGCTATAAAATTTTCCGACAACAAAATCCGTTGTCGGAATTTCCGATTGTGTGTACACAAATCCGACGCACAAAGTGCCACGCATGCTCAGAATAAATAAAGAGATGAAAGCTATTGGCTACTGCCCCGTTATAGTCCTGACGTACGTGTTTTACGTCACCGCGTTCAGAATGATCGGATTTTCCGACAACTTTGTGTGACCGTGTGTATGCAAGACAAGTTTGAGCCAACATCCGTCGGAAAAAATCCTAGGATTTTGTTGTCGGAATGTCCGATCAATGTCCGACCATATGTACGGGGCATAAATGTTTGATTGCAATGGATAAGGACCGAAAAAAGTATAGGATTTTAAGCAACAAAATCATCTTAACCATATCCCCCCCCCCCATCAAGGAATGATCATAAATAGGCCATTTCTGGATATCCTCCTTCAATTTTTTAAAATGAGGGTGGGGGGGGGGTGATTATATCTGTACAGATGACCTACAGTAGACGTAAGTCAAATGCACAGATAAAAGACGAAAGTATCTGCCCATAACTCTCCGAGTAAAACCCCTACCTGTGCTTCACATCTGTTGTAAATTTGGGTCTTATATTGCTACTTAAATGTGTCCTGCTACTGGACAATATTACAGTGCGGTATCATCTGCAGTCTTCATTCTCCAAATACTGTAGATACAGTCAGCACTTAAGTGGAAAAAGATCCAATCTTGCGAGGAGAGGAGATTTGGAAATATGCTTTTTCCAGGTAAAAGTTCTCTTTTGTATTTGCGTTTGCATGGCTTTGTTGTTTCCTAATACACAGTATCCATGGCTTTGCTGTTTCCTCCAGACTGAGAATATTTAAAAACACTATAGAACAAACAGCACACAAGCTTTGAGTGATGCCTTCGTAAAACCTTTATTAAAAATAGTAAAACCACAACATTCTTTATAGACTTACTATCTTACTTAAATAGCCCTGAAGGAGGAAACCTGTTCAACCCTCATTGTACATACAGAATAAATCCCTGTAGCTGCTGTCTCTACTATGTATTACCGCTGACCAGTTACAATGGCAAACCTGCTTCATCAGAGCCACTACAGGGATTTCTTCTGTGTAGTGTGGGTTGAGCAGATCTATTCCTGGATGCTATTTCAAGTGATATAGCAAGTCTATAAAGAATATTAAAGGTTTTACGAAGGTGTCCAAAGATGCGTGTGCACTTTCTGTTTGTTCCGTGCACTCTCTTCATTGTTATAATAAAACCCCTTCCAGTACTTTTTTTTTCTCTGGCAACATTGGGCTTAAAGCATGACCTCAATGAAAAAAAAAATTCTCCCATGCAGTGGGGCTATGCCCCTGTGAAAATGTTTTTCACAATTACATTTTTTTACATACTGTCACCAGAGCAGTACAGCGTCATCATATGACTGGTGTGGCAGTGATCAGGAGTGGGCTTCATTCACAGAACCAGATCACATGCGGTATTTAGGTGTTTTCACAAATACCGCATGTGATCCTGAAAATGTCAATTCAATACTGCTTTATGTGGTATTTACCGCATAAACAGAAATGAAAGTCAATTCAACAACAACTAAAAAATGCATGAGGTAAATAAGTAGTGGTCCTGGCATACGGTATTTAAGGAATCGGCTGCCACCGCATCTTTAACAACTGATGAATCATCAGCTGTCAGCATATAAAATGCCAACAATAAAAACTAAGAAAAAAAATGGCATGCCCCCCCCCAAGGCCCTTAGGGTCTGGTATGGATTTTGAGGGGAACCCCCATGTCAAAATGTAAAAAAAATGCCGTGGAGCCCCCCCAAAATCCATACCAGACCCTTAACTGAGCATGCAGCCTGGCCGGAAAGGGAAAGGGAGGGGACAGATGAGCGCCCCCCTCCTCCTGAACCATACCAGGCCACATGCCCTCAACATGGGGGGTGCTTTGGAGCAGAGGGGGGCTCTGTCCCCATGTTGATGGGGACATGGGCCTCTTCCCCGCAACCCTGGCCAGTGGTTCTGGGGGTTTGCGGACGGGGGGCTTTTCGGAGTCTGGAAGGCCCCTTTAACAAGGGAACCCCCAGATCTTGCCCCCCCCTTGTGAATAAGTATGGGGTAGTCAGGAATGGACTTGAGTTTTTATGCTATGGGCATGCTGCACAAAGCCATCCTGCATTGATGTATAGAATGTTTGTTTACTACCTTGCTGAATTAAAAAAAGCCTGGACTGGACAACTAAGGGATTGTATGACTTGAGATCTGAAAATATAATATCCGTTGAGGTTTCACTGAGGGAAAGAGCGCACTTACTGCAGTGATACTGAGAGATCTACACGGGTGAGGTTTTTTTAGCAGCTCTCTTATTTAGGTAGTGTGGTGTTAAGGCATTTTCTTTTTTAAGTTCAATTAATTGACACTTGTGTAAAATTTTTATTTTATTTATTTATTTCAGGTACTTATATAGCACCGTCAATTTACACAGCACTTTACATATACATTGTACATTCACATCAGTCCCAACCCTCAAGGAGCTTACACTCTCTAAGGTCTCTAACTCACATTCATACATACTAGGGAGAATTTAGACAGGATCCAATTAACCTAACAGCATGTCTTTGGAGTGTGGGAGGAAACCGGAGTACCCGGTGGAAACCCACGCAGGCACAGGGAGAACATGCAAACTCCAGGCAGGTAGTGTTGTAGTTGGGATTCGAACCAGCAACCCTTCTTACTTCTAGTTGAAAGTGCTACCCACTACACCACTGTGCTGCCCCCATAGATTTGAAGTATCTTATTGGCATGTTTAAAAGCTAAGTTCAGCTTTGTGAACAAAAATGTTTAATTCACCTATTTTTGCAAGAGCCTGCAGAGCTTTGCACCTGTGATCAGTGCATCACAGGTGCAATGTCAGGCTTCTGTACACACTGCCTGCAGCTTTGTGCCTGTACCTCTGTATGGGCTTTCAGTTACAGAGCTGTAGGTGGTATGGATGGACTGCAAGCGTGCTGATCAGCCTGCTTGTGGTCCATTGAAAAACCTTCTGCCTGGACTCGTAGTTCATTCATTCACAGATTGCTATGAATGAATGAATGAATGAATGACATGGATGTGTAGGCAGAGTGGCGCCAGTGGCAGTGGTGCCATCTTCAAAATGCGACAGCAGGTTCAGAGAGAGGACCCCACACCCGCTGTCATAGGGAGGGGGGCTCTGATGGTGGGAGGAGGGTGAATAGGAGTATGTTACATGTTAAACCCTACATATGGGTGTATTCAGAGGTCACTTCATACTTTTTCAAGTGCAAAGCATTCTTTGGTCAGATGACCTACCCTCCCTCATCCAACCAGAGAATGCTTTGCATTTATTGAGACAATGTAAAGCGTTCTCTGAATAGCACCTGTGCCAAGCGGGCAACCTCCTGTCTTGTAACTTCTTTTCTGCGGGTCGCTACATTCAAACTTCATGGTCCCATGCCATGGTCTGGCATGTAAAAACAGAATAGATTAACCAAAGTGTCCTCAGCACTGCCCACTGGACAGCACATGTTTCATGCTGATCCACTGTATAAACGCCAGCGAAGTGCTTGATGGAAAGTGTAGTTTGAGTATGGAAGTGTATGCGATCGCAATTCATATGCGCTGTTTGTACGCCTAACACAGGAGGCCTACTGATTTTTTTAAATATGTCCTGGCAGTTCAAGCTCCTGGTCTCCAATTTGGTTGTTATCAGTAGGCATAGGAAAATGTCTGTTGTCAAATGAAAAATCTTGAAGTCCTGCCTAACAGGCACAGGATAGCTGGCTTTCAATATGAATTCAACGGATAGATTATAGGTGTAAGATTCTCATTGTCCACTATGACCATTATCACTCTAAACAGATTGAAATAATTGGATTATCCCTGTTTCAATAAGATGGGTTTCTTACTCTAACAAGAAATCTTGACTGAAAGCGTACATCTTTCACACCATGTTCCCACACAGTATATGCCTTACTTTTTATTCTGTTGATTTTCACCAGTCTTAACAATTAATGATTTTATAAGCACTGAACTTTGTGGGAGTTGTATACATCTGCCAAGGTGTAGTTTAGTGCCCATTTGTCTGCCATATTCAGCCTCATTGGGTGCCAAGTGTGGGTCACATAGGAGGCCTGACCCGGGGTGGGTTCTTCTGGGCTATGCTAGTGGGGGCACTCTCAGCACAGAAAAATGGAGCTGGCTAATGCATCTACAGTATGTGTACAGCCAGCGTTAAGGCCCACCCGTCGTGCAGATGCATTTGTGCATTACGCCAGCAGGAATAGGTTAATGAAGCTCTAGCTTGCTCTGCCTCTGAGACTACAGAAAAAAAACAAGATTAGCAATGAGGTTATCTCTTCTATCTCTACAGAAGTCTGCACCTTTTTCATCCACATCCTGGTAAGCCTGGAATTTTTTTTCCTACTTTCCCTATGATTCCTTTATTTGAGAATGACATACTTGTTGCTAATCATGAGGACATATCTACTGCAAGAAAGTGTGTTTTACCTATTTACTGCCTAGGAACAGAAGGACAGCAGCATATTATATAACTCTACCAGAAGAACATAACGTGATACTTTCTATCACTCCCTTCCTTTGTTTCATCTCAGAAAATAAATACTTTATTCTAGTCATCTTAAAATTCCTGTTCTAGCCAGGCTAGGTTCGTTCCCCATGCCCCCCTTGTGTATGTGAACCTAGCTACCCTCACTGCTAGCCCCCACAATGGACTACACAACTCTCTCTCTTACTCCCACAGAAGTAGGGTGGGAAAGCCAGCATGTGTAATTTTTTAGGCGCCTGAGCAGTGGGTTGCTATAGCCCAAAGAACCATGGGATCTTTTATTAACAATAAGGCCTCGTTCGCACAAGCGTTGTGGCCCATATAGGTAGAATGGGCTGTTTGTTTATGCAGTTAGAGCCACCTGGAGCTGCGTGCAAGCAGCCTATGGGGACACTTTAACAGGCAGGCATACGGGGGCAGGTGGATCTGGGTGGTGGTCTTATCACAACAGGTCTAGTTGTCCCTATGCCACCAGTGTGCAAAGTTTCCCACCTAGCAACACCTCATTGGGTTGTGCAAATAATTTTGTACACAAACTTCAAAAGCAGATGTGAAATGAATGTGTCAGATATTGACTAAATAAAAATGCCTACCCTTCTCTGTAAAAGAAACGGTTTTCCAAGAGCTTAGGAAATTACTAGAACAAGAGTGTCTTCCATTACAGAACATTCCACAAACCAAAATGGCCAAACTTAGAAAATAAATTGAACCCTGTAACCTTGCTACCAGTTTAGCATATGCTGTCCTTAGTTGCCGACTATATCGTCTATGAATCTCATTGCTTACTAGTATCAGAGACCTTAACCACTTGCCGCCAAATCACGTACCTGTATGTCATTTGGCTTCAAGTGGTTGTACCGAAGTCATGACTGCAGCTGCAGGCATTACCCAGGTACCGTTTTTTAGAGCTGATGGGCGGCTCTCTTGTAGTAACTACTGATGCGGCTGTTATTACAAGCAGCTGGAGGGGACATTCCACCCCCCCTCTCCAACCATCTTCTGCCGCTCACCCAGGCTCTCCCATTCCACTAATTGCTGTACTTTTTTTAATTATTTAGATGCCTTAGTAAGCATCATTTCATCTCAAATGAAACCCTTTAAGGGCAGCTTGAGTCGGGGTTACCTTATGCCATCATCTACTCCCTACAGCTATCTACATCTTTTTATGTTCTCCATGTGTCTGCCATAGAAATAATGTGTTTGCTCATTGTTCGAGGATGCTTGGTAATTGAACAGGGGTAGCTGTGAATTCCTTTATAATTGTGTCTGTGCAACTGTATGAAATAAAAGTATATAACATTAAAGTTGCTGTATAGTGCTTGTGTATTTATATAGGTTTTATTTCTTAATGACTGGACCAAAAATAAAATGTTATTACATATATATTTGTTAGATGGGTAGACATGACATATTGCACCTTAAAATTATGCATTGTCATTTACTACCAGAATAAAGGCTCCTTTCCATGTGTTTTCCCATTCATTTTTACTTCCAGCTAGAAAGGGAAGTTGTGTATAGTAAATAAATACCTAGAATTGGCGCCCTATGGGTGAGGGATAAACAAAGTAAAGCTGCCCCTTGAACTTGAACAAGTCACGAAAATAAAAGGTGGCGCTAAATATACAAGTGAATATACAGTATATATCATGAACATATATCGCTGCAAGAAACACATAATATGTTGAACATATAGCAAGCTAAAAGTCCATTAGCGATAGTGTGCCCAACAACAAACTGCTTTTAAATGAGGCTTCTAGTTCTTCCACCACAGGTGCTCAATGGAAAGGTGGCAACTCACCACAGGTGTTTGACCACTTTTAAGGGTAGGTCAAAATGTGCATTTTGAATACCAAAATGATTCCTACTGCCAACACCACTCCGCTCCAATAGACCCTCCGGGAGAAGCTAGGGCATAAAAATTGACTCCACTATTATTGGAGTCCAGGAAAACCCTTAAACAGATTCTAGAAACCAAGTCTAGGAGGTTTCTCTTCTTTAAAAAGAAGATATACTACGAACACGGTGACAAAACTGGCAAGATTCTAGAAAGGGCATTCAGAGGCCAGGTAGCCCAGTACACTATTCTAGGTATCCAAAACAAACTGGGTAAAATTGACAGAGCAACAGACAAACCACTTTCATGAGTATTATACTGCTCTATATAATCTCCCGCCCCAGCACAAACCGACAGACATTTTAAAAGACAGAACACAAGCTATTGAAGAATACCTGAAGGAATCCAACCTCCCATCCCTTACAGAAGACGACATCTCCCAGTTAGAAAACCCCATAGACGCCTCAGAAATTCAAATGGCTATTAAAGATTTGAAAACTGGCAAGAGTCCAGGCCCAGACGGCTTTAGCGACATTTATTATAAGACATTCATTGACCTATTGTCCTCTCCCCTAAAAAATGCGCTGAACTCTTTGTCTAAGCAGAGACCTATACCGCCCAATTTTTTGTCAGCACACATCACAGTGTTACCCAAGCCAGGCAAGAACCCAGCACACTGTACTAGCTATAGGCCGATCTCTCTACTAAATTTAAATGTATAACTCATGGCCAAGATCATTGCCAACAGGTTGAGGCCATTATTACATGACCTGATTGGTCCAGATCAGGCAGGATTTGTACCGAACAGAGAGGCCAGAGACAATGTCACGAAATCTTTAGACCTGATTTATGCAGCACATCAGCGAAAGATCGAGGGCTTTCTGCTATCAACGGATGCGGAGAAGGCCTTCGATCGAGTAGCTTGGGACTATATGCTGAAGACTTGTGAGCATGTGGGCCTAGGTCCACATATGCCGACCTGGATTTCAGCACTGTACCAAAACCCCTCAGCCAAGCTTAAAATAAATGGTACGCTGTCAGATAGTGTTAGCATAAAAAATGGGACAAGACAGGGCTGTCCTCTGTCCCCCTACTCTTCATTATTTCACTCGAACCGTTCATCAGGCGCATCCTTATGAATGGATCTATTGGGGGATTCCAAATGAATGGGAGGGAATTCAAGGTGGCGGCGTACGCGGATGATCTTTTATTTTTTTTGACTAACCCGCATATTTCCATTCCCTCTCTCATGAAAGAGTTTTCCCTATATGGTTAGATCTCCAACCTTAAAATAAATTTTTCAAAGTCTGAAGCGATGAACATCACATTGCCCGATGACAAGCTGACTGCAGCACAGAGCAATAGCCCCTTTTTCTGGGTAAAATCGGCCATTAAATACCTAGGGATCTGGTTGACCCCTAGACTCTCCTCGATCTTTGATCGCAATTTCCCTCCTCTCCTTAAAAATATCGAGAAAAACATACAGGATTGGCACACTTCGTATTTCTCATGGTTTGGCAGGGCGGCCATATGCAAGATTACTGTCCTGCCAAAAATTCTATATCTACTCCGTACTCTGCCCATTAAAATACCCCAAAGCTTTTTCAAAAATTTGCACACACTGCAAATTAAATTCATTTGGGCTCATAAACCACCTCGTATAAAAGCCTCTCTTCTCATCAGACCCGAGGTGTTAGGGGGATTGGGTATTCCTGATTTCAAAGATTATTATTATGCCACACATATTGCCCGTATTATTGATTGGCATTGCCACTCAAAGCTTAAAGACTGGGTCACCATTGAAAATGACATGAGCGCAATCCCACTTCAATTCTCTCCCTGGATACCCAAAACGAAATACCCCCTTTCCGTGAAAACGTATCCTCTCATAGGCACCTCTTTGGACATTTTCCACACTCTCACAAAACATTCCAAATTCTCCACACCCCTGAGCCCTCTCACCCCGTTACAAGATAATCCAGATTTCCCACCGGACTTAGGGAATCACCTACTGGAATCAGCTGACACAAAGAAGTCTCTCCTTGCATCGCATTGTTTTACTAACAAGACAGTAAAAGACTTTACCCAATTCAAAATTGATAACAAAACGCCCCACTTACTCATGTGGTCGTATTTCCAAGTACACAGCTATGTCAATAATGCTACTTGCAGGAATCACTTTACGAGAGACCTTACAGAATTTGAAAGGATGTGCTTTTGGGGGGACAGATAGCAAAATCCACTTCCACTTCCTATGCATTGCTGCAAAATTTGAAGACAATGGCCGTGGACAGGTTCAGAGGGAGATGGTCAAGGGAATTGGGAATACAGCTCACTGACAGCCAATGGGAAAGATCCTGTATATTGTCCCATAAAGGCTCAATCAGCACACGAATGCAGGAAACAGCTTATAAGGTCTTGACCCATTGGTATGCAACTCCAGAGAAATTACATAAGTGGTACCCTCAGACATCTGACTTATGCTGGAGATGTAACAAGGTAAAAGGTACTTTGCTACACATTTGGTGGCAATGTGATATGATACTGCCATTCTGGTCCAAAGTCAAGAAGGTCATCCGACAAATCACGGAGACCAAACTAAAGCTTGATGCCGCCTGCTGTTTGCTGCATGTGTCAAGTTTCTCTTTCAGAAAATATAAAACTTCTCTCTCCAAGCATTTAATAAATGCAGCCAACTCACTTATTCCGCTCTACTGGAAATAAACATGTACCCCCACACTAAAAGAATGGTTACATAAGGTCTCATACATCTGTGAGATGGAGGACACAGCAGCCGATTCCTCTGAGATCATCGAACGCTATCACAAAACTTTATCTCCCTGGTTTGTCTTCAGACACTCCCAGGCTTATGAAAATTGAATATCTTAGGCAGGATTCCAGAAACTTATGCTTGTTTACTATCTTTGCAGGCTCCCTAATGATTCTCTAGTAAATTTATGAAGTAACACTTTGGACTTTTCCAGTTATCTATATATACCAACGCTTCCTATTGTCTACAAAAAGTTTAGACATCAAACAAAAGCTCAGAATTTCAGAGTTATCTTGGTGATGCAACTTCACTTTTCACCTCCCCTTAACTTTCTTCTTTATCTTTATCTTTCTAATCTTGATCTTTTTTCTCCACTTCCCTACCTACAATGAATGGAAAGCTCTTCGGTAAAAGTGGTGGACCATACCTCCATCTAGAAACATATTGCAATAATTGTAATACCTTTTTCTTTTTGTTTTTTTTTTTCTTCTGATGGTCCTGTTGTAACCTCTACCACTTACAAATCCAGAAGACTTGTTTTATTTTATGCTTGTCAGTTTCTTTATACTACATTTTTCATTCCAAATGTACGCCACTGTACTTTTCATTTTTTCATGTATGTACAGTCAGGTCCATAAATATTGGGACATCAACACAATTCTATTCTTTTTGGCTCTATACAGCACCAGAATGGATTTGAAATGAAACAAACAAGATGTGCTTTAACTGCAGACTTTCAGCTTTAATTTGAGGGTATTTACATCCAAATCAGTTGAACAGTGTAGGAATTAAAACAGTTTGTATATGTGCCTCCCACTTTTTAAGGGACCAAGAGTAATGGGACAGATTAACAATCATCCGTCAAACTTTCACTTTTTAATACTTGGTTGTAAATCCTTTGCAGTCAATTACAGCTTGAATTCTGGAATGCATAGACATCACCAGATGCTGGGTTTCATCCCTGGTAATGCTCTGCCAGGCCTCTACTGCAACTGTGTTCAGTTCCTGCTTGTTCTTGGGGCATTTTCCCTTCAGTTTTGTCTTCAGCAAGTGAAATGCATGCTCAATCGGATTCAGGTCAGGTGATTGACTTGGCCATTGCATAACATTCCACTTCTTTCCCTTAAAAAACTCTTTGGTTGCTTTCGCAGTATGCTTCGGGTCATTGTCTATCTGCACTGTGAAGCGCCGTCCAATGAGTTCTGAAGCATTTTGCTGAATATGAGCAGATAATATTGCCCGAAACACTTCAGAATTCATCCTGCTGCTTTTGTCAGCAGTCACATCATCAATAAATACAAGAGAACCATTCCATTGACAGCTATAAATGCCCACGCCATGACACTACCACCACCATGCTTCACTGATGAGGTGGTATGCTTTGGATCATGAGCAGTTCCTTTCCTTCTCCATACTCTTCTCTTCCCATCACTATGGTACAAGTTGATGTTGGTCTCATCTGTCCATAGGATATTGTTCCAGAACTGTGAAGGCTTTTTTAGATGTTGTTTTTGCAAACTCTAATCTGGCCTTCCTGTTTTTGAGGCTCACCAATAGTTTACATCTTGTGGTGAACCCTCTGTATTCACTCTGGTGAAGTCTTCTCTTGATTGTTGACTTTGACACACATACACCTACCTCCTGGAGAGTGTTCTTGATCTGGCAAACTGTTGTGAAGGTGGTTTTCTTCACCAGGAAAAGAATTCTTCGGTCATCCACAACAGTTGTTTTCCGTGGTCTTCTGGGTCTTTTGGTGTTGCTGAGCTCACCAGTGCGTTCTTTCTTTTTAAGGATGTTCCAAACAGTTGATTTGGCCACACCTAATGTTTTTGCTATCTCTCTGATGTGTTTGTTTTGTTTTTTCAGCCTAATGATGGCTTGCTTCACTGATAGTGACAGCTCTTTGGATCTCATATTGAGAGTTGACAGCAATATTCCAGATGCAAATAGCACACTTGAAATGAACTCTGGACCTTTTATCTGCTACTTGTAAATGGGATAATGAAGGAATAACATACACCTGGCCATGGAACAGCTGAGCAGCCAATTGTCCCATTACTTTTGGTCCCTTAAAAAGTGGGAGACACAAATACAAACTGTTGTAATTCCTACACCGTTCACCTGATTTGGATGTAAATACCCTCAAATTAAAGCTGAAAGTCTGCAGTTAAAGCACATCTTGTTCATTTCATTTCAAATCCATTGTGGTGGTGTATAGAGCCAAAAATATTAGAATTGTGTCGATGTCCCAATATTTATGGACCTGACTGTATGCAATCTTATTCTTCAATAAACTCTAATGTTAAAAAAAAAAAAATTATTGACTCCACAGGAGACAAGAAAGAAAGTCTCATAGTGTAGTATTTTTAATAGGATTTAAAAGCAATAACAAAGGGTAGTCGATTGAACTCATATGTTAAAGTGCCTAGCCTGGCACTGGGTAAAACAGCATGTGCGGATCTGGCTAGTTCCTATGGCAGTAGCCTGCATTCCACGTCCTGCTCATAGCAGTAAAGCCTGGTGTGGGGTGGCAAATCAGGACCCGGAAGTGACGGATCCTCTGCTCCGACGTACGTTTTGCCGTGAATGGCGTCTTCAGGAAGTGATGTCATGTCGCTTCCAGCTTGCTTATATATGTATGGGATGATTGCTATTGGTGGGACTCCTCAAAAATGAAGGAGAGGACAAATCTCTAGCGCAGATTTTTCCTCTAGGGATGCCAATCCACACACACTCTGTCAACACCATTCTAAAATAGCCAACCATTTGCAAAGATAGGCAAAGCTTACCTTAAAGACAGTAAGGAGCTTATCAATAAGTTTAGGGAGATGGAGATAGGAGAGAACACACTACTGGTCACAGTTGATTTGGAATCTCTTTATACTAACATTGGTCAACAAGATGCCCTTAGTACCACTCTATGAGCATTACATAAACATTCCAATCTTAAGACCTCCCAAATAAAATTTCTTGTTGAAGCTTTGGATATGGCAATGACCAATAATTACTTTTGCCATGCCGGCGACTTCTATAACCAAGTTAAAGGGGTAGCTATGGGGGCAAGTGTTGCTAATATATTTTTAAACAAATGGGAGAAAGAACGCATCTTCACAAATCAGTGGCCCCAACTAAAAATGTATCTACGATACATAGACAATGTATTCAGCGTATGGGAGGGATCACAAGAACAACTAGAAGTGTTTCTACAACATATGAATTGTAACAAGTATTGTATAAAATTTACCAGCACATGCCATCCATCTTGCATTCAATTTTTGGATTTAGAGATATATCAGGAAGGATTTGGGTTGGGGACCCGCACTCATTTCAAAGATACTGATCGCAATGGGTCCACCCATAGTTGTCAGCATCCAAATTGGGTGAGAGCAATTCCCAGGGGCCAATTTCTCAGAATCAAACTAAATTGTGCAAAAGAGGAAGATTATATGGCCCAGACTAACATGCTTATAGGCAGATTTGTGGAGAAAGGATACAGTAAACAACAACTGGAATACACGAGAGAACAAGTTAGGCAAATTGACCGTGACACTCTTTTAAAACCCAAAATTAAAGAATCTGGGACGCGGAATGCAGGCTACTGCCATAGGAACTAGCCAGATTCATACATGCTGTTTTACCCAGTGCCAGGCTAGGCACTTTAACATGTGAATCCAATCTATTACCCTGTGTCATTGCTTTTAAATCCTATTTGTTGCATTGAACCCCTTGCATGGGAAGACAAAACTGTATGTACTTTTGACGTTCTTTTGTTCTTTTGAAATAAAAGTGGGCAGTAAAAACCTGACAATTATATTTGGCGTGAAGTAAAACTCACTTCCGCTGAGCTACAAAACCCCAACATACATACATATATATATATATATATATATATATATATATATATATATATATACACTGTATATATAAAATCCCTCAGCATTCAGCAAAAAAGAAGCCAAATAAAACTCACCTATAAAATTCAAATCAAAGTTAAGGTCTTGGTTGCACACATTTGGAAATATAAAATGGAAAAATGAATTAAGAATTAATAAAGAAAGTCATTGTTTCCAAAAAAACATATTGATAAAAAAACACCCCAAATTTCTCCATGTTCTGAATAGGTGTCATAACAATTTTGAAACGCAATTCCTGCCAATGAAGTAACCAATCTAAAACAGCAGGAAATTCAGAGATCACTTTTTGTTTTGTGTAACTTTCTCTGCCTCTGAATGAATCACATCCAAACCTCCAAATCAAATTTAAGTCTGATTGGTGGCTGTGAGAAACTTCTTAGTTTAGGTTTTCCGCTTGTGAAAGACAGCCAAGAGCCTGCATTGCTAACAAGAGGACAGTGGGGTAAGTAGGAGGCAGTATTTATATCTTTAGGTTTAGTTTGCTAGTTTAATTTTGTTGGCATGCATCTGTAAAGGAGTTGTAAAGGCAGAGGGTTTTTTATCTTAATGCATTCAATGCATTAAGATAAAAAACCTTTTGTGTGTAGCAGCCACCCCAGCACCCCTCTTATTACTTACCTGAACCCCACCTCTCTCCAGTGATGTCCACGAATGTCTAAGCCATCCAAGACACTCCTCCTGATTGGCTGAGACACAGCAATGGCGCCAATTGGCTCCAGCAGCTGTCAATCAAAGTCAATCAGCCAATCAGGGGAGGGAGGGGATGGGGCCGGGTCGGGGTTCCATGTCTGAATGGACACACAGAGCTGTGACTCAGATCCAGTGCCCCCATAGGAAGCTGCTGACTGTAGGGACACTTGATAGGAGGGAGGGGCCAGGAGCACTGGCAAGGGACCCGAGAAGAGGAGGATCCATGCTGCTCTGTGCAAAACCAACTGTACAGAGGAGGTAAGTATAACATGTTTATTTATTTATTTTTTAAAACAAGACTTTACAATCACTTTAAAGCCAAACTTCAGATTTAAAGTGATTGTAATCATGCATATACTGTATGACAGCTGTTTTACCTGTCAAAATTATTATTATTATTACTATTATTATTATTATTATTTTAGGAGAGATAATAGAAATGTTTGGGTTTCTGGGAGTATTACATGTAGGTAATATATGTTTCAGATCATTTTATTTAGGATTTTATTTCGAATTCTTCTCTGTCATTGGGCTACTTTACTAGAGAATCTGTTTAATCATTACTGGATTTGTCTCTAAAGCAGTGGTCAAGCTCAAGAACGTGATATAGAATGGATTGGCTACAGAGGGTCTTTCATCAAAGCAGTAGAAGTCATTTACAGTATGCGAAAAGAGCATGTTTATTCATCTGCTATAGAAAACAAAAAAGTGTCTGTCAAGGTCACTAAATCCAATTCATCATAAAGTGTATCTTTCTGCCAAATAAGCTTTTAGGTTGTTGGTAGTTCTCCAGCAGAGAATCCTGCTAATAAATAAAGACACGACTTTGCACATAATTAAAGTAATTGGCTGTGTTCAGTTTGTACAAACGTGCAATGTATTTTTTACCAGAAGTTAAGGAAGCGCCTTGATGATCTGAAATCAATGTCAGAGTATTTTGTTTCCATCCAATGTAGGCCAGTGTCCTTGTGATGGCAGTTGTCTTCATATGCTTTCTGTCAAATGTCAATAACCTGGCCTTCCAACATGAGCGCCTCTCTGTAATTGCAGTTTTATGTGTTCTTGTAAAAGCCTTTCCAGGAAGAACAATGAAATATTCATTTATATTCCTAATACATAGCATGTCAAGGCCATTTTAGAGAATAGAAAATGTATAGAAACGTAGAGGTTGCCCTACTGTTTTTAAGTTGATCGTTGCAGTTATGTTGTTTACATATATTAGAATTTTTCATTGTGCATTCAGCAAATAATTTATATTCATTCTAAATTCTTGACTGTCCTAGTACAGATTGCTTTTCCATTCACACTAAACTCATCCATAGAAAGATAACAGCGGACTGTTTATTATTCATATCCAAGCTGTAAAGTCAGAAGAAAAGGTAAATAGATGCTATGCCTGTGCTATGTATAATGCAATATCACAGCCAAGGAAAATTGCGGGCTTAACTCAAATGCCAGAGTTTATTATATATTCTAGTACCATAGCTTAAAGCAAATTTTTCTTTTGGTGCTAAAGTAATTGGAACAATCTGATGTTTATGTGAAGCCCTTAAATTTTTATTCTATAAGTATGGGTTTACTACTTTACAAGCCTGTTCACTGTCCCTTAAAAAGGTTGAAGATTTTTCCAGAAGATGATACCTTTGCAAGATAAGTTTATATAACAATTACTGTTTGGAGTATTGATTATCTTTGTCAGACAGAAATTTGAAAATGCATTTGATCCTACAAAGGATTAGCAGTTTTCAGATCTGAGATCTGGGTGCAGATATTGGTACAGAAGGGTGAGCTTTTAGTGCTGAGTTTTTGCATTCGACAAAAATGCAGATATTTCAGGGTTTCGTTTAATGTTGGGGAGTAGGGTAGATGCTAGGAATAGGGCTTTAAAGTGCATGTACAGGCTAAACTATTTCATTTAGTTTTGGATAAAGTGGGGAAGGTGTAAAACCTCTGTTGGGTTTTTACTGTTGTCTGGAGGTCTGTTAGAGAATTTTCCCTTACTGTCAGATTGGCAATGCTTTCAGGGGAATCCAGAAGGAGAAACTGTCGCTCCAGGTGAGTGAATCAGTGCGATCCAGATATGCTGGGTGCAAGCCACGGCTCGCTAACCAATGTCAATGAGAAAAGAAGAAAAAGGCTGCACACCACCAGAAACAATCCAGCGTAGTTTATTGTTCCAACTAAAAGTCAATGACAGCCACCAAGACTAGGACACAGGACTAGGAGAGATGACGCATTTCACACTATCAATAGTGCTTCTTCAAACCTGCAATGCTTTCACCCTTTCCATTTAAGACTAACATGAGTATATACTTGAAATTGTTACTGGGACAGTAATGTTTATTTGTCTAAGAAGGAAGTTTGCCCAAATGGGGATATGGAAAAAAATAAAAACCTGGTAGGGTTCCCTGCACTATATAAAAAAAAAACATTGTGACTCAAATTCTATTTTTAGGGTTCCTTAACCTAGCTAATGCTAGGTTAAGGTTAGGTGTCACCAATGTTATAGAGGCAGTGACTTTACCCAGTCAAAGCAAAGTGAATTTAAATTATAAGTTCAGTTTTAACAACTAGGTGTCGAAGGAGGGGCCTGATGTGGGCGGCAGACAGGAGTGGATGCTGAGCCCGTGAGGCCAGCAAAGCTCCCTCTAGTATGCAGAAGGTCTAAGGAGAGGCTGCCGTGCCTTCCCCCCTGCACAACCTCCCTATCCTCGCGTCCATCCCCCGGCTGGGGGCCAGCTGGTGCTAACAGGAGGGAATGCGATGGTCACGGCGGCTGGAGGCACCTGTATCTCCCCTCACTGAGTAGGAGTGATGTGCTTTCCGGTTCTGGTGCTGCTAGCGGAGAGAGGAGGACAGCGCTGTCGGTGGAGCACAGTTTGGAGTGCGGCTTGCAGCAGGACGCCACCGAAGGAAGTAGAAGGAGACAGGACCCTGCAAGATGCTGGAAGCAGGAAGGGTGTTAGCTGAACTAAACACAGCAATGCGGTACGATCCTCTCCCTTGGGCATTTTTTTTCTTGGCTGAATCCTGGCTGATAACCTGTTCATAGGAAGGGGAGATCGTGGCTGTAAGGCAGTGAGTCCTTTTTTTTTTTCTATTGCCGTGTACAGACTGCTGGAATGTTGGATTGCTAAATTCCCATGGAACATAGAAATAAATGCTGATACTGCAGGTTACCAGAGAAGTTACCAGAGAAGTATTAATAAACTACCCGCAGTCAGGGGATGTAAAAGACTATCCAACCTGGTCGCATAAGACTGGCCCAGCGGTATTTGACGGTGACAGTAAATATTTTCACCAGTTATAGACAAAGACGCATGGAGTATGGTGTATATCTGAGGGTGTATATAAGGAACAGCCAAACTACTAAACAGCCAAACAGTCAATCAAACTATTAAAAAAAAACCCTAATAACAGACAGAAGAGCAAAAAGTCGCATCAGTAGCTCCAATCGGTGAGAGGGGCAGGAGCAAACCCCCCTAAAGTGAGCATCAGCCCGGGATCCTTTAAAAAATACATGATACAAGAGGGTCCTAAAGAAAGCCCGGGGAAAGAGCTGGGGGCCAAAAGTAAAGTCTCGGAGGGATCACAAAAGAATGGTCAGAGAAAACAGTTAGGGGATACAGAACCCCTTTCACCTAAAAGGGAGCAGATAAAAGAGGAAGCTGTAATGGAACCTAGACAAAAAAAGCAATTACCAACTAAGGGTCAAATGGCGTAAATATTTGCGAGGCTGGAGATATCGATAAAAGGAGAAATGGCTATTTTGCACGAAGATATGAACCACATATTAAAAAGGGTTGAGGATACAGAAGAAAGGTTGGATCTTCAGGTAGATAAAAGGACTTAAGGAACAGATGGAAATGATGCAGAGAGATCAGAGGTATATGATGTATAGAATAGAAGACCAGGAAAACCGGAACCGAAGGAAAAATCTTAGGATTAGAGGATTACCGGAGACGCAAGGAGAAGGTGAAGATCTGCAAGGTAAAATGGACAAGGTTTTCAATCATCGTCAGTTTTTCATGTTGGGCTCACCCGGGGTAAACAAAATTAAGTTTGAAAGAATCCATAGGATTAGAAAGCCCACAGAAATGGCAGGTGATGTCCCAAGAGATGTTATTGCAAGATTCCATAATTTCCAAGAGAAAGAACAGATAAGGGGTTACCCGAAGTCCAATCAGCCTGCTAAATATGATGAGACCATTCTACAGATATTCCCAGATCTGACAGCAGAAACGCCAACTAGGAGAAGAATCCTCAAACCCTTACTTGAACAATTGAAGACGCAAAATATCCAATACTTTTGGGGATTCCCAGCCTGCCAAATCAGACGCAAGGAGGGCTGGTCAGCATCCTTAAGATTCCCGGAAGACACAGCCAAATTCTGTAATAGATAGGATATCCCATTAGTGGAGATTCCAGGCTGGTGGGAAGCACAGGAGAATACTGTTAATACAGAAGAACAACAGCAGTGGCATCCGATCTCTCAGGATTTAAGAAGAAAATGTGAAATGTGTGAAGATGCAAGGGCACTGGGACTGGACGCACGGGTGGGGAGGGAGAGGGAGGGGGGACGGGAGGAATGGAGGGGGAATGGGAGGCCCCTAACTTAGGGGGAGCATCGGCCTGTCCATGGAGCACATCCAGAGCTCAACCTCTGGGGGGATGAACCGTTGGGCTGGGAGGACTTGGAGGGCCACGGTTCACTGGGCCAAAGGAGGCCAATTTCCCTCACTTGGGAATGGGGGTGGACAGGAGGGATTGGGGGCAAAGGGGGGGGTCGGGCAGGGAGGGACGTAGTAGGGTAGGATGGGGTACCTCCGTGAAAACATATAAAGATAGAACAAAAAAACACTGATTTCTTTTTGCTTGTTGCACCCCCTGGAAGTTTTTTTCTTTTATAGTACTGCCCCGTACACACGGTCGGATTTTCCGACGGAAAATGTTCGATGGGAGCTTGTTGTCGGAAATTCCGACCGTGTGTAGGCTCCATCGGACATTTTCCATCAGAGTTTCCGTCACACAAAATTTGAGATCTGGATCTCAAATTTTCCAACAACAAAATCCGTTGTCATAAATTCCGATCATGTGTACACAATTCCCATGCACAAAGTTCCACGCATGCTCGGAATCAAGCAGAAGAGCCACACTGACTATTGAACTTCATTTTTCTCCACTCGTCGTACGTGTTGTATGTCACCACGTTCTTGACGCTCGGAATTTCCGACAAGATTTGTGTGACCATGTGTATGCACGACAAGTTTGAGCCAACATCCGTCGGAAAAAATCCATGGATTTTGTTGTCCGAATGTCCGATCGTGTGTACGTGTGCATTACAGTAAACCAGAAGGATGGGAGTTTGCACGGAGAGCAACTAGCAAAGATGACTTATTTAAATATAATTTCGTATAATGTATGTGGATTAAATGCTTCCACAAAAAGCGCTAATATAATAAGCAAACTAATTTATCTTAAAGCCGACGTGGTACTGTTACAGGAGACACATTTTTTCCTTGGCTCAAACCGCAAAATAGTCTCAAAGGACTACCCTATGTGGTACTATGGGGATTCCCCTATTAGTCTAGCAAAGGGAGTGGCTATAGGGTTTGCCAGAGGTGTTAGGTTCGTTTTAGAAGAGAGAAAGACTGACCTAGAAGGACGCTACTTATTTTTGAGGGGAAAACTGAATGGAGCCGAATATTCCCTGGCAAACATATATGGCCCTAACAAAAATTCTTTTAGATATTTAATGGGGGTCATAGTGGAGTTTATGGAATTCAAGAAAGGGGGGCTATTATGGCGGGGGACTTTCATTTTAGTTTAGAGCCAAGGATGGATAGTACGTCCCTGGTTCAGGGGACTGGAATAGCTCTGAGGAACAAACAAGAAGAAAATGCACCAGTACCAACTAGTAGATGTATGGAGAACACAACATGTAAAGGCTCGGGACTATACATTCCACTCCCCTGTACATGGGACGTACTTAGGAATTATTACAGGATAAAGTAGTGGAGGACAGAGTAAGGGAAGAGCTAGAGCAGTTTTTCAGGGTTAATGACACGAAGGAAATAATGGAAGCTACAGTCCGGGAAACTCATAAGGCTTATATTATGGGTATCTTGATTATGGTTGGCTCAAAAAAGAAAAAAAGAACTAAGGAGAATAAAATAGCCCTAACCAAAGAAATTTATGAACTGGAACAGCAAAAAAAGAAAAGACGAGATAAGGAACTGTTATTAAAACTTAGTATAAAAAGGGAGGTGATGAGAGAGTTAGTAGAGCAGGAGTCCTAAACGGCCTGTAATTGAATTAAGAAAGAGAGATACCAATGGGGCAATAAGGCCGGGAAATATTTGGCGAGGCTATTAAAAAGGAAAAAAACAGCTAATTATATTGAGAAAATCCAAACTAGTATCGGGGAATTAGTATATAAGACTTATTTAGAATTATATAGAATTAGAATCATTATGGGAAACTCTATTCGATTAATAAGAAAGATACACCAGATGAAGTAAAACAGAAATATGAGAAATCAAAAGCCTTTTTAAAAGAAATTTGTCTAAATAAGATTCCAGAGGATACATTTAGTTACTTAGAGGCCCCCATAACAGAAGAGGAGATAACAAAAATCCTAAAAGAATCACCGGGGGGGGGGGGGAGCCCAGGACCAGACGGTCTGACGACACTCTACTACAAGAAATTTAAAGACATCTTAATTCCTAAACTCTGCTCCTATATGAACAGAATTGCAGCTAAATGGGAGATGCGGAAGGAGGCGTTGGAGGTCACTATTACTATCATACTGAAGGAAGGCAAAAAACAGTACACTTTGTTCCAGTTATAGACCCATCTCACTATTAAACACCGACACCAAGTTGTTCGCGAAGGTACTCGCAGGGAGGATGAAAACTATCATGAACGATTTGGTCCATACAGGCCAGGTAGGTTTTAATCTCAGGTAGGGAAGGGAGGGATAATGGCATTAGAACGCTCCTGGCCATACAAAAAATCAAAGCAAGCGGGGCCCCAGGGCTGCTGTTGTCAATCGACGCCAAAAAAGTGTTTGACAGAGTAGACTGGGGCTTCATGCAGAGCACACTGGAGGAAATAGGACTAGGACCCAAAATGACTAACTGGATCAAAGCGTTATATAACCGACCTACTGTGAGGGTGAAGGTAAATGGGGCAGTCTCAGGATCGTTCGAGATGTACAATGGCAGTAGACAGGGGTGCCCCTTATCCCCCCTACTGTTTGTGTTGGCGCTGGAGCCCCTCTTGGCAGGGATAGGGCGGAACCCAAACATTAGTGGGATTAAGGTAGGGGAGGAGGACCACAAGTTAGCAGCCTATGCAGACGATATCCTATTCTTTATAACTAGCCCCAGGATAACCCTCCCAAATCTAATGAAATCCTTAAAAGAATACAGAGAGATATCCAATTTAAAAATGAATAAGTCCGAAACCTTAAATATTAATGCATTAAAACCAGAGGAGCGCTCCTATCAAAAGGACGTCCCATTTGTTTGGGGGAAAAAAGAATTGAAGTACCTAGGAGTTAAGATAACAACATCTACGGAGACACTATATCAATTAAATTTCCTTCCATTACTGAACGATATTAAAATAGAACTTAATAAAATAACACAAGGACAGTTATCTTGGATGGGAAGAATCAATATTTTTTAAATGGTAATTTTACCTAAAACAATGTATAAGATGCAAATGCTCCCAATTCCACTCCCACAGGCATACTTCAAAACGTTACAAACAACTGTTCTCAAGATTCATTTTGCAAGGAAAAAAAACATGTATTAATATCACACTGCTGACAAAGGATAGGGCGTATGGGGGATTGGGCGCACTGGATATTAGAAATTACTATAATGCTATATTTCTTTCACGAGTAATAGAATGGGCAAAAAATAATAAGAAAAAGAGATGGGTAAAAATGGAAAGCACCAGTAGCAAAGTGACATTAGGAAAAATAATATGGATACCTGTACAATTCAGAGAATTAATTGATGACACGCACAGTATCACAACTAATGCACTGACAACATGGGATAAGATACACAAAAGGGAAAAATGGGGATATAACTCACCTGTGATACCACTCAAAGACACAAAATATTTCACACCTGGGATCAAGAAAATGTTTGGAAATTGGATCATACAAGAGAACGCAAAACTGAAAGATGTAATGGTGCAAGATAAAATGTGCACATATCAGGAATTAAAACACAAAAATTAATTGATTGTTATTGATAGGTGGCGGTATACCCAGCTAAAACATTTTTCTGAGGCATTGCCCCAGCCTATTAGAACGGCAGAGAACCTACTCCCCCTGGAAAAACTATGTATGGATACAGGAAGGAAGAGGGGGATTGCGGTGATTTATAAAATATTGAGAGATATGAAAGGGCTGGAGATACCGCCATATATAGGGAAATGGGAAAAGGAATTGAGAACACGGGTGAACGATTTAGAGACTAGGGAAATACTGAGGAGGGCCCATTCCACGTCGGTAAATAGCAGTAGAATAGAACTGAATTATAAATGTCTGGCCCGATGGTATATAACCCCCAACAAGGCACACAAATGCCAAAAGGAGACATCGCAGTTATGCTGGTGGGATGTGAAGAAATTGGGACTATGGCCCATATATGGTGGACATGCCCCAAAATTAAAAAATATTGGGGAGAGATCAGGCAAATAATCAAAGAGATAACAAATATAGAAGTCCCAGATGATCCATAGGGGTGTTTGTTCCATGGGGTTAGAATGCCAAGTAAACAGTATAAGAGAACTTTGCTCCCACAGCTCTTAAATACTGCCAAAAGCCAAATACCCAGACACTGGCAAGAACTGGAAAGACCCACAGTGAAGAACTGGTGTAATAAAATCAATGAAACGAGATGGGAATGGAGGAGTTCGAAGAGAAGTGGAGGAAATGTGTAGAGTATAAGTACTCCCTAAGATTTGCAGAACTGATGGGAGTATAACTCTAAAAACATAAAAAACAATAAAGAAAAAACATAAATAAAAAGAATAAGAAAAGAAAATTAAAACCCATAGAGAAGAAAAGTCTAAGATAAATTTGGTGTGAGAAAGGAAGAATGTAATGTTTCTGCGAGGCGGGGAGAGGTGGGGAGAGGTGAGGAGGGGTGGGGGTGGGGGGGTAGAAAAGGGAGGGGGGGTGGGGGATTTTGAAATGTATTTGGTATTTTATATGTAATGTAGAGACGAGAAGAGTATCTCGACTATCGGAATGTCTCTTTTTATATATTGGATATGGAGAAAATCAATAAAGAAATTGAAATTTTAAAAAAATTAACAATTAGGTGTGTGTCTTAAAGAGATTGTGTGTACAGTGGGTTGGAAGTGGGTTAGTAAGAGACATTTTTAAAGTGGGACTGAACTTCTACCTTGAAGTGGTTGTAAAGGCTTACGGTTTTTAACTTTACTGCATTTTCTGCATTACGATAAAAAACTTCCATAAATTGGCACCCCCTCTCCCAAATACTTACCTGAACTTGATCTCGATCCAACGCTGTGCATGAGAGCAGCAGCGCTGCTCTCTCTTTCCTGAAAGGACCCAGAAGCCGCAGTGGGAGCCATTGATTTCTACTGCTGGCAATCAAATCCAGTGAGGAGGGTGCAGGGGCGGGGCTGAGCCACGCTATGTGTGTCTATAGACACACACACAGCCTGGCTAAGAAATGAGCCTGCAACGTCTGCCCCCAGGCTGTGGTCAGTGAGAGTAGAAAAACACAGCAGAATCAGTGGTTATTGGGATTTCAAAATTACCTAGAACCTGTGATCAATGGGAGGAGGATAATGCCCACTCATTAGTGTCAGTGGGAGAAACAATGCCACATCGATGGTGTCAGTAGGAGAAATTATGCCTTATTCTTGATATCACTGAGAAGTATGGTCCATCAATGATGTCATTGGAAGGAATTGTACCCCATCAAAGTGAGTAAGAGGAATAGTGCCCCATTGTTGGTGTCAGTGGGAGGAATTGTACCCTATTAATGGTGTCAGTGAAAGAAATTGTACCCCATCATTGGAATATGTGGGAGAAGCAGTGGCCACTGTTGGTGACAGTGGAAGGAATAGTGCCACATAATTGGTGTTGGAGGACTAATGCTCCATTGTTGGTATTGAAAGGCCAGTTAAAAGCAAAAAAGGGGACACAGCTTGGGGACCACTGCTTTAAACTGATATCTACATTTTTCTTAACTCATTCATTAGAAATGTTGAAAATATTTTATTTAGAACAGAATTTTACTTTAAAGTTTCAAATTTTGTTACTTGCTAAAATTTATCAAACAGTCAGTACAGGTGTACCTTCCTGGTAAATGTGTTTCAAAATACAGTGACTAATTTGCCTGCAGTGAATATCACATTCACTGCTTTATAAATGCATCCTGTTTTCTTAAATCTCAATTCCCAACAAGGCTGATATGTTAGGTGGTGGGCCCCAATGAGTTGAATCATCTAGCGGATATATCCATACAGTAGTTTTGGCGTCACCCTCCTCCCTCTAGGAGACCAATAGGAGATGTCTCTGTCTAGCAGCAGCAATTGTGTTAATTCATCATTACAGAGAATCTATAATAGGAGTGTGACACCATCATTTTAGCTTTGTAATTGCTGCAGTACTTGTGTTCAATTGGGAATTGTTCCTTTTTCTAAATGTAGCAATGTCATTACAATAGGCATTACAGAGGACAATGACAAACTCACTTGAGTTGAACCAATAATAGACAACAAAGCTATTTGAGTCTGTCCTGATCAATGCTTCTAACTTCTATATTAACTCCTCTTGTGGTCTTTATATGAAGAAGTTGTTTGGGAATTATGTTGAGAACACCTGAATGTTATTTCTAACTGAAGCTACAGATGAATGACATATAATTGGGCACAACTGTGTTTCTTTTTTTGCAGCCTACAGCAGGCTTCCACCACGTGTGATCCATTTGATTTCTTTAACTGAAGCGTTGCATGCCAATAATAGGAACAATGGCAGTTATTTAGTAGCTGAACAGTTTCATTGTGAACATTACCATAGGGGGTGTTTTCACAGCTCACCTATGTGCTGTATATGTTTTTCAAGGAAGATGGTGAATCAAAAAAAATATAATCTGTAATCTGCATTACTGTATATAGCCAAAGTGTTAATACTATCTGGTATTTTCTTAAATAGCCAAAATTATTTAAAATTATTTGCTGTTCTCTAATGAGTACTTTGTAGGCACAGACACATTTTTTTTGCTGCATGTAGAATCTGTAATTTGCTTTGTGACATGGTGGGAAGAACATAGACTTGCTCTTATGTCACTCTTTTAGGGGGAAAAAAATCCAGCTTGAATAAAGAAATCCTGCCAGTCTAGATAATTTCCTTTCCTTTCAAGTTGGTCTGCTGCATCTAAAGCTGTATAGTACATGTATCCCATAGGCATACAGCCTGATTCACTAAAAGGTGAAATGAGTTTGCACGTCTTTTTTTGTTTATTTTTAATTGAACCTGTTTTTTACAAAACTTTTAGCACTTTGTTAACATCATAGGCAATTTGGTTATGGCACAAGCAAAATATATGTGCAAAATTAGCACTCACCATATGCTTTTTGCAGCTGATTCATCAGTTTGTTTCTGGAGTTAAATTTGGTGTGTAAGTGCAAAACTGAGACAGCTCAGTATCTCCTCTTCAAAGCAGAGCAGTCCCATGGAGCCTTTTATGGTAGTGTGAGAGGTGTGACGGTTGCACTTATGCATTCATTTAGTCTAGTACCCACTAGTATGCTACTAGTGTAAGTGCAGGCAAATTTATATTTTAGCTAATGGTAAAATGAGTCTTTGAATCTGGGTCAAAAGTTTACTGCAGTTCAGGGCTGGATGACTCATACAGGCAGGTCTCTGGTGCCTACCTCTGGTTCTGGAAGGTTGGAGAACTTTCTGGAAACTGGAAGGCAGAGTCCAGGAGCGTTGGTCTGCATACTTAGGGAAGTTTGGCCAATCCCCTGGCTGTGGGCCTAGCATGGTGGCTAAGCCAGCCCTTAATAATGGATGAGTCATGCTGGCAAGAGGTCGGGTGGAAAATGGAGGTGAGAGGTGACTGTCGGTGACCCTTGATGAGAGCTCTTGCCGGGGAGGAGGGGCTCTGCCTCGGGCTGGGGCACGGGCTGACCTGGGAGGATTCTGGCAGCATCACAATTTGGAAATAAATCTTACCTAAGAGGCTGCAAGAGCAAGGAGGACAGTGTGGGTACATCAGCATGGCCAGGAACTTACAAGGGGAAAGATTGTCACATGTAGCAAGCCTTTCTGGCAGACAGCTTTGGGCTTAAATTTTTCCTTTACCTTGCCCTGGGAGATCTTCAGTAGCAGCCAGGTGGGCTAATGAAGAAGCAGCCAGGTGGGCTGGTAGTTCCTGCAGTCCTGGTAGTTCCTTCCAAAGGGGCCAAAAGTTCCTAGTCCTTAAGGGGTGTTTGCTTTTATATCAGAGACTGTCAGTGTTCAGGAAGAAAGATAGTCCTGGAACATGTACATAGGGAGGAAGTTGTCCCTGGTTTTGTTGTTATCAAGTTGGGGATCCCATAATTCCTATTCCCCATCCAAGTTATTAACTCTAATAAAACATAAAAAAACAAGCTCAAAGACTGTTCCTTGTGTCTGGAGGAAGTGTGGAAAAGTTGGGAACTCAAACACCAGTGGTTTCGCCGGGGATGAGCGCCACAATAACATTAAAATTCTCCTAAATATGTATGGTTTACTTTTTACCGGGGGGCAGGGGGCCTTTAAAATTTGATGTAGTCCAAGATAAACAAGGTGGCCTGTGCAGCATGGACAGAAGCCATGTTTGTAAGCAAAATGTTAAACTTTTATTTAAAATTTTAAAAGTTCTGTTAGTATTTTTTGAAATCTGTTTTCTGACTTTTTATTCTATTCTCTATTTTACATATTTTTGTTAAGTATATCTGATTATCTTGGCTGTGTCTTGGATATCTGTATCAAAGTCTAGCAATCAAGCTCCAGGAACACTTGCCTCCCTGTTTTTGATTTTCATCGTATACCTTCTGGCATTTCAACACATGAACGTTTGTGCACACAGCCCAGTTTTCACAGCAAAATGTTCACCCCTAAACTATATGTAGTGATGGCCCCGCGGGGTTGCTACGTGTTACAGCATCCACACATTTCATCCTGCTCCTAGACCTCCATTAGACACTTCTCAGTCAATGAACAGTCTTTTGCTTGTTTTTGTTGTTTTTATTAGGGGATTGACCTTGGTTGGAGAAAAGGGACATGGGATGCCTATAGGATAAATTGTACTTTGTAGAATAAAAGTAACTGCGTCACACTTCTCAGAAGAACAAGATGGCTGACCCTAAACTTGACAGACTTTAACCTCAGAACACTTCTTCCAGCTCACTTCCTCCAGCACACTACTTCACTGTCCAATTTTAGTAATCCTGTCACACCATCAGAACATGACTAGGCCTCACTTTGAATAAGTCCCAGTGTCTTTACTTGATGGCCCTTTGAAGGCCGGGGCCTGCAGTACCCCTTTGTGGTAGCAACCAATTTACTTGAGAAGAATAAATGTACTTGATGGACTACTGATCCCAGCAAGTCCGACTTGCAAATTCTGCTGGCCCTCATGGCTGCAGTGACACAAAACTCCCACAATCTCTCCCTCTGGCTCTACATCCAGCTCCCCTGGCATGCCGCAAGAGCAAGGAGGACAGTATGGATATATCAGCATGGCCAGGAACTTACAAGGGGAAAGATTGTCACGTGTAGCAAGCCTTTCTGGCAGACAGCGTTGGGCCTAAATCTTTCCTTTACCTTGCCCTGGGAGATCTTCAGTAGCAGCCAGGTGGGCTAAAGAAGAAGCAGCCAGGTGGGCTGGTAGTTCCTGCAGTCCTGGTAGTTCCTTCCGAAGGGGCTTAAAGTTCCTAGTCCTTAAGGGGCATTTGCTTTTATATCAGAGACTGTCAGTGTTCAGGAAGAAAGATAGTCCTGGAACATGTACATAGGGAGGAAGTTGTGCTTCCTCCCTATGTACATGTTCCAGGACTATCTTTCTTCCTGAAAACTGACAGTCTTTCCACTCAGTGCTTTCCACTCACCGACACCTGCCCTGTATACTTCCTCAATGACTTTGGACGTGTGTACCAACTGTCTCCTCCAGCTCCTGTTCCAGGACACCTCTCCATAAACGTGTAAGGAGAGGCTCCCTCCCAGCTCCCCACCTGAGGTACACCCCCCCCCCCCCCCAGAAAGGGGGTTCCCTCAGACACGACAGTCTACCACTCATCATCCAGTTCACCCAGCCGACAACTCAGGCTGACCATGGGTATATGTAGGAGGCCTTCCCCCTGCCAATCCTAGTTGGGGATTGGTCAGAGCTCCTCACATGTACCCCATGTCACTCCAGCTCTCTGCCCTGCCCCTTTTCCAGAACATTCTCCCTGGAATCAGAGGAGGCGCACAAGAGCTGAAGTACATGTCAGTCACCTACTGCCACACTAAACCACTTCCCCGTTCCAGATCAAAGCAAACAGGTCTAGCTCACAGCATAGGCCTGCTTAAATTTACCTGCGCTGGCAGCTTACACAAAAACCTATACTAGCACCTACCTACCTAAGGTAGAGGGTGCTACATATATTAGTAAGGAAATTCACATATATGAGTGCATGTAAAAAAACAGCAATAATGCACACAAGTGATTTTTTTTTTCAATGCATTCAAACTTTTGTACTTTGTAGTAAGTGAATCAGGCAAGCATTCCATTATGTTTGGAGTTCCTAAATGGCAACAAGCACATTTTAAACATTTCCTCGAGGGTAGAATGGATGAGGGGCCAGGATATATTCCCTTCTTTAGGTAAGGCTGTGCTTAACAACTTGGAATTTCAAGTGTGACTTATTCAGTATCGGGAAAAAATCTACTCAGGTCCTGCCACTACAGCTTGTCATCCAAGGACTGACAGGTATCTTTACACTCATTGTTCTGGGTGAGATATCTTCCCGTCTATGACCAACCTAATACTCATATGAGCTCCAACATAATAGAGAATCTTCCAGAAGGATCATACATGGAGTAATGGTAACTTGCAGTTTACTATACAGGTGCAAAAGCGCAAAACAGGTTCATGATGGCAAAAACATGCATAAACTGTAGGATAATATAAAACAGGTTATGAAAGCTGTACAAACATGAATACTTAACAGCAGGGCTTAACAAATTTGCTTTGAATCTAGGAGGCAGATAAAAAAGTTAGGAGTTAGTTTTTTTAGCGTAGCATGGGTTGTAAGCACCTGGGGCAAAGCAAGCAATTTTCACCCCTTAACCCTAACTTACTTACAGCAGAGCGGCCAGCCAATAACCGTTACGTCAGGGTTATAGGCTGGCCAGAAAGAATGACACTAAAAACCTGTTATAGGGGGAAACTCCTCATTATTATACTGAATGCATCGTCGTGACTGTGGCATGTAAAACATCTTCGTCTGCTGTCTATTGCAGCTTAAGTTTGGCCTTTGGTGAGTGGCAAAAACATGGCTCTACTGCACATTTTTACCACCCAACTGCACATCTAAATGAAACCTTAGTGACACTTTAAATAAAATACAAAAAAGAATGAAATAAGTATCCCAGTGCTGCTGATCTTCTGCTGCCTCTTTACAGCCACTTCCTGCCTACATGTGTGTCCCCCATGGTGACTCCATTCATTCCTCTGGTGGGTTTCTGGTCACCATGAAATACTGGAGCCCAGCTGTACATAAAGAGAGGTAATTGTTAATGGTACACAGGGCTTTGGTGTACGTTTATAAAACTGAGAAGTTTTTTCCCAGTTCAGTTCTCGGCAGTTCTCAGAGGAAAATTATCTCCTCTGCAGCTGGTTCATGAAACTGAGAACTTCAGTTCTCAGAGGGAGAACAGAGGAGAAGTGTTTCCTCTGAAAACGGCTGCGATAAGTGTAAAAGTGGATGGGCTGCCTGTAATCCCGTGAGATATTGTGAGATTATGGTGCAGCCGAGTTCAAAAAGTGAAACTAAAGTTTAAAAGAGCATGTAATTAAGTGTTTTCAGACATGTGATAACTAAGGAAATGAAATATCTCCCTTCCAGAATCACCAGCTCAGAGGTGGAGAATCTGGGAAAGAAGATGGTGTGATAAGAGGAAGAAGGCTTCTTTCTTCATAATATCAGCATAACACATACACACACAGTGACACACACACACACACACACACATATGTGTGTGTATATACATATATATGTGTATAGGGAGATATTTCAGTGTAAAGGCTGTGAGATCTTCAGATCTCACTTTTATAAACTGTCCGTTTGTGGCAGAACGGTCAAGTACTGTGATGAGAAGCGGAGAACATGTTCTCTGCGCCTTATCTCACCTATATAAACCGGTACACCCCAGAGATAACCAGAGATCAGCCATGATCCTGAGGATCACGGCTGATCTCTGTTTTACAAACGGACACCTTTATCAGAGGGCTTAGAAGAACTATTCTAAAGCATATCCACCTGCCTTGTCCAGCAGACATAACACACATTAGACATGTGCGATTAGTTTCGTACGAATCGAAAATTCGTACGAATTTCCGGAAATTCGTACATTCGTACGAATCCAAAATATGAATTTGTATGCATACGAATTCTGTACGAAATACGAAATTTCGTTTACGAATTTCGGATCCAAATTCATAACGAACATTCGTAATTGTTACGAAAAGTTAACGAATCTAAAAGTTAAAAACCCAGGAAGTCAGCACAGCACAGGGATGGTGGGAACCCCTCATAATGATAAATTCATCATAACGAAAATTTGTAATTGTTACGAAAAGTTAACAAACCTAAAAGTTAAAAACCCAGGAAGTCAGCACAGCACAGGGATGGTGGGAGCCCCTCATAATGGGCACAGCAGGTGTACAGACCTGGGAACTCAGCACAGGGGTGGTGGGAACCCCTCATAATGGGCACAGCAGGTGTACAGACCTGGGAACTCAGCACAGGGGTGGTGGGAACCCTATGGGGAATTTCTATGCTTAGGTATTTTATACAAAATACGAAATTTCATTAACGAATTTCGGAATTTCGGATCCAAATTCTGTTACAACAGAAACGTGACTGGTGTTTTGTTCCCCAATCAGAGGAAGTCGGCACAGCACAGGAATGGTGGGAACCCCTCGTAATGATAAATTCATCATAACGAACATTAGTTATTTTTACGAAAAGTTAATGAGCCTAAAGGTTAAAAACCCAGGAAGTCAGCACAGCACAGGGATGGTGGGAGCCCCTCATAATGATAAAGTCATCAAAACGAACTTTCGTTATTTTGCGAAAAGTTTATGAACCTAACGAAAATTCATATTTCGTACGAATCTGAATTGAATTTCAGACACGAATTACGAATTAATTTTCGTACGAAACGGAACGAAACTAAACAAATTTATTGACAGCGCACATGTCTAACACACCTAGAGCTAGAAAAACTTAGACCTCAGACACAGAAACACTTTGGGGTTGATTTACTAAAGGCAAATAGACTGCACTTTGCAAAGTGCAGTTGCACTCTGCAAGTGTAGCTGCTCCAGAGCTTAGTAAATGAGCAGAAGCTCTGCTGACTTCCATCATCCAATCATGTGCAAGCAAAAATGCTGTTTTTTTAATTTTCTTTGCACGGAATTGGGTACTCTTTGCAAAGTGAACATTTACCTAATTTACTAAGCTTTGGAGCAACTTCACTTGCAGAGTGCAACTGCACTTTGCAAAGTGCACAGTCTATTTGCCTTTAGTAAATCAACCCCATAGCCTATGCAGCTCCCCTGTTCCATCCTCCGCTGGAACACCTCCACTGCGTCCAGCTCCTGCTGAGAGTACTGCCAGTCCGCCGGCTCCGTCAGGTGGTTGCTACATGAGAGGGGCACACAGGCTGCTTTGTCACCCCCACCTCACCCTCCGCGGAGGCCCCTCCTGCCTCCCGCACAGTGTAGGTGGGCTCTGGGGGAGGAAAACCAACTTGACGGCAATGCAGCTCGAGCACAGCGGGCAACACAGGTTCCCCAGAGAGAAACCGTTCATCCTCAGACCCTGCTCAGGTACTGGGGAGGAGGAGGAGACAGTGGCCGCCAGAGGAGAGGAAGCCACCACCCCCCCTTTCCCCGACTATGTCACTCACAGCTACACATCAGACTCCCACCTGGCCTACTGGGTGGGGAAACCACGGGGGAGAGAGAAAGATCAGCTGCCTGGTACCCGGATCTGCATGTCCGGGGTGTTGGGAGTGCGGTGAGTGGGCTGGTGGCAGCCCAGGCGCCAGGATGCAGTTTCTGGTTGCCATGGTGACCTGGCACCTGGGATTTCTTGAGCCCTGCTTAACAGCGATGTCTCTGTGGCACAGTTAGGGTACAATGTGGTTGCATAACACAGTCTCTATAGGATTCTATAACAACAGAGTGTCTCGCTGAGAATCATTACTTTATTAAAACACTACTGAACACAAACAGCTACTTGTGGCTATACTCATAAACAGCATCCCTCTCAGAGAAGTCCAGGGTAACTCTGATAACACAGTAAAACAGCTTAAAAATTGGAGAAAGGCTATCCACAGTAGCTGGGTTTTCCAGAGAAGCCATGTGCCATTAATTTCCTGCCTGACAACCCCCCCCCCCTCCCCCCGCATGCCAGGTTTGCCAGTGGAGGGCCTCTCACCTGGCTGAAGATAACTCTATCTCATCATGTGTGGCCTCTCTGAACTGCTGAGGAAGTTATCTTCCCAGGGCATATCCAAGAACCTAGGACATTTTTGAGAAATTAAGTTAAGTAACTGCGCCTGTATCTTAATAAATGGGCACTCTGCTACACGTATAGGCATAAATGCAGTGCAAAAAGAACAAACTTTCTCAAATGTGTGCCAAAATATATATGCCTCATCTATCACTGTTTTTGTGCTCTAATAAATGCTTGCACTTATACTGTCCACTTAACAGAATGATGAGTGATGATTCATCTTGGATTACTTAAGTACAAACTATCAAACAGTAGTTTAAAAAGCAATAGTTTTCTTTGATTTGTTACCAATATGTAACAGAATTGGCATTTAGATTGTATGTGGGTAACCCCTGTGCTATATGAGAGTGTGTAGTTACAATCAGATCAAGGGTGTTATTTACGAAAGGCAAATCCACTTTGCACTACAAGTGCACTTGAAAGTACACTGAAAGTGCACTTGGAAGTGCAGTCGCTCGAAATCCAAGGGGTAGACCTGAAATGAGTGGAAGCTCTGCTGATTTTATCATCCAGTCATGTGCAAGCTAAAATGCTGTTTTTTATTGTCCTTGCATGTCCCCCTCGGATCTACAGCGACTGCACTTCCAAGTGCACTTTCAGTGCAAAATGGATTTGCCTTTTGTAAATAACCCCCCAAATCTTGCATGGCTATGTAAAAGCACCCTCGTTCTTTCTGACAGCTAAAAGGTTCCTACCTCCTCTGACATGTCAAATTACATTTTATTTTGTTGCTCCTACGTTACATTAAATAAACTAAACAGAAAAGATCTTGTAATATAGGTAGGTCCCTTCCTATCCATCAAGCATTATAAAGGTATGAATGTTAGCAGGGAAATGGTACTGTGATGAGCCAGGCCCAATTCACTAAACTGACACTGCCTAAATGGGCCGTGATCATTAATTGCCTTGACGATAGTCTTTTCAGCAATGAGAGCCAAAAGGGTCTGGCAATAAGTATTACATGGTTAAAAATCATCATCATGACACAAAACACATGCATTATAGTTTAGTGAATTGAGCTTTTAATGTCTCCTTTCCAGTTCCCCCCAACAAGTGTTCTTTGTATTTAATTTCCATTAAAGGGATGAAAGGGCATAAAAAAATAAAAGATGCTTTAAAAAAATGATATTGAATTTCACTGATTATGATCACTGATTACTCTCCCATTTTGGAATATAAATGACTGAACGCAGATTTTATAATACTTGTGTCACAGATGCATTTGATTACCAGTGTCAATAATTATTTATTATTGTTCTGTCTAACTGCCTTTAAATGAATATGCCAATAATAGGAAGAGGTCACGTTTGGTATAATTGGTTCCGAGTCCAGGTCAGGACACTGTGTATGTTCTCCCTGTGCTTGCTTGCGTGGATTTCCTCCCACGCACCAAAGACATGTTGGTTGGTTAATCGTTTCCTGTCTAAAATTGGCCAGATATCCTGCTGAGTGCACCCGGTATGGCTGCCTCACCATCTGCCCTAATAGCAGAAAAAGCACTGGGAGTCTCTTAGGGAGAAAAGTGCTATAGAAATGAATATTTAATTAAAATCTCTACCAATTGTAGTTGTAATCATTTTTTCCATTCATGTTCTTTTTAGAATTTTAATTGTGCAATTGTTGAAAACTATAGGACAAAATGGTATTTTTAACATGGAAAGATAACAATCAAGAACACATTTCCCTTACTGGAACTCATAGGTACACACTTTGCACCCAAAGCAACATAGCCCCAATAGCATTACTGCTTATACACACGATATTTTAGTACTTTACTGCCCAAACTTGCCTTAAAATATTGTGATCAAGTGTGAACAAGCTTCTATAAGATGAGTGTATTTCTACTGATTAAAAAAACAAATGTATAGTTATACAGGAAAGCACTACCTTTTTTGTCTTTGTAGATTATAATAGTAGTCAATTTCATGCTTGTTGTGCCTAAGGGTAGCTCTAAGCCCTGCTACCCATTTTTTTTTCTTTGTTTCAAACAAACAAGATTTAGAAGGCTTTGGACCTGTCAGGTTTTTAAAGCTCTCTGTATCCATGTTCAAAAGAATTTCTTGTACTATCTAGTCTGGTAACCAGTGCCACTTACAATGGAATATATTGTTCAGAAAACACAGACAGAAATAAATCAATTATTAATACAGTGAGGAGAGGTGAAATCCTCTGTCAGTGATTTATTGCCGTTTGATTTACAATGGAAGAATTTACCAAACCTTCCTGTCCCAGTGACCACCTTGTAAGGGGGAATTTTTAAAATTGGAACAGACAGTAACAAAAAATCTGAGAAGTTCTAAGGCATCAGTGATCATGGAACATGTGGTAGCAGATTGTCAGAGACTGGGGACATGTTACAGGAGATTACTAGAGACCACTGCCATTACAGTCCCTATACAAATCAGCATTTCCTACAGCCTGTTAAAATATTACTGACAATACAGTTGATATTCCTGTCAGTGAGACTCATTGTAAAATTTTAGAGAAACACATTTAGAAAGACAGAAAAAAGAATGGACACCACAGAAAAAGTAAGGGTGTGTGAAAGACATAAATTAAATTAGGCAGTAGAATTCAATGTAATATTTTCCCTCACTGTGCCCGAGAAAGAACCCGGATAAGAAAAACACTATGGGGTTGATTACTAAAGGCAAACAGACTGCACTTTGCAAAGTGCAATTGCACTCTGCAAGAGCAGTTGCTCAAGCGCTTAGTAAATGAGCAGAAGCTCTGCTGACTTCAATCATCCAATCATGTGCAAGCAAAACTGCTGTTTTGTTTTTTGTTTTTCCTTGCATGTGATCGGGTATTCTTTGCAAAGTGAAGCTTTACCTCATTTACTAAGCTCTGGAGCAACTGCACTTGCAGAGGGCAACTGCACAGTCCATTTGCCTTTAGTAAACCAATCATTATGTCTGCTGAGCCAGAGGAACACATAATAAATACCAAAGGGCTGCATGAGGCCCTTAAGCCAATAGTTGGGCACCAGGGTTCCAAGATAATCTCCCAAGTTTATTTTTCTTTTGCTGTTTAAGGACTAGGGCTCTGAAAGTGATAGCAACCCCTAAAGTGGCCATTTAAAGCCAGTGGCTATATAGATTTTCAGTAACATAAAGGGGGTTATTTATGAAAAGGCAAATCCACTTTGCACTACAAGTACAAACTACAAGTGCAAAGTGCACTTGAAATTGCACTGAAAGTGCACTTCAAAGTGCAGTCGCTGTAAATCTGAGGGGAAGATCTGAAATGAGGGGAAGCTCTTCTGATTGTATCATCCAATCATGTGCAAGCTAAAATGCTGTTTTTTTATTTTTCTTGCATGTTCCTCGGATCTACAGAGACTGCACTTCCAAGTGCACTTTCAGTGCAATTTCAAGTGCACTTTGCACTTGTAGTGTGCACTTGTAGTGCAAAGTGGATTTGCCTTTAGTAAATAACCCCCAAACTTCTTTACAGAAGCACCTGTAGAAGCTTGATAGAATAGCTAGGATTACCCATGGTGTGCACTAAAATATCCACAATAACACACTTAGCTGTAATCTTTTACTTGCCAAAGACTTTCATGATTTGTTTGCAGGTGATAGAGTTTGGCTTTATAAATTTACTAATTGGCATTATGCTTTCAGCAGATATCAGAGTTTGGTGTTATCCTTTTCAATATTATCCATAGCCAAACAATGTAATAAAGACTGATATGTTTTGACTAATAGCATTTTAGTCCAAACCAAGGACAAATTAGAAATTACTTTTAGCTTAATATCTTGGTTCTTTATTAAACTGTATTTATAAGATTATTAGGAGTGTTAGCAAACCAGTTAGGAGATTTGGCTCTTGGCGATTAATTGGTCCTAATGTCTTGTTATGCATATTTAAAGAACATTAAAACACCATTAACAGTGATACAGAAGCCAGAGAATAATGATTAAGGGGAAACAGGAGGTAGACTTTATACACTTGATGTCAACTCAGAATCAGCTTTAAATTTGTCCTGATTTAAATGCACTGTTAAAGTCACTGTTAAAGTCTATGGGATATGAACCTGAAAAATCAAAAGTGCTCATTTTAATGGCTTATACAAGTTATTGCCATAAAAAGTGTTTGGGGACCTGGGTCCTGCCCCAGGGGACATGTATCAATGCAAAACAAGTTTTAAAAATGGCTATATTTTAGCAGTGATTTTAATAATGCTTAAAGTGAAACAATAAAAATGAAATATTCCTTTAAATATCGTGCTTGGGGGGTGTCCTTAGTATGCCTGTAAAGTAGCGCATCTTTCCCATGTGTATAACAGTGCCACAGCAAAATGACATTTCTAAAGGAAAAAATGTCGGCGGCTGTAATCTATTGTTGGATCCTGGCAATATAGATAAAAATGCCAAAAATACCACAAAAAAAAGTCACTCCCAAAATCCATACTAAGCCCTTCAGGTCTGGTATGGATATTAAGGGGAACCCTGCACCCATTTTTTTTTTAAATGGCGTGGGGGTCCCCCAGGCCCCCAGGCACTATATACTCTGAAGAGCAGTATAAATACTATACGGCCTGCCCTAGATACTCTGCAGAAAATTGGATCTTAGGTCTTGGTGGTAGCAGAACACTGTAAGCCCTCACAGTTACTCTTGTTGTGTGAAATATTATATCAAAAGTTGTAATTACATGCCCCTGTTAAACAGGGGCAGAAAAATTGGGTCTTGGGTGGTGGTGGTGCCACAACACTGTAACCCCTCACAGATACTCTTGCTGGGAACAGGAATGGGGCCTGCTGTGAAACATGACTGCCAGTTCCTTTTGTGGCACCCCCTCTCTCTAGGCTCACGTTACTCCCTTCCTCAACCTGGGAACCAGGGAGCCTTCAAATCGCTGCACATCCTCCAGCAGCATATAACCAACACTGTGGTTGAATAATTCTGGGGACTCCTCTGTGCATGATGGTGGGGCAAGATGATAAAGGAGTGACTGTGGACAAGGAGCCAGTGAAATAAGCTGCTTTGGCAGCTACGTTGGAAGGCAAACTACTCTGAGCCTGGGTGACAGAGGATGAGGAGGATGAGGACGGCTTTGTTATCCACTCCACCAACTTTTCTGCATGTTGTGGCTCAATAACAAGGCCAGCAGCAGCAAAAGCTTGCCCCACAGCCACCTGCAGAGGATGCACCATGTCCACGACCACCACTGTTGCCTGTAGACACAGAGGCTGCTTGCCCTCTTTTAGGGGCATGTGAGCGCCTGCCTCTCCTTTGTGGCCTTCTGGACATGATGTATTTTTTTGTTTTGCAATACCACACTACACTGTATTAGATACTGTGTACACCTGAAGTGTATTAGAAAGTGTACAACGGCTGCACTGTATCGTATACTGTTTACACCACCAGAAGTGTAGCAGAAACTGTACACACTGTATTAGATACTGTGTACGCCGTCTGCACTGTATTAGCAACTGTACACCACAGAATGCAATGTAGATATAAGCTACACTGAATGCAGAGTATATAAATATATATACACGAGATTGTATATATATATATATTAATACACCGCCTGAAGTGTATTAGAAACAATACACCACAGAATGCACTGTAGATATAGGCTAAGAGACTGTATATAGATAATAATACACTGCCTGCACTGACTGAATATCGAGTAAACACTGAATATATAGTCTATGCTAAATTGCTAAATGCAGAGTATATATATATATATATATATATATATATATATATATATATATATATATATATATATATTTATATTAGACTGACTGTATATATAGGTACCAAATACACTGCCACTAACTGAATAAGCAGCCTGCTTAATCTAACTCAAACTATCTCTTTGTCCACGCCAACAACACTACACATGGCTGCTCTGTAAGTAGCCTTATATAGTGTGGAGCGTGGACTTAGTCCCCCTGTTCCATGATTGGCCAAAGGCACCCTGCCTTTGGCCAATTGTGGCTCTCTCAGCAGAGCACACTGTGATTGGCCAAAGCATGCAGGTCAGGTGCATGCTTTGGCCACTCATCATACAGCAATGCACTGCAAGCTTGCAATGCATTATGGGACATTCCGCGGCGCTAAAATTTTCCCTGAACACCCCATACCGTCGGTTCATTTTAGAACAAACACCCGATGTTCGAGTCGAACTTACATTCAACACGAACCGTGGGCTCATCCTTAATGGTATATTTGCATGTATCTTGGCATTAAGATCCACGGTGCATTAATTAGTTTGATGATATATTTATATACTGTATATTCTATTATTATTATACAGGATTTATATAGTGCCAACAGTTTGCGCAGCGCTTTACAATGTAAAGGGGGGAACAGCACAATTACAATACAGTTCAATACAGAAGACACATGCTATCTTTATAGCAGCGCAGCATCATACATACACAATATATTTTAATAGAGGGAGAGACTGAACACACAGCTGGATGACGGAGAGACATAAACTGACCACAGTATCATGGATCAGCAGCCATGATTACCGCGGTCAGTACACATAGGGGGACACAGGAACAGGCAGGATTAACCAGGTATTTTACAGCATAGAATGGGACAAGTTACACTGCAGAAGCACTATGTTATAGATCATACTTTAAAGGAATAGGACCCTTTTTTTTAGGGTTAAAACTGCTTTAAGTATGTAGCTAATTTTTAGGTGAAGATTTTTAAATCTATATTCAACAATGACATGAGTCGGTGTGATCTGCAGTCTAGAGGGTTCTTTCCTTGTTTGTGAATAAGTAGCATACAGTATCTCACAAAAGTGAGTACACCCCTCACATTTTTGTAAATATTTTATTATATCTTTCCAGAAGAAATGACACTTTGATACAATGTAAAGTAGTGATTGTACAGCTTGCATAACAGTGTAAATTTGCTGTCCCCTCAAAATAACTCAACACACAGCCATGAATGTCTAAATGTTGGCAACAAAAGTGAGTACACCCCTAAGTGAAAATGTCCAAATTGTGCGAAACTGTCAATATTTTGTGTGGCCACCATTATTTCCCAGCACTGCCTTAACCCTTTTGGGCATGGAGTTCACCAGAGCTTCACAGGTTGCCACTGGAGTCCTCTTCCACTCCTCCATGACGGCATCACGGAGCTGGTGGATGTTAGAGACTTTTCGCTCCTCCACCTTCCACCTTCCGTTTGAGTATGCCCCACAGATGCTCAATAGGGTTTAGGTCTGGAGACATGCTGGCCAGTCCATCACCTTTACCCTCAGCTTCTTTAGCAAGGCAGTGGTCGTCTTGGAGGTGTATTTGGGGTCGTTATCATGTTGGAGTACTGCCCTGCGTCCCAGTCTCCAAAGGGAGGGGATCATGCTCTGCTTCAGTATGTCACAGTACATGTTGACGTTCATGGTTTCCTCAATGAACCGTAGCTCCCCAGTGTCAGCAGCACTCATGTAGCCCCAGAGTATGACACTCCCACCACCATGTTTGACTGTAGCCAAGACACACTTGTCTTTGTACTCCTCAACTGGTTGCCGCCACACACGCTTGACACCATCTGAACCAAATAAGTTTATCTTGGTCTCATCAGACCACAGGACATGGTTCCAGTAATCCATGGCCTTAATCTGCTGTTGTTTCTTGTGCGCACATGCATGCACACAAACGATTAATTTTTAGTGGCATCTGCTACTGAGGAGCAATGTACGGTTTGACCATTTTGTTCCATTTTATATATATTTTTTCACTGATTTCAAGTTCCTTTCCTTATATATACTTTTGTAATGTCTTGCTGTATTTGCCTTGCCATTTTTCGTGTGCGGGCTGCATCCTGTTCTGTCTTTATGTTTACTGTGCAGTTCTATGTCCATGGATCACACTACATCCTGGGATGCTGCATCATTGTTTTTCTTAAATTATTTTAATTCTGCACTTAGGGGCGCCTTTTTTTCTTTTATTTGTTTTCTATTAGAGATTGCTTCCCTCTTTGAGTGCAGCCCTAAGGCCCCTTTCACACTGGGGCGGTGGGGGCGTCGGCGGTACAACAGCGCTATTTTTAGCACTGCTGTACCGTCGTTCTTGCAGCGGTATTCGGCCGCTAGCGGGGCGGTTTTAACCCCCGCTGGCGGCCGAAAAAGGGTTAAAATCCCTTGTACAGCGCGGCTACAGCCGCGGTATTGCCGCGGTATTGCTGCAGTATAGCCGCGCTGTCCCATTGATTTCAATGGGCAGGAGCGGTGAAGGAGCGGTGAATACACCGCTCCTTCACCGCTCCAAAAAAGCGGTTTGCAGGACTTTTTTCACCGTCCTGCCTGCGCACCGCTTCAGTGTGAAAGCCCTCGGGCTTTCACACTGAACAAACAGCGGAGGCTGTTTAGGGGCGGTTTGCAGGCGGTATTTTTAGCGCAATAACGCCTGCAAACCGCCCCAGTGTGAAAGGGGTCTTAGTGTTTGAAGACCACTTCATCCATCCAATAAAGACACTAACTGCCTGGTCCTGACATTCTGAGCGCCCTTGACATACGTTTTAACTTTTTTTTTTGTCATTTCTTTAGCTGCAGCATCTTTAACTCAGCCTGCAGAGTTTGACAGGCAACACTGCCTGTCAAACTCGTCTATTGATTTCAATGGGGCCACTCTGCAACTGCAAGCCAAACTCGCTCGCAGTAGCAGTATAGTCCAACAATATAAAAATACCATTCAGCAATGTAAAAAAAAAAAACAAGGAGGCCGCAGTAGCACCTCATGAACACCTGTCAGCTGCTGCTATACCACTCATTGAAAAGCAATCCACCACAGATCACTTTTCAGAGGGCAGTAAGCATTACCGCAAATGTGAAAGAAACTTGAAACACATCATCCATTTCACACTCACCACCAACCAGGTCACTCCCCAGCCACTTCCCATGTTAGCCACCTCCCTTCAACTTATATCATAGGTGACTTCCCAACCTGCAGATGACAGACCCTACTCCAAAAGATATCACTCCCAGTTACTCCCCCCACCTGCTGATTGATATCCCTCCTTGACCACCTCACGCCTCCTGCTGACAGATCTCTCTCCCCAGCCTGTCCCCACACACCCTCTCACCTGCTGACCTGTGGATGGGGGAATCACTCCCGCAGTGTTATTGTGTTCTGCCAGTGGGGAGCCTTCCCTACTCACAAAATACAATGATCAGTTTTGCGAACTATAGCTGGCAGCCCTGATTGTTTTGGGAAAAACCTGACAGGCTGGTTGTACTCAAGTTGATTAATAGATTGTGTACAACCAGCTAGCCCATACATAGATCAACTATGGCTGGTCTCTGCTTAATTGGCTTAATTTCAATGGCCCGCCTAACCACTACCAGTCCCTAAACATCTTTCCACAAACCTTTACATTTTTTCTTCCCAGATTCCTTCATCTTCCTCACCTGTACATAATGCCCGCTGTCATACCCTCCACACTCCTCTCCTGTACATACTGCTCACTGTCATACCCTCCACACTCCTCTCCTGTACACGCTGCCCACTGTCTTACCCTCCACACTTGTCTCCTGTACATACTGCTCACTGTCTTACCCTCCACACTCGTCTCCTGTACATACTGCTTGCTGTCATACCCTCCACACTCCTCTCCTATACATAGTGCCCTCTGTCATACCCTCCACACTTCTCTCCTATACATAGTGCCTGTTGTCATACACTTTTCTCCTGTACATAGTGCCCACTGTCATATCCTCCACACTCTTCTCCTGTACATAGTGCCCACTGTCTTACCCTCCATCAGTGGCGGAATTACCGGGGTCGCAACAGTCGCACTTGCGACGGGGCCCGGCATTCCGCCACTGTGGGGGGGGGGGCCCAGCGGGGTTGCTCTTCACAGCGCTCTGAGGCTGAGCGTGTCTCTCATCTAACAGCAGCAGAGATACCGGCATTGTTTGTTTTATTTCCCTGCTCTCCGTGTGTCCTCTCTCGCATGGCATGACAGAGGACACACAGCTGATCTCCCCCCTCCCCTCTGTGCTCCGTGGGAAATGTGAGCTCCTTAGCTTCACACTTGACTGCCCGCGGAGCACAGAGAGGGGTGGGGGGAGATCAGCTGTGTGTCCTCTGTCATGCCGTGCGAGAGAGGACACATAGAGAGCAGGGAAATAAAACAAACGATGCCGGTGTCTCTGCTGTTAGATGAGAGACACACAGGCGCACAGCGGAGCGGACGGAAGCCGCCTCCCCCTCCTCTCTGGTTACGGAGGGGGAGGAGGAGGAGTCCGAGGGACACATGCTGGTGTGCCTATCCCGCGCTGTTCTGAAGTCTGTAAAGTTTGTATTCAAATAGACATGTGCTGGGGGGAACACTATGGGAGGGGGGGTCTGCACTGATGGAGGGACGGTGGTCTGCACTGAGGTGGGGGTCTGCACTGAGGGGGGGTCTGCATTGATGGGGTGGGGGTCTGCACTGAGGGCGGTCTGCATTGATGAGGTGGGGGTCTGCACTGAGGGGGGTCTGCACTGATGGAGGGAGGGGGGTCTGCACTGAGTGGGGTCTGCATTGATGAGGTGGGGGTCTGCACTGATGGAGGGATGGTGGTCTGCACTGAGGTGGGGTCTGCACTGAGGGGGGTCTGCATTGATGGGGTGGGGGTCTGCACTGAGGGGGGTCTGCATTGATGAGGTGGGGGTCTGCACTGAGGGGGGGTCTGCATTGATGGAGGGAGGGGGTCTGCACTGAGTGGGGTCTGCATTGATGAGGTGGGGGTCTGCACTGAGGGGGGTCTGCACTGATGGAGGGAGGGGGGTCTGCACTGAGTGGGGTCTGCATTGATGGGGGGTCTGCACTGAGGGGGGTGTGTGCTGATGGAGGGGGATGGTCTGCAATAAGGGGGGTCTGCACTGATGGAGGGGGGGATCTGCATTGTGGGGGCCTGCACTGATGGAGGGGGGTCTGTACTGAGGGGGGGTGTGAACTGATGGAGGGGGGTCTACCCTGGGGTCTATAGTGATAGAGGGGGGTCTATACTAATAGATGAGGGTCTGCACTGAGGGGGGTCTATACTGATAGATGGGGGTCTGCACTAAGGGGGTCTACACTGATAGATGGGAGTCTATGCTGATAGAGGGGGGCTATACTGATATATGGGGGGTCTGCAATGAGGGGGGCTATACTGATGGATGGGGTCTGTACTTAGTGAGGAGGATCTATACTGTGAGAGGGGGGGTCTGTACTTAGTGGGGGGTCTATACTGAGAAGGGGTCTGCAGTTAGTGGAGGGGGGTCTGTACTGAGGGGGGCTATAGTTGGTGGAGGGGGGTGACACTGGAGAGACACGCTCTCCGCTCAGAGCCGTGCTGTCCTGAGAAGACAGAGGACTCTGATAGAGGACTCTGATGGGCACTGATAGGGGGCACTGATAAGATTTACTGATAAGCACTGAAGGGGAGGCACTGATAGGGGACACCAATGGGAGGCACTTGTAGGCGGCATTGATGGGCACTGATAGGCGGCATTGATGGGCACTGATAGATGGCACTGATGATTGGGGCACTGATTATCAGTGTAAACAATTTACTGACATTCTTGACAGTTAACGTCAGTCCTTTCCTCACACAGACACAGCACGGGATAACCGGCAAGTCTGTTTACATGAGATCAGCTGACATCACATGGTAAAGGGCCACTGTGATTGCGCTGGATGCACATCCAAGGGGGCATGCGGGAAGCACGGTTTTGGGAGGATGTCCATGGACACCCTCCCAAAATTGGAAGTCTGGAGCTCGGATGGAAGGGGGGGGGCCCATCACTGTTTCTTGCACCGGAGCCCTGAAGGTTCTAGTTACGCCTCTGCCCTCCACACTCGTCTCCTGTACATACTGTTCACTGTCTTACCCTCCACATTCCTCTCCAGTACATACTGCCCACTGTCGTACCCTCCACACTCCTCTCTGTACATATTGCCCACTGTCATACCCTACACACTCCTCTCCTGTACATACTGCCCATTGTCATACCCTCCACATTCCTCTCCTGTACATACTGCCCATTGTCATACCCTCCACATTCCTCTCCTGTACATACTGCCCATTGTCATACCCTTCACACTCCTCTCCTGTACATACTGCCCACTGTCATACCCTCCATACTCCTCTCCTGTACATATTGCCCACTGTCATACCCTCTAAACTCCTCTCCTGTACATACTTCCCACTGTCATATCCTCTACACTCCATGTAAATATAATATACCTTCCTATATTATATTTACTAATGATAGCAGCATAAGGATTAAAAATAGTTCATGTTGCTTGAAAGAGTTTAGTTCTGCTTCAGTGGCGGCTGATGCCCCCACCAGGTCCGCGCACACTCTCCTTCCGACCAATCTGGTCTTAAGACTCGATTCTTGTCCTGATTGGCCAGGAGGAAAAGCAGGGAGACAGTAGCGAATGTTGAGTGCCCTGCGCCATGAGCCCAACCTTTTTGAAGCCAATTAGAGCATCAGGCATTAATCATGTGCTTCAAAAATAAAAAAAAAAGCTTGTAGAAATCTATGCGCCCAGCGCCCCGTATAGAGATTATGGGCTGGCACATGGAGATTAGGAGGGCGGCGCCCTTGCGCCCCTTATGGACCGGCCACCGATGTTCTGCTTTAAGGTAAATTGGGTTAATTTTTTTTTCACAGTTGCACCATTTACCTGATATTACTTGTTCATTTTAAATGGCTTTTTAGGGGCACATTAAGGTGCACATAGTGCACTCACACTGGTGTGCATTGAGCACTTGCACTGCGATGTGTTGTTAAAAAAGCATCACAGTGTTTTTTTTTCCTTTTTTAACACTAATGTGCCATGCAAAAATGCAACTTGTGTCTTATTCGGCACACATCCACTTAGCAGGTTATTGTGACCTAAAGCAATTGGATATAAAACAAATTACCTTGTCTATGTGTTGGGCAAAGCTGCCCAATGCAAGTCAACACGGCTGGTGGGAACATTATTAAAACAATAGTTCCAATAGACACTACTGAACCAATTTGAGGAATCAGGCAGAAAATGTAAAATGTATGAGGCGGCTTTCTGTAAAGAATCCCCTTGCTGTAATTGTTAAAAAAAAAAAAAGGATATCTGGGACATTTCAGCTGCTTTTCTAAAATATAAGACCTAAATGATTAACCAGTTGTAACATCTTTAGAGAAACAAACATTTTATGAGATAAAATACCAGATGATGAGAAATATTTGGCGAAACAACTCTTTAATAAATGTCAAATAATATTTCCACACCTAACGTGATGTAAATTAGAATTTAATGTTTTGGTTAGAAAGGTATTGTGAGATAAGATAGCAATTTGAATTAAATTACTGACTAAATTGACTTTAGTTAGCTAATATCTCTATGAGTAAAAAAATTGCATCCTAAACATTGTTATTATATTATCTATATAATCTCCTACCTTTATCAATAGAAGATGCTGTCATCTTTGTAAAAGCAGCTGAATATGTTGAATATGTAAAACTGAAAGTGTGGAGCTAGAAATAAGAAAATGGGGCTACCTAAAGCAAGTCGCTTCTCACCAAAGCATACATATGTGAATGTTATATAAACGCCGTGAGGCAAAGTGGGGGAAGTACTATCATGCAAAAGTATAACACTCACTTACACACTACCATCAGGTATTGCATACATTGTGAATAAATGCTAAATATAATCAATAAGTGTGATCAAACATATATGCATATGTATATATCGTTCAATACAATGAAGTGCAAACCAAGAAAAAAATGACTAATAAAAAGCAAGCAAAAACATAAATAAAGCAATATATGTGTATAAGTGATGAATGGCAAGAAATAAGTCCCAAAGGATAATGATAATTGGGGATAAGGACTGAGGAGGTATCTTCAACTAGAATCATAAATCAATGGTCTCCAAAATAGATGAATTCGGTGGTGGGTATACACCTGGGAGTGCTGACACCATCGAAAGGGTAAAAGGGGGAAAAAGGTACCCTTACCAGCAGTGGTGGACCCAGCTCACCATACGGCGGTGGGTCAGTAAGGCATCGTATTGGAGGCTTGAAGCAAAACTCTCGAGCTGGACTGCACAGTGATCTCTCCAGCTGGATCTCACAGCCGCCGAACAAGGGAGATAGGTGGAAGATGGCCGCATCCGCCAAACCGCTGTCAGCTTCCTGGGAGCTTTCCTCCAGCTCAAAGAGTCATTAGAAAGTATGTGGAAAAAGAAAGGAGTCTCCACATAGTGTAAATCCGTATGTAGGGATTTATTCGTATCAAGTAAGACGGATATCCAAAAACATGCGATAAAAATGTATAAATAAAAACAATAGCAAAAATAAAACAAAGCGCAGTAAAAGTGACCAAGGCTGGTGTATTTGCTTCAAGCCTCCAATACGATGCCTTACTGACCCACCGCCGTATGGTGAGCTGGGTCCACCACTCCTGGTAAGGGTACCTTTTTCCCCCTTTTACCCTTTCGATGGTGTCAGCACTCCCAGGTGTATACCCACCACCGAATTCATCTATTTTGGAGACCATTGATTTATGATTCTAGTTGAAGATACCTCCTCAGTCCTTCTCCCCAATTATCATTATCCTTTGGGACTTATTTTTTGCCATTCATCACTTATTCACATATATTGCTTTATTTATGTTTTTGCTTGCTTTTTATTAGTCATTTTTTTCTTGGTTTGCACTTCATTGTATTGAACAATATATACATATATGTTTGATCACACTTATTGATTATATTTAGCATTTATTCACAATGTATGCAATACCTGATGGTAGTTTGTAAGTGAGTGTTAATCTTGCATTATAGTACTTCCCCCACTTTGCCTCACGGCGTTTATATAACATTCACATATGTATGCTTTGGAGAGAAGCTACTTGCTTTAGGTAGCCCCATTTTCTTATTTCTAGCTCCACACTTTCAGTTTTACATTTTCACTACAATCAGTCATATTGTTGTGTTGGCGGCTTTTATATTATAGGTTGGCGCAGTATTTATCTATTTTCACTTGCTATGTTGAATATGGCCAGTAGAGGGAGTAAGAAAACTAACTACAACCTAAGCTGTAGAAAACTATAATACCCTGCAAGAAAGTTCCTTTGTCATTTATATGTATAATTTATGAGCACTGGATGGCCAAGGAAATTGACGGAGCAATGAGCATGAAAGCGTGTTTGCTATCAAATAGTCTTCTATGTATTTATTTATTTAAGGTACTTATATAGTGCCGTCAATTTACGCAGCGCTTTACATATACATTGTACATTCACATGTATCTGAAAATATTATACCTTTAACTATAAAAACACAGAGACAGGTTATAATATAAAGCTTGCAGTATAAGGCAATATTCTTCAACCTTTTTACCCCAAAGCTTCAGCCTCGGAAGATTTACCTCCTTAATGACCAGACAATTTTTTGCGATACGGCACTGTGTCCATTTAACTGACAATTGCGTGGTCGTGTGACGCTGGACTCGAAGAAAATTGTTATCCTTTTTTTCCCCACAAATAGAGCTTTCTTTTGCTGGTATTTGATCACCTCTGCAGTTTTCATTTTTTGCACTATAAACAAAAAAAGGCCGACAATTTTGGAAAAAAAAATATGTTTTACATTTTGCTATAATAAATATCCCAAAAAAAAAAAATAAAATGTCTTCATCAGTTTAGGCCAATATGTATTCCTCTACATATTTTTGGTAGAAAAAAATTGCAATAAGCGTATATTGATTGGTTTGCGCAAAAGTTATAGTGTCTACAAAATAGGGGATAGATTTGTGTCATTTAATTATACTTTTTTTTTTTACTAGTAATGGCGGTGATCAGCGATTTTTAGCGGAACTGCGACATTGCGGCGGACAGATCGGACACGTTTGACACTTTTTTGGGACCAGTGACATTTATACAGTGATCAGTGCTATAAAAATGCACTGATTACTGTAAAAATTACACTGGCAGGAAAGGGGTTAAGTGTTCCCTAGGGAGGTGTTTCTAACTGCAGGGGGAGTGTACTGACAGGAAGTACAGAGAAATCGCTGTTCCTGATCACTTGGAAAAGACGATCACTCTGTACTCCCCTGACAGAACAGGGATCTGTTTGTTTACATTGCCGCCCCGTTCTTGCTCTCTGTGGAGCGATTGCGGGTGGCTGGCGAACATCGCGGTCGCCAACCATGTGTATGAGCTTCCCTGCTGTTGTAGACAGTAAAAATGGTGTTGTCCCCTAACAATAGTGGTCAATGTAAAAGTGTTCAGGAGTGATTGGCTGCTGGTTTTCCAGCATGCACGTCCAACAGAAGCCAGTCAAGCTTGGCCAGCTTCAGTTGGACAGACCAACATATACATAGGCCGAATGTTGACCGTTTTTTCTTTTTTTTTAATCGCCCGTTGTCCCCCGACATTCGGCCCGTGTGTAGCCGGCTTTATTTTGTGAGATCATTTTAGGCCTTAAGATTACGTATAAATCCCAAAACAAAGAAGACACCCTAAAGAATAAAATGTTTGTAGTTCAATTTTTTAATGTTATACATTTTAGCGCAAGGGTTTATGAAATGCAAAATTTCAGTAAAAAATACACTAAAGTAAATTTTTGGGCACATCAATGCAATTTATCAGGCAATTTTTGGTAAAATATAAAAAATTAGGTTGTGCCGAGTAAATAGATATCTAACATGTCAGATCTTAAAATTGCGCGCACCTGTGAATTGGTGAAAAACTTCACTACCCTATGCCCATTTAGATATGCAGTTGGGGGCGGGAAAAGTGCATGTTTCTGCCCTGAAACGGAGCCAAAAACGCACAGGACCCTTCTGCAGTGCGAACCGTGGCCATCCCGGAGATGTGTGAACTGGCTCCATTGAGAATCAGGCACACTCTCCTGTCATGCGAATTGGATGTGGGGAAACCTGCATCCAATTTGCATATTTGTGAACCCAGCCTTAAAGTTGCATAAGTGTGAACCCAGCCTTAAAGTATAACTAAAAGCAAAACTTTTTTTTTAGTTTTGGACACAGTGGAAAAGGATTAGAAAGCAAATCAGTTTTTATTGCTGTCTGTGCTTTTCTTAAAGAGGAGGTAAACCCTGATGGGTTTTCCTTCCTCTTTTTTTTCCCCTGCAAAGTAAAAGCATAATGAGCTAGTATGCATCGCATACTAGCAGCCCATTATGAGCGACTTACCTGCAAACGAAGCCTGCGATGTCCGCGATGTCCCCACTGGTGGAAACATCCATCTTCACCCCTATTCCTTCCGGGGGCCGCAGACTCTGGCTTTGTGACTGGCCTGGGTCGCGTGACTTCACTCCCACTCATGCGCGCGTTAGCCGACAGTCACGGCACGGTCCCTATATAAACTGCACTGTCTAAAGTAAGCATGCGCCAATGACGTCTGCGCAAGCGTATATGGTAAATATCTCCTAAACCGTGCAAGTTTAGGAGATATTTCCAGTACCTACAGGTAAGCCTTATTATAGGCTTACCTGTAGGCAAAAGTGTTGTGTAAGGGTTTACAACCACTTTAAATGTCTGGAATGGGACACAGATGGGAAAAAACAACTGACGGGGTTATAGTCCTCCCATGCTCTATCCTGAATAAAAAAAAAGTTTTGTCTGTAGTTCTACACTGCCAAGAAAAAAATAGGGGATTGTCATTACTGGCCCCCTGTTGAAGATGCTGCTCACCTGGCTGTGCTGTTCAGTACTTTGAGGTCACAGACCCGGAACAAGCATACTAGGGTACACACTAGAAGAAAATTGGAAAAAAAATTCCATACGAGGCACGATCGTTCGATATACGGATAGTGTGTACACAACTTTCGACATGCAATTCAAACTTTCCAAATGAAAGCTTCCAAAAGGGACAAACTCCACATTTTTTTTGTATGTGAACAGACGTTTAATGTGTACTGTTTTCATACAAGAAAAACCGGATATGAAAGACTGCGCATAACCAGAAACAATAAACAACATAAAAAAAAGCGCCTTTGTTGTACGAGAATTTTCATACACGAGTTCCATCCTCAGTTTTGACTTGCGGTGAAACCTTGAAGGAAACCAGATGATCGTTTGTCCGATTTTCTTATAGTGCGTACCCACCTTAAATGAGTGTTAGAAAAGTGTCAGATTTTGTTATCTCTATAACAGGTTAGAGACGGAGATAGCTTTGAGGCCACCGCATCAGTATGAAAGCCTTGGGAACTAGCATTCTTAAAGGAAAGGATAGCAATGACCGCCCCTATACTTCTCATAACAGAGACACATTTCATGGCTCACATCTGTGCCCCCGGAGTCATGAGGTTCTCCCTGAGTACGGATGTCAATAGGACTTGGTGTCTGAGCTAAGCTAGTGTTCCTCCAGAGACTCCAGAGCCCTTCCCACCTTCTCACTGCTCTCCCATCTTCCCACCTTCTCACTGCTCTCCCATCTTCCCACCTTCTCACTGTTCTCCCATCTTCCCACCTTCTCACTGCTCTCCCATCTTCCCATCTTCTCACTGCTCTCCCATCTTCCCACCTTCTCACTGCTCTCCCATCTTCCCACCTTCTCACTGCTCTCCCATCTTCCCACCTTCTCACTGCTCTCCCATCTTCCCACCTTCTCACTGCTCTCCCATCTTCCCACCTTCTCACTGCTCTCCCATCTTCCCACCTTCTCACTGTTCTCCCATCTTATGGTGGCCAAATACACTTCAATAAATGACCACTTTTCCGAATGATTTCTTCTGATAGGAATAATCAGTCTATACTTACAACACATTTGATTGACATTTGATACCACACAGAGGGAAATAGATTTTGATAAGTAATTAAGATGCAATCATAACTTATTATCGTAAATTAGCAATCACTTCTCTATTTCCACCATGTAATCTCATTACATGGTGAAGGCCGGCGCGTAGTGCCGCTCGCCTCGGGACCGGAGCGTGGACGGAAGCGGGCCTCTCTCCCGGGGCGCATCGCATGTTCCCTGGTGCTTAAGCATCGCATGTAACCCGGTGCTTAATCATTCATAGACGACCTGATTCTGGGTCAGGGTTTCGTGTGTAGCAGAGCAGCTACCTCGCTGCGATCTATTGAAAGTCATCCCTTGAGCCAAGCTTTTGAAAGAAAGAAACTGAAAAAAAAATCCCCCACAAAAACTCTGAGCATTAACCTGCTTGCTTACCCCCAAACGTACATTCCCCCTCTTCTCAGTACAAATCTGCCCCTCTGCTGAAATCCCCCCTTTCAGCACAAATCTTTGCCCCCCCATCTCCCAAATCCCCCCCCCCCAGCTCAAATGCCCCCCCCCCAAAAAAAAAAAAAAATCACCCATCCTAGCATAAATCTCCTACCCCTAAAATTTCTAGAATTTCCCCTTCTAGCACACATTTTCTACACTTACTATAAACCCCCCTCCCAGCACAAATTCCCCCCAATCCCCCCTCCTAGCACAAATCACCGCCCCCGTCCCCCCCCAACCTAAATTTCCCTAAATCACCACTCTTAGCACCTCCCCTCCCCAAAACTTTTCCTCCTAGAACAATACTTACCCCCTGCCACCTCCAAAATTTCCCCTCCTAGAACAATACATACCCCCGCCACCACCCAAATCCCCCCTTCCAACACAAATCCCCTCCCCCCCAATCTCCTTGACGTTCCCTCCCCCCCACTCCACATGATACCACAGTGCCCAGGGCAACCATCCCTCCTGCCCACCCCCTTGTCCCGGCCCTGCTGACAGGGGAATCCCTCTTGCTGAGCAGTTGATCGATCAACACATGGTTTGAATCTTGGACAGTTCTTGTTAAAGCGGCCGAGATTCGAACCATCTAAGGCCAAGTACAGGTTGCACCCCATGTTTTCCAATGAGTACTGTTCATATCTGTGCGACTAAAAGTCACAGCGACTTTGAAGTAGTTCCTGCACTACTTTGGTCCGACTTGCATGAGACATGAGGGCCATAGACTTAAATGTAAATCCTCAAAGGCCGCATGAAAGTCGCACCTGAATGATATACATGCGACTAGTGTGCTACTTTGTAGAGCATGGTCAAACCTAAAATCGCTACAAAGTCACAGTAGTCTAAAGTCGCATCAAAATCGCATTCAAAGTCGCACAAGTGTGAATGGAGCCTAAACCAATTGGAAGGGAAGTTATGGCTATTCAATTGTGTGCAGATTTGATTGTTTTTATTGTATTGCACATCGATCAGATAATAAAATCAAAGTATGTATGGCCGACATTACTCTGTTGCCCCCTTTTTTAAAATTGCATTTTCACTCCCAGATTAAATATCCGTCCTGTTCACTCCTCCTTTGCTCCGCTTCCTAAAAATGTTTTTTTTTTTTTTTAACCTCTGTAAAAAAAGTACTAGCACAATACTAGCATAGGGTAATATTACTCTTTAAAATAAAAATACACATTTCGATCACGCCAGCATTTTCTGCAGTGTTTCACTAGCACAGGGCCCTCAGTTGTCCCAGATCTTTTCGAAATGCTGGAAACCTCCCTGTGGGAATCTATACTTAACCCTTTCATCTGTCACTTAAAATAATCAACAGATTTCCATGAGAGGCATTTCATGCATTTGTTCTTGAACAACATACGGGTTTGGAGTGTCAAAAATATTAGCATATCAACAAGCACATCTTGGAAGGCCCACTCTTCTATTCTTACATATCACACTTGTTGAGCTCACAGAGGAGTCTTTGTCTAAAGGCCGCTGGTACGAGAACAAGGGAAGGAAAAGATAGGGGAGAAAAGGAGTGCTAGTATTAGTGTGGAGGGAGCAATGTTAGGTATAGGTGACAAATGAATTTATTTTCAGATTGATCCTTACAGATTAAAATACTCCATATATAGTCATCAACACACCCTATTGACTTAACAGACAGGAGAAGGTGGCTTTCAAATGACATTCTTGCAATGCGATCATCAGAAGTTTTTACATTTATTTCAGATATTTATATAGCTCTGGCAATTTACACAATGTTTACATGTATTGTACATTCACATGAGCCCTTGCCCTCACTGAGCTTACAATCTAATGTCACATTCACACACACACTACTAGGGACAATTTACACAGCAGCCAATGAACCAACTAGCTTGTCTCTGAAGTAAGAAAGGGAACCCACCATGCCCCAAGATACTACCACCGCGTGCCAAGATATTCCAAGTAGCTAAAGAGATATTTAAGATCTTTATTTACATATTAAGAGGGTAATTCAAAGGATTTTGGAGAAACTGTCCACATTTTGAAACACCTCTCCTATTCTTTTGAATACCCTGGAGCAGGGTATAGTCTGCCTTAAGGCTGCTTTCACACTGGGGCGGGCGCTGACACTGCTAGTTTTAGTGGCACTTTACTGTCATTTTAGCGGCGCTATTCGGCCGATAGTGGGGCGCTTTTAACCCCTGCTAGCGGCCGAATAAAGGGTTAAATGCGCCTGTGTAGCACCGCTGTCGAATCGCTTTGCAGGCGCTTTGGCAGCAGTGCCCATTCATTTCAATGGCCAGTAGCGGTGGATGAGTGGTGTATACACCGCTCCTTCACCGCCCCCAAAGATGCTGCTTGCAGGACTTTTTTAATGTCCTGCCAGTGCATTGCCCCAGTGTGAAAGCACTCAGGCTTTCACACTGGGACGGCAGGGGAGGTGTTTTTCAGGCACTTTACAGGCACTACTTTTAGCCCAAAAGTGCCTGAAAAATGCCCCAGTGTGAAAGGAGTCTAAAAGTGGACAGTGGCAGTCAGTAGAGCAGTGGGACGGAGTGTGAACAGTGTCAGTAGGGCAGTGTGTAAGGGGGGGTTAGACTAGTGATCCGTCACGTCCTCCATGTTTCCCTCCCTCACGTAAGAGGTTCCCCTTGGCGTGGGTTCCTGGACTACGCCAGGCATTGAACAAGGTCACTAACCCTTGCACGGAGTAAAACTTTGGCAGGGGGCATGCTCACCAAAGCCTGGAATCCAGGCAAACATTAAGGCAATCTCCTAACTCCATAATGAGCCATATACAGTACGTGCAGTACTTGAAATGCAGAGTTCCTCCTTAGCTTCCTTATTCCATGTTCTACATACTTGTACTCATATATATGTTAAATTCGATGGGACAGGCTGAGCCACTGCCCACTCCACTAGTCAGCGTACCCCTCTTATCTCACTCCCAGTAACAGAATGGGGTCCCTCCTAACACAGCATGGACCTCATTTGTACTCTCACTTAACTCTTCTGTTTCCATAACAAGTGACCAGGCCTAGGTCTCCGTAACGCTAGTCAACTCCCAGTGCCCGACGGAGACGGACAGCTAGGGAGAAAGTCCAAAAACCAACCCCCTCGCTACCGAAGGACTTGTCACCTATCAAGTACCACACCAACGACTGGTTGCTGTTTTCTTTGTAGTTACTCATGAACCTTTGCTATAGCGATGTTACACATACTCCTTATCATGGTTGCAGACCCAAGTTCTTTAGTAGTATGCCTAGACCTCATACGCATCCCTTTGAAAAACTTCAGACCAAGCTTGGAGCAGTTGAATCAACGTTTACTGTAAACTTGGCAACGTTTAACATGCAATAACATTCTGTTCCTAACTGAACCTAACTGTGGCTGCCCCAGGTTACCTGCACAGGTGAAGTCTCTTATGCCCCGTACACACGGTCGGATTTTCCGACAGAAAATGTGTGATAGGACCTTGTTGTCGGAAATTCCAACCGTGTGTGGGCTCCATCACACATTTTCCATCGGATTTTCTGACACACAAAGTTTGAGAGCAGGATATAAAATTTTCCGACAACAAAATCCGTTGTCGGAAATTCCGATCGTGTGTACACAAATCCGACGGACAAAATGCCACGCATGCTCAGAATAAATAAAGAGATGAAAGCTATTGGCCACTGCCCCATTTATAGTCCAGACGTATGTGTTTTACGTCACCGCGTTTAGAACGATCGGATTTTCCGACAACTTTGTGTGACCGTGTGTATGCAAGACAAGTTTGAGCCAACATCCGTCGGAAAAAATCCATGGATTTTGTTGTCGGAATGTCCGAACAAAGTCCGACCGTGTGTACGGGGCATTAGAGGAAAGTCCAAACTTGGCAGTGCTCTAACAAAGAAGTTCACGGTACAGGGTTTTTTACAGCAAATCTATGTTCCAGAGCGGACCATAGGTTCCAGCAAGTCTTTAGCGTAGATTCCCCATGTGTTTTCCAAGTGTTCCTCAGAGCCCCCTTAGGACCTGGACCTCTTTCTTTTTATAGAACACAGGAGGGAGACTCACAAACCTACCAGGCAAAGGTGGCAAAAACAATAACCTTTTCCCCTGTCCTTGGCAGCCGGATGCTAACTACTCATATTGTAGGCAACCTCCCTACAAGTAGATGGTGTCAATAGTACAGTGGATGGTGTCAGAAGGGCATATTATGGTGTCAGAAGGGCAGAGTAGGGTGCCAGAAGGGCAGAGTATGGTGTCCATAGGTCAGTGGATGGTGTTAGTCAGTAGAACAGTGGACTTTGTCAGTAGACCAGTGGATGTAGTTTTTTATTTGTGTTATTTTATTTTTTTATTAATTTTTTCCATTTTTATTTTATTTTTTACAATTTTATTTTTTAGTATTTGTCACATTTTTTTTTTTTTTTTTTAGCACCCCTGTGGTGGGACTTTGGTGAAATATCATAGGTCTAAACAGACCCTTCATGTCTCACTTTTGAGGAAAAAAAGAGATTGAAGACACAGTCCTCAACCTCCATTTTTGCAGCCTAGGCTACACAGAATGAATGAACAGGAATAGCTCTGTATAGAGCTTCCCATTCATTTGCAAACCAAAGCATAGTAAACACTGTTTTATATGCTTCAGTTTTAATGGACACAGGAGTGATCGGTACAGATCACACATTTCGTTCATTCAGAAAAGGAAGGGGGACAGTAAATGACATTTTTTGGCTCTCCATCTTGAAACATACTCCGCAACAGTGGCAAAGGATAGGAGGGAAGTCAGCAGTGCTGTTGTCTTTTTTTGACAGCTGAAAGGTGTTTTTTTAATGGGAATACCACCCTTGTGTTGGGCTCACAGTTGCGGCATGGCCTTTTTCACTTGAATGGGTGCCATTCAGTGGTGGCACTGTCCACAAATTGCTTTAAGTATACCTAAGGGCAAAACTTTTATTTTAAATTTGGGATAGAATGGAGAGAGGGATTAGAACACAAATGAGGTTTTATTTGGTGAAAAGCAAAGGGTGACCAAGTGAAAAACCTTCATGGTTATTACTGACTGCTGCTAATTTGTAGTTCTCTATTTTATCTGTGGTGTGAATTTGATTTGTATATCTGTATATTTTAATTGGTGTCTGTGCCCCCTTTCTAAAGGTTCCTTCACATGGGTGGCCAGAGGGAGGTAAAACAGGTGATTGAGCTATGGCTTTACCACCCACAGACTGGTCAGTTAAATTCTTATTGGTATAAAAGAAAATCCCATTTTTGGGTAGTCACCAGAACAGGAACAGAGGAGAAATGTTCCAATGGGGACAAACCTCCCTGGCCTTGATGACACACAGGGATTCTCTCACTTTTGGACAGATTTCCTCTCACTTCCTGTTTTGGCCATAGGACAAGAAGTGAATGGAAATCTCCACAATGGGACACAGACAGCAAAAATGTACAGGGATTACAACCCTCCAACCACTTTCCCTTAACATGATAGTAAAGCCCCATTTATTTCTTTTTTTGCACTTGGCCCCTCTGCAGGCTCATGCCATACAGTAGTGGATTCTTGAAAGAACATTTGAATGAAAATTATCATCAGTACATTCGATGACATGTCAAATGTTTCAAAGTACTTCATTTTCTTTTAAAATTTGATATAGGAACAAAAGGACTTTTCTGAGCTGTACGCTGTTAGAAAAGTGTTTGTTTAAGAAAAATCTTCTATCCTGTTCCTTCAACTTTTTTCATCACATTGGTCAAAAATTAATATTTGATTTGACTCTACAATGAATGAGTGTTCTTAAAATGAATATTTTCATTCAAAATTCTACAAGTGTATAGCCAGCTCTACTGTATCCAGAATTGAAAAAAAAATGCCTTCAGTTATAAAGGGGGTGGTAAAGCCGTGGCTCAATCACCTATTTTTACTGCTCCCTGACTGCAATTAGAAATGAGCCCCAATGGTGGCTGTACATGCTTCAATTGTATTATCTGATTGATGTGCAATATGACTGAATCCCCAAATAACCCAATAAGAAAAATTGCACTTCTGATTGATTCATGGTGGCCATACATGCTAAGATTTTATTATCTGATCGATGTGTGATTTAATTAAAATGATTGAATCTGCAAATAATCAAATAGTCATAAGTTCCCTTCTTATCAAATGTGTCGATCAGCCAAAGTGGAAAATTATTGATGGTTTTGCAACAATTGGCAGCACGTACTGTAGATACTTTGTTCATGAATATGATTGTATTTCGATCGATCAGACTATGAGATTACATGGTGGAAACAGAGATTTGCCCTATCAGAAGAGATTGCTCGGGTAAGCAATCCATAGTTTATCAAAGTATCAAAGTAGTAGGTGTATGGCCAACATACTGTAAATTATTGATTGCATCTCAGTTTTCCACAATCTCATAATCTAAACTGGGGTCTTCAAACTTTCTAAACAAAGGGCTACCTTACTGTCCTTCAAACTTTAGAGGGCAGCACTGTGGCTAGTGGGAGAAGGATATGTCCTGGGGTTGGTGGAAGTGAACAATGCTTCATGATTGGTATTAGTATTGGTATTAATAGCAGGATTAGTGCTTCATCATTGGTGTCAGTGGGAGGAATAGTGCCCCATTTTGTTGTCAGTGGGAGAAATAGTGCGCCTTCACTGGAGTCAGTGGGTGGAATAGTGCCCCATCACTGGTATCAGTGGGAGGAATAGTGCGCCATCATTGGTATCAGTGGGAGGAATAGTGCCCCATCTTTGGTGTCAGTGGGAGGAATAGTGCCCCATTTTGTTGTCAGTGGGAGAAATAGTGCGCCTTCACTGGAGTCAGTGGGTGGAATAGTGCCCCATCACTGGTGTCAGTGGGAGGAATAGTGCTCCATCTTTGGTGTCAGTGGGAGGAATAGTGCGCCATTATTGGAGTCAATGAGAGAAATAGTGCCCCGTCATCGGCGTCAATGGGAGTAATAGTGCCCCATCATTGGTGTGAATGGGAGGAATAGTGCCCCATCATCAGTGTCAATGGCAGGAATAGTGCCCCATCGTCGGCATCAATGGGAGAAATAGTGCCCCATCATTGGTGTGAATTAGAGGAATAGTGCCCCATCATCGGCATCAATGGGAGAAATAGTGCCCCATCATTGGTGTCAATAGGAGGAATAGTGCCCCATCATCAGTGTTAATGGAAAAAATAGTGCTCCATCATCATTGTCAATGGGAGGAATAGTGCCCCATCATCGGTGTCAATGGGAGGAATAGTGCCCCATCATCGGTGTCAATGGGAGGAATACTGCCCCATCATTGGTGTCAATGGGAGCAATAGAGCCCCATCATTGGTGTCAATAGGAGGAATAGTGCCCCTATCATCTGTGGCACTGGGAGGAACAGTGCCCCATCATTGGTGTGAATGGGAGGAATAGTGCCCCATCATTGGTGTCAATGGGAAGAATAGTGCCCCATCATCAGTGTTAATAGAAAGAATAGTGCTCCATTATCATTGTCAATGGGAGGAATAGTACCCCATCATCGGTGTCAATGGGAGGAATAGTGCCCCATCATCGGTGTCAATGGGAGGAATACTGCCCCATCATTGGTGTCAATGGGAGCAATAGAGCCCCATCATTGGTGTCAATAGGAGGAATAGTGCCCCTATCATCTGTGGCACTGGGAGGAACAGTGCCCCATCATTGGTGTGAATGGGAGGAATAGTGCCCCATCATTGGTGTCAATGGGAAGAATAGTGCCCCATCATCAGTGTTAATGGAAAGAATAGTGCTCCATCATCATTGTCAATGGGAGGAATAGTACCCCTTCATTGGTCACAATGGGAGGAATAGTGAATAGTGCCCCATCGTTGGTGTCAATGGGAGGAATAGTGAATAGTGCCCCATCGTTGGTGTCAATGGAGGAATAGTGCCACATCATTGGTATCAATGGGAGGATTAGTGTGCCATCATTAGTGTTAGTGGGAGTATTAGTACCCCATTATTGGTGTCAGTGGGAGGAACAATGCCCCATCATTGGTGTCAATGGGAGGAATAGTGCCCCATCCTCTGTGTCAATGGGAGGAACAATGCCCCATCATTGGTGTTAATAGGAGAAATAGTCCCTCATGATTGGTGTCAATGGGAGGATAGGTGTGCCATCGTTGGTGTTAGTGGGAGGAAGGGTGAGCAATTGGTTCCACTAGATTTTAGTTAGGGGCAGTGGCGGCTGGTTCTCCTTTTTTTTGGAGGGGGCAGCAAACAAACCATCTGCCACACTGCCCCCCCCCCCCACGTTTGGTCAGTCGGTCAGTCAAAACCCCCCCTGTACAGTCGGTCCATCAGTCAAAATCAACCACCCACCCCCTCCCCCCCATTGCTCAATCAATTGGCAAACCACCCAACACACACCACCCCCCCGTTGCTTGCCCGTCCGTCTGCCCACCAGCCCTGCACTTACCCTATGTAGGTCGCAGACAGCTGCAGTGGCCTCCCCCTGCGTCTCCCCCTCAACAGGGTGAGCTCAGGGCACAGTGCTCTGCGCCCCAAGCCCACCCTTTTTTTAAGCCAATTAGAGCCTCAGGCTCTAATCATGTGCTTTAAAAAAAAAAAAACCATTGGAATCCATGCGTCCGGCACCCTGCATGTAGATTAGGGGCCGGGCGCATGGATTAGGGGGGCGGCGCCCCTAATGGAGTGCTGTTCACTGGTTAGGGGTATCAGAGTAAAGGGGGCTGAATACAAATGCACGCCACACTTTTCACATATTTATTTGTAAAAAATGTGAAAACCATTCATCATTTCCTTCTACTTCACAATTATGTGCCACTTTGTGTTGGTCCCAATAAAAATAAAATCCCAATAAAATACATTTATGTTTCTGGTTGTAACATGACAAAATGTGGAAAATGTCAAGGGGTGTGAATACTTTTTCAAGGCCCTGTAACCCCTTTATTCAATGTTCCACACACGGGACGCCGATTTCAATCACTAGTTGAGATAGAACTGGGATTTGTGATTGGAAATTGTCACTTGCAGTTGTCATTTCATCATTTATTGATGAGAATACGATTGTATCCATGAGGAAAGTATGTGGAAAACAATGAATAATATTGGTAATAAATGAGGAATGTATGAGAGGTGTGATGATGAGTGATTGGGACTAGAGATGGATGATTATTGCAGTGTGTATGGAGAGAAGAGAGAAGAAGAGTCTGCTGGTCGTGTAGAGGGGAGGAGAGTGCTGAGAGGAGTGAAGAGATGTATGAGGAGGAGGAGAGGAGGAGGAGGAGGAGGAGAGGAGGGATGTGACCTGTGACCCGCACTAATCTCCACCAGGAATGACAGGCATTCAGTGTACTGAGTACAGGAACACAGGAGTCCGGACTGAGCACACACCGGAGGAGGAGGAGGAGGAGGACATGAGTCTATGAGTCTATGGGGGGATTACTTCTACCGGGAATGTACGGGAGCCTGAGACACGGCCGACTGTGAGGAGCCCCTCCTGGAGGCTGACAATGGGGCAGACCTCCGTCTCTACTCTGTCCGGGCAGGCGAGCAGCGGTAAGTACGTGTGTGTGATGTGTGTGTGTGTGTGTGTGTGCTACGAGGAGTGTCTGTAGTAAGTCTAACACGGGGCATGGGCACAGACTTCTATCTGTACTACGAGGAATGTCTACAGTAAGCTTAGCCCGGGGCATGGGTACAGACTTCTATGTTGTCTACAGCAAGCCTGGCACAGGGCATGGGCACAGACTACCATCTGTATTACAAGGAATGTCGACAGCAAGCCTAGTCCGGGGCATGGGTAGAGACTTATACTATGTTGTCTACAGCAAGCCTAGTACAGGGCATGTATACAGACTTCTACTATGTTGTGTACAGCAAGCCTGGTACAGGGCATGGGTACAGATTTCTACTATGTTGTGTCCACAGCAAGCCCTAGCCCAAGGAATGGGTACAGACTTCTATCTGTACTAAGAGAGGTGTATGCACTGCAGTAAGCCTACCAAGGGGCATGGGCACAGAACTCTACTATGGGGTGTCTACAACAAGCCTAGCACGGGGCATGGGTACAGACTTCTACTATGGGGGGTGTCTACAGCAAGCCTGGTACAGGGCATGGGTACAGACTTCTACTATGTTGTGTCTACAGCAAGCCCTATCCCAAGGAATGGGTACAGACTTCTATCTGTACTAGGAGAGGTGTATGCTTTGCAGTAAGCCTACCAAGGGGCATGGGCACAGACGTCTACTATGAGGGGTGTCTACAACAAGCCTAGCACAGGACATGGTACAGACTTCTACTATGGGGGGTGTCTACAGCAAGCCTAGCACAGGGCATGGGTACAGACCATAGGTGTGTGCAGCCTATTGCATTAGGGTGTGCACCCTAAAGCTCAAATCTACGTGCGTGTTTATATGTCTACATACTCTGTTTCCCCGAAAATAAGACCTAGCGTGAATGTCGGTGATGGCTGCAATATAACCCCTACCCCCAAAATAAGCCCTACCCTGTTTCCCTGAAAATAAGCCCTACCCTGAAAATAAGACCTACAAGGACTTTAACTAGGGCTTATTTGGGGGGTAGGGCTTATATTGCAACCATCACTGACAATCATGCTAGGTCTTATTTTCGGGGAAACAGGGTATATATGACCTCGGCACATTGATCTCCCAGCCGCCACGGTGAAAGAGAAGTGCATAAACACTTCTCTTATGGCAGAGCCGGTAAGAGGGAGATCTTTCCCATCTTCCTGCAGGCACACAGAGCGATAATGCTAATGCGCATGGGGTGATTAGGGTGTGCCCAGGCACACCCAGCACACCCTGTGCGCACGCCTATGGTACAGACTTCTATCTGTACTATGAAGGGTGGTCTACAGCAAATCTAAAACGTGTAATGGGTACAGACTACTTTTTATACTATGAGCGGCCGTCTACAGCAAGCCTAGCACAGGGCATGGGCACAGACGTCTACTATGAGGGGTGTCTACAGCAAGCTCCCTTAAGCACAGTAATGTAACCACACAAGGGCTGTATCCATGCCGCTGTACCCAGGTGGTACCATAAGTGAATGGAGATGAGCCGCAACCACCTGGCTGTGCCAGCATTTTGATGGTTAAAGCAGGTGGCAAGGAGGTGACTTATCCCATCTTCACCACCCATCAAAAGCCTCTGAAAAGGGATCCACCATGGACCCCTTTTCAGAAGAACAGCAAGCACTGCCATGTGTGTCAATGAGCCCAAAAAGGAACCTAAATTATAACTAAAGGCTCATTCACTTGGCCAACCAGAGGGGCAGCAAAAGCTATTGGCTGAGCTGCTGTTTTACTGTCCCCCCCACTCGCCCACCTAAACACAAACGTGCTCAGGGCTGTACACGTGAGGCAAAAATAAACCACTTGCAGTCCTGCCACCAAACATAACCTATTCAAGCAAATGGGACCACATCCAAGCTGTGCCCCAATTGGGTGCAATGCAGTAGGTAGTCATTTGAGGGTTAAAACATTAGACGAGGAGGTAACATGTCTGCGGTGGATCGCTTTTCAGCAGTAGTGATAGCTGCATGTCTGAATGAGCCATTAAGGCAAACTTTTTTTTTTTTCTTTTAGATTTGGATATAGTGAAGAGTGATTAGAACACCTATTAGGTTTTTCTTGCAGCCTGAGCCCCCATTAGGGAGATTCACCCTCTTTATTTGTCCAGGTGACCATTATCACTGAAAGTAAAAGAAAATCCCAAAAGTTGGGTTGTCACCAGAACAGAAATAGAGGGGAAATTTTCCAATGGGGACACTAGTTCTGGTGACAACCAGGGAATCCGTCACTTTGGAGGAATGTCCTCTGACTTCCTGTTGTGGCTATGGGACAAATACTTAAACCCTTACTCTACCCAGAATGGAAAAATACAAAAGACTTGCCTTTAGGGAGGAACTCAGTGCTTACTATCACAATTCAAATGTTATATTCCAAATATTTGTCTCTTTATCAGAAGAAGAAGAAAAAATCAGATTCTGGGGGGGGGGGGGGGGGGGGTAGTTCTGCTTTAAGCATTTGAAAATGAAACCCGGAAGCTGATTGGTTGCCATGCAAAGCTGCTCCAGATCCTGTCTGCTCCAGTCTAATGCCGCGTACACACGATCGGAAATTCGGCCAGCAAAAGACCGATGAGATCTTTTGGTCGGAAAATGCGACCATTTGTATGCTCCATCGGACTTTTGCTGGCCGAATTCCAGCCAGCAAAAGATTGAGAGCAGGTTCTCAATTTTTCGGTCGGAAAAAGTTCCTATCTGAAAATGCGATCGTCTGTAGCAATTCCGACACGCAAAATTCCTACGCATGCTCGGAAACAATGCGACGCATGCTCGGAAGCATTGAACTTCATTTTCTCGTCGTAGTGTTGTACATCATCGCGTTCTTGATGGTCGAAAGTTCAGAGAACTTTTGTGTGACCGTGTGTATGCAAGCCAAGCTTGAGCGGAATCCCGTCGGAAAAGCCATCATATCTTTTTCCGACCAAAATCCCGATTGTGTGTACGCAGCATAATGATAGACACGCTTCAGTTTTTTATCCAATTGATGTGTATTTTAGAATGATCGAGTCCGCATTACTTCCCTTCCAGCCGATTTAGACTCAGTTTAGATTGTCTATAATCAAACTGAATCGATAATTCAGGATGGAAAATTATCAATCATATTGCATCAATCGCAGCACAGAGATGTTGTGTTCAAGAACTCGATTGATCAGATTATGAGGGACAGGGAAAACCGACATGCTATCAGTAATTTACGATCATATCTTCCAACTATCGATCACAATCCATTTCCCTGTGTGTGTCTTATCAATTGACTATAGATTGATGAATTGATTGGAAACTAAATCCATCATTTATCAAAGTGTGTATATGGCCACCATTAGTAAATTGCTCTCAATGTATACAGATTACATGACACAGCTCTACTGTGGTCTGTACTGCATATGTTTACACTGTATTGGCAGGTCTTGCTGGGAATTGTAGTTCATCCTAATCTGGGAAGCTCTGGGCTACCAAATCCTCGTATAAAGTAGGGAAAAGTTTGACGAACATTCAGAATGATGGCCCGTCAGCTATTAATGTTGTGTACTTCATCTGACCAGGCATCCCTATTGATCTGTGCAGGATAATGAGCAGTGTGCACATAAGATGCAGTCATGCTCTTTGCTGATGATGGGGAATGTATGTGATGTGGCAGTATGTGCAAATCCATGTCTGCGGCGGCGTTGTCATCCTTTGCCTGATTTGAAATCGGAACCCTAATTGGATTGTTCTGTTGTTTCCTCTCCATTTTTATTTCTTCTTGGCCTTTTTTGCATGTTAATGCTACAGATCTCCTCCTGCTTCTTTCAGACACTTCCTATCTCCATGTACTCCAGCATAAGTTGCATGTTGTTGCTGTGGACCAGCTTCCTGACAGTGACGGTGGTGGACCATATTGGCGTGGCTGCTTGTAGTGCATGTTTGCAACTGGAGGACAGTCTCCCTATAGCAGGAAGAGCCTGAATAATGATCTTTATGGCAGGATCACCAAGTATTATTTTAATGAGGGATTGAAAGAAACTCTTGAAATGACAATAACATGTTAAACATTATATGAGAGTTCAACGATTGGACTTAATTTTACTTTAACCACTTGCTGACCAGCCACCGTAATTATACTGCGCCAGGTCGGCTCGTTCCCACTGTAGGTGTACATCGGCTTCTTTTGAGAGCCATGGCAGGCGTGCACACCCGATGCACAATGGGGGACCCGATGCGCGTGGCCGGCGGCCACGGTGTCCACTGCTTGTGCTATCAGCATGAATCACTTCTAATGCCCCGTACACACGGTCAGACATTGATCGGACATTCCGACAACAAAATCCTAGGATTTTTTCCGACGGATGTTGGCTCAAACTTGTCTTGCATACACACGGTCACACAAATGTTATCGGAAAATCCAATCGTCCTAAACGCGGTGATGTAAAACACGTATGTCGGGGCTATAAACGGGGCAGTAGCCAATAGCTTTCGTTTCTTAATTTATTCTGAGCATGCGTGGCACTTTGTGCGTCGGATTTGTATACGCATGATCGGAATTTCCGACAACGGATTTTGTTGTCGGAAAATTTTATAAAAAGCTCTCAAACTTTGTGTTTCAGAAACTCCGATGGAAAATGTGTGATGGAGCCCACACACGGTCGGAATTTCCAACAACAAGGTCCTATCACACATTTTCCGTCAGAAAATCCGACCGTGTGTATGGGGCATTACAAGTTTTCCTGACACCAAGAGAAAAAAAGGTGACAGGGGAGGGAGCTGATTGACAACCTCAGCTCTGTTCCTCTGTGCTGTGTAGAGGGGGTGTGTCCCTTCAGTCTTGTCTCCAATCAGCTCTCAAAGCTCTCCAAACATGGTATGTTTTCACCTTAATGCATGGAATGCATTAAGGTGAAAAACATTGAGGGTTTACAACCCCTTTAAGCTCTCTGCCCAGTTTTTTCTGAACTCACAAGCTTTAAAAAAACTGGACTTTGAACATATGTGGAGGAGAGAGGGTTGCAGATAAAAAGGTACAACTTATGTAGAAGGATTTGTTCCATCTCTGTGTATCACTTGAGGCCAGTCACTTCACTGGGTATATGGAGGGGTTTACAACAACTTTTAAATCCCCAAAAACTCCAGGAATTAGAAATAAACTAGGGGCCACCCCGCACTGCAAGGATTAACTGCTCACTATGTCTAGGTGGTACAGGAACAGCCATTTTTACTTACCCCATCCCCTCTTCCCTTATCTCCTTGAAGCTCCAGCTTGTGGTTGGTCCCTCGCTGTCATCATGTGACCCTGCACTGTATGTGGAGGAGACATGTGATTGCTGCAGGCAACTGCTTAGAGAGGACGATGCACCCTGCTGGAGCTTGGAATAAGATATTTCTCCTTATTCCAGCACCCCGAAATTTAACAAGCACTGAACTCTGGAGCGTATTATTTTTTATTTCCATTTCTTTTTTTTTTTTTTTGGAAGGGGGAAGGGGGGTCCTATCTGTAGAGTGCACATACCAAGTATGGTGTATCTTGGCAGGAGGGTTTGTATTTGTTAATTATCCCTATACCTGCAAATAGTACCTGCCACATTATGTGAAGGTGAAGGAAGGGTCATGCACTTTATTACTGTGTTTAATAGGAGTTTCTCTTGTCTGCGTGGTTCCTTGTCTCAGGCCTCTTACCTCTGTGCGTCCCTCCTGTCGTCTTGGTGCATCTGGTTGGGACATTTGCAGTGACTAGCCTGTGAAAGTCTATGCACAATACAGCTAGATGGCCCTGTGTGCAAGAGGCTTTATGCTTGTAGTTCCATTGAGGAAAGGTGATAACATTTTAGGCTAGGTTTAGCCATGTGTCATTATTTACCACACCTCTGAAACGTGATCCACAATAAATTCCTTTCAGTGGTGTTTTTAACCCTGTAATTGATGCACAACCATACTGCGACCATGTGCATGCCATGTGGTTGCAGAGTGGCCCCATTGACTTCATTGGGTCGTGTTGGCTGTGGTACTGCCTGCTGAGCTTGAAAGGGGGGATCGTTTTTCTGCAGCATGCATGCACCCCCATCTGTCTGTTTCTGCAGGCTAACTGCAAGTGTAAATGAGCCCTTAGGAGTCTAGGAGGTGATATGCATTTTTTTTATTGCTTGTGTGTTTTGTGGAACACTTTATTGTTGGAGAGCAGAGACAACAAAAGTACCCTCTGTGTTAATGGAAGAGAGAATGGAGTATCCTGCTGGGACCACTGTTTGATTGTTGACATTCAGGCTAATTCAGGCCATATAGTTTTTAATGTTTACTGGTGTAGTGAACAATGGCCTGGAAGAAGGCCTTGGAATAATTTGAGGTGATACATTGTGTCCCAGGAGTAGCAGTCATACTAGTCATACAAGTTCATTCCGGAATGTTTGATCTCTTGTAGAGGTCAGCTAAGGTAAATAAGGTATGTAGGAAGGGCACTGACCTACTGTATACATTCCTATGGAACCACATTACAGGAAGTTTACTCATATGTACTAGGGGAAGTTCATAAAGGGTATCGTAGACAGAAAAAAAGAAACAAATAATATATATAAAAAAAAAATTAAAAATAAATAAAATAAACTTATATATTAGGCTGACACTGAGGACAGGGTGTCCATGCTGGATCCTCCATCCTCAGTGTACGCCTTCCCTCTGGCCACTGCACCCATCACAGTGACAGGCATATGGTGGAGGAGTTCTGTAGTGGGTGGGCAGACCCTGACAGGGAACTGAGAGACTACTTCCCAGTCAGGTCCTCCTTGCATGTGATTGACAGCGCACAGCAGTGGGCAGGTTCATAGACTCTATTTAGTCCAATAGCTTTGTTTGAATCTGTTCACGGCCATTTGTTGTCAATCAAAAGCAAGGTAGACCTAATGGTGTACTAATTTCTTAGTTCCCCATCAGGCTTTGCTCATCCAACAGGCACTGTGGCCATGGAGACTATCAGGGGTGCCTCCCTTGTGATTTAAATCATTTCCCAAATATGGGCATTGCCATATCTGGGTAATGATATTTTGTATTTTAATACAGTACAGGTACTTATTTAGCGCCGTTACTTTATGCAGCTATATGTATGTATGTGTGTGTTTGTGTGTGTGTGTATGTGTGTGTGTATATGTATATATATATATATATATATATATATATATATATATATATATATATATATATATATATATATATACACACACACCACTTGCCCTCCAGGAGATTTACCACCTTCAAGACCATTGACACTGCGTTACTTTAACTGACAATTGCGTGGCCATGCAACGCTGTACATAAAGGAACTGTACTATATCCTTTTTTCGCCACAAATAGCCCAGTGGGAGTAAACAATGCCCAATCTTTGGTATTGGGGGAGAAATAGTTGGTGTCAGTGGGAGGAATAATAAATGGTGTTGCGCTCCACACTAGTGTGCTTTAGACCCCTTTCACGCTGGGGCACTTTTCAGGCATTTTAGCGCTAAAAATAGCACCTGTAAAGTGCCTCTCATGCCTCCCCAGTGTGAAATCCTGAGTGCTTTCACACTGGGGCGGTGCGCTTGGGGGACAGAAAAAAAAGTCCTGCAAGCAGCATCTTTGGGGCAGTGCGGAAGTGGTGTATACAGCACTCCCAAAACACCCTGCCCATTGAAATGAATGGGTAGCGCTGCCAAAGCACCTGCAAAGCGCTTAGGCAGCTCCACAACACAGGCGCATTTAATCCTTTCTTCGACTGCTAGCGGGGGTTTAAAGTGCCCTGCTAGTGGCCGAAAAGCACCGCTATAACAGCGGTAAAGCGCCTCTAAAACTAGTGGCGCTTTACCACTAATGCCAGCACCTCCCCAGTGTGAAAGTACCCTTGGTGCTATGATATGACATATGATTACATAAACAAATAATAGCATATACACTGACTAAGCAGTATGTGTGCACCCCAAAGTGATTCTAGGTGCCAACATGAAACAAAAACGCATGTGAATAAAAAAGATCAAAAATATTATAAGTGTCGTCAGACAACCATTATAGAACATATGGTGTAGTCCACAATATTGCTCTGTGCTCTTCTGGCCCTACTTCACTATGCTGTATCAAACGTGCTTCATGCCGTGTGCAACCACTCTGATTAGAAGGAAGAGGAAACATCTGTGTTATTGATACCCTGGAGGAGTACCTCTAGACACCCTGGGAAGGACAAAAGCATTATTAGATGATACCAGTGTATATGATCCACTATCCCAGGTGAGAGCAAAACTGCTGCAGGGGTTGTATTTTTGTCTTATGTTGGCACTTAGAATCACTTTGGGGTGCACACACACGCTGCTTCATCAGTGTATATGGTAATATTTTTTTATGTAATCATATAAATCATATAAGCAATAAAGCACAAGCACAGTGGTGTGGAAAGCAACAGCATTTATTCATTTTTTTTTTTTTTTTTTGCTTATTCACTTGTTTATGAGAATGTGGAAAGTGTGGGCGATTCAGGTAGAAGAATTTTAGATATGTTTAATGTTTTTCTACACTTTTAAACATAGATACATAGCAGGGCACAGTATATCAACTGTATAGTTTAGTGGAAGGAATTATACCCCATCTTTGGTGTCAGTGGCAGCAATAATGCCTCAAGGGCCAGGTAAAGGCAGGCAAAGGGCTGCGTATTGGAGACCACTGCCCTTTACCATTCTTACATCTACATATAAGAACCAATTTAGACAAGTGCTAATTAACCTACCAGCATGTCTTTGGAGTGTGGGAGGAAACTAGAGTGCCCAGAAGAAACCCACACAGGCACAGGGAGAACATGCAGACTATGTATCAACAGTATTCCTGTCCCCTCTGTTCACATTTGGCTTTGGCTCCCGGCCAACAGACAAATAGGGGCAAGGATAGAACACTGTGCTCCAGGAATGTGTCACATTCATGACGGCATCGATGGCATCGAAGCATAGAACACGCCCACTCTGAGCACCGACATCTCTGTACGCCAGCTCAGCGCTGGTCTAACTTTCCACCACTTTCCTAATCAGTGAACTTGGGGTAACCTTTAAGGCCCCTTTCACACTGGGTGGCGTCGGTAAAACGGTGCTATTTTTAGCGCCGCTTTACCGTTGTTTTAGTGGCGGTATTCAGCCGCTAGTGAGGGCGGTTTTACCCCCCTGCTAGCAGCCGAGAAATGGTTAAAACCACCGCAAAGCGCTGCTGAAGCAGCGCTATGCCGGTGGTATAGCTGCGCTGCCCCATTGATTTCAATGGGCAGGAGCGATGTATATACCGCTCCTTCACCGCTTCAAAGATGCTGCTAGCAGGACTTTTTTTAACGTTCTGCCAGAGCACTGCTCCAGTGTGAAAGCCCTCGGGGCTTTCACATTGGAGACACAGCAGCGGCTCTTTCAGGGCACTTTGCAGGCGCTATTTTTAGCGCTGTAGCACCTGCAAAGCGCCCCAGTGTGAAAGGGGTCTTAAGAATCTGTCACTGCTATAGCGATAAGGTGGAAGGTGGTGATAGTAAGAACTACCTGAATTTGTTGCACGTGTTGGTAATTAGTGCAGATATTTGCCTGAATTAGGTGCAGGAAGTTCTAAAGTTCTAAAGAGACAGAGAAGTGTCATTACTTCCCCAGACTGCGTAGTGAGAAAGTGAAAGGTGAAAGAAAATACTGTACAGATTTGATAGCCCAACATCAAACACTTAGGCTTACTGTATGTACACGGGACGTTGTTTAACCTCTCCTGAACGATTTAACTAGACAGCTAGAAACCAGCGTCTAGAAGCATTTGTAAAGCGTTTTTTTTTAAATGAAAAAGTCTGTAAACGAAGCGCTGTTAAACGTGAGTTACCGCGTTTAGCAGCGTTTACAAGCTGTTACAGGCATTTGGCGTTGCAAATGCCTCTGAACGTCCATCTGAACCCATTTTTGTTTTGCGTTCCAAAAAATGTTTCTAAACTCAACTGCTTTGAAACGACCCTGTGTACATGTACTGATAAGATAAGCTATAGAGGAGAGTTCTGGGGCAGCTGAAAAAAAATACCCAACTGCTCCTAAATGTCTGTTTACCAGCAGCAGTGTACATGAGGCTTTATGCTAGCAGATGGCTTTGACTGTGCAGAGAGTGTAATGGATTTTCCAGTGACATAATCAGGAAAACACCAACTCACAACTTCACTAGACAGAACTTGGGGTGGGGCTTCACATACTGGCGGACAAATACTTTCTTTTCATGTGTGTTTTCCAAAATAAATTCAACAGATTTTTTATTGTGAGAGTCATTTCTGATTGTTAGAAAAAACGTTTATTGACAATTCAGTGCTAAACAGATTTGGCTTGTGCTGTACATTTCTTACATGTATTAGATTAGGAATTCACTGAGTGCTTTCTGGATATCAGCTATGTTATCCTGCCTGTTGTAATGAATTGCAGATGTCTGCTGACAGTAAAAACAAGGCGAGCCTACGTTTAGTTCCATCACTTGGGTTGTGAACACCTCTTGTTCTGGCGGTGCAGCTGTCATTTTCCCTTTTCACAGTCAGACATTGCAGAGGCCTCTAGACTTCCTCTCCAGATCATCGAGCAAAATGTTCTTGATAAACTTTCCACTAATCACAATGTGCTACCCACTTGCAGATTTCCTGTTCAATATAGATTGTAATGTTGATATAGCACAGCTATGTTTCTGTGAAGACTCCGACTTTCTTACAGTTGCAGGACAATGTACTATCTTTTTTTTTTTGCAATATAAGAAGGAAGGAAGTGGTCTTCTGGCACAGAATGAACAGCAGACATAAAGCTTTTCTCTGTGCCTTGATTGTTTAACCATTGTGAGGCATTTATGAGGTGGTATTTCCAAGGTTATCAAACATATTATTATATTATCTTAGGCAGTCTCTAGTAGATTTCCAAAATGTAAAATATATGAGTTAGAGTGGCCTTTCTCAACCCATTTACCAAGGGTCTTAGGGAAGCCCTACATCAATGTGATTTAGCCCTTTTTGTCCTGTACAGAATGCATAAATGAAAGTGGTTGTAAAGATTCAGATATTTTACCGTAATGCATTCTCTGCATTAGGCCCCTTTCACACGAATGGATCATTCAGGTCCACCTGTCAGTTTTGTCGGCGGACCTGAACGGGCACTCCATGTTAGTCTATGGAGCGACGGATGTCAGCGGTGACATGTCTGCTGACATCCGACCCAGTCCAATCCACTAAAATCAGACGGATGGCCCTACGTTCGCATCCGTCCCTGGTGGATCGGATTGGGTGAGATTGGATGAAAACGGACATACTGTCCGTTTTCATCCAATCTCTCCATAGCAGTCAGCGACGCTCGACAAGCCCCTCCCCGCTCAGTGAGCAGAGAGGGACCTGTCATCCGCCGACTCAGCAGAGATCAATGGAAAGATCTCCCGCTGAGCTGGTTAACTCTGTGGCAGCAGATCCGCCTCGTGGGAATGAAGCCTTAAGGTAAAAAACTATTTGGTGCAGCTTCCCCCCCAAATACTTACTTAAACCTTATCTCGATCCAGCACTGTGCCCAAAAGCAGCATTGCAAATCTCTCTCCCTCATCTCATTACTGGACTTGGTGTGAACCAATAGCTGCTGTCAATTAAATCCAGTAGTAAGGGAGAAAAGGGCGGGGCCAAGCCACACAGTGTGCGTGTGAATAAACACACACAACGCATCTTGGGATCGAGCAGGCATGTGTGCCACCATAGAAAACAGCTTCCTATGTTGGCATGAGAGGAGGAGCCCAGAGTGTTGGCGGGGGACCCCAGAAGAGGAGAATTGGGGCTGCTCTGTGCAAAATCATTGCACTGCACAGGTAAGTATGATGTTTGTTTTTTTTAAAACATTTATAATCACTTTAAGATAATATATTGAATGCTATAAAATCATTAATTCCTTTTGAAGCTACATCTTCATTTATTCAAAAAAAATTAAAGAAAAAAAACTAAAATATGTAGCTTGCATGATGCTAACATATCAGTATAAAGGTGCCCCTATAGATTAGTTGATCATCAGTCTTTGGATAACAATCTCTGTAGCTTTTCTTAACCTTTTCACCCCAGAGGAACCCTTAAAATATTTTTTAGGTCTCTGGGAACCAATAAATGTAACTATACCTACAACTAGGGCTGCAACTAACGATTATTTTCATAATCGATTAGTTGGCCGATTTATTATTTCGATTAATCGATTCATAGTATAATAACCTTAAAACTGTGGTGTATAATTTAGTTAATATGTAAAGTTTAAAATAAAAGGCACTTTCTTCTTAAATATCTCTATGCACTGATAAATATAAATAACCAACTATATGGTTAGGGAGCAACATTTCTAATCCACTCTGAGAATAACAGACAGAAGAGATATACTGTATATGCTATTATATACTTATATACTGTAATGCCACGTACACACCAGTTTTGCCGTCGGAATAAACTCCGAAGGTTTCTCCGATGGAATTCCAATCAGGCGGTCTTGCCTACACACGGCCACACCAAAGTCCAACCGTCAGACAACACGTACGATGGGGCTATAAAAAGGAAGTTCAATAGCCAGTAGCCAATAGCTTCCGTTTTGTACTTGCTTCAGAGCATGCGTCGTTTTTGGTCCGTCGGAACAGCATACAGACGAGCGGTTTCTAGGTCCGTCAGAATTTTTGGAAAAAAGTCTGATGAGGCATACACACGATCGAAATAGATGATGAAAAGCTTCTGTCGGACTTTTTCTGTCGGACATTCCGCTCGTGTGTACGCGGCTTTAGAGGTTGAATTTGGTAAATATCATCAGACCCAGAGATCAAATTTTTTATTTAAAGAAAAAAAGAAAATTAAAGACTGTTTTGTCGATTTTCAGACAGAAGTGTAATATATTATGTATGACAGACTCCCTTGTCATAGGCAGGTGGCTTGATAAAAGCTCCCTGTGCCTGCTGTCATTTATGCTGGCCATACAAAAACAATGTCTTCCTTCAAAAGAAAATTTGTTTTAAGAACGTTCGTTTGATTTTCTAATCATTAGTGGGGGTCAAATCAACGTTCGTTTTCGACCACAGTGTTGGGAAAGTTTGAAGGAGCAGAATGGAAAACTTCTTGGTCAAAGGAATTTTCAGACACTGTATGTGGTTTTTGTTCAGCAATTACATTCATTTAAAAAGTGAATGTTAAAAGCAAGAGAAATTTTCAAACAACACTCCTTTCATTTAACGAATGTACAAAGATTTTTCGTATGAATATTCTCGTCCGAAAATTGATACGTGTATGGCCAGCATAAGGCTCAGTTCACACCTATGCAGTTTGCTTTTGATCCGTTTTCTGCAGTGCTTATTGCTGTGAGTTTTTGCACATTCAATTTTGCTATGATTTGTGTTTTAGCATTTTTTATGCTTTTTTTTTTGGTCATTTTGTTATTGAGCAGATTAAAAATCGTGGCAACAACGCACTACATGCTTTTCTGCACCTTTTCCATTGAAGTCTATTGAACCCAAAAAAAGCACCGTTTTGCATTGAAAAAAGTCCTTAAACCCTTTCCAAATATGCAGCGGCTGAAAAAAGCATAGATGTGAATCATAGTTAATCAGGTTAAATGAACTGTAGTGCGTTTGTGCAAAAAGCACTAAGCGCATAGGTGTGAACTAGGCCTAAGACGTTTAGTAGCAGCAGAATGCTTTTTTTTTGATCACCTATCATCAGGGGTTTAAAAAAACAAAAATGTGCCCTTTTATAGTACAAAAAGAGCAGATAATCGCTACTATAAGGGGTTCATTCATACTGTGAAACAGTGAAAGTAATAATAAATATAATATATATACCCAAAAGTAGGATATATGGGCATTATAACTAGGAGTCAGACATAAAGCTATATGAAGGGTAGAAGGGAGATATAAATCTTTTATATTAAAGTAGTACTAAAAGCTGAGACTTTTTTTTTCATAGATATGATCATTTTAAATATAATGCACAATACTGGTAAAAGTTTACTTTAAATGTAATTGTAATGCCTTCTATTACCTCCAGTCTATCAGCCGCCCTCCACCTTCTCTGGGTTCAAATGCTGATCTTCCCTGCACACAGTCTTTTAAAGTGATTTTTTTAAATATTATTTATTTTTTTTTTAAAACAACAAACATGTTATACTTACCTGCTCTGGTTTTGGTAATGGTTTTGTACAGAGCAGCCCTGATTCTCCTCCTCTCGGTTCCCCCACTGACGCTTCTGGCTCCTTCTGCCTTCAGAGTGCCCCAAATAGCAAGCTGCAAATTATAGTATAGAGTGCCACTATAGCAAGGTAAAAAAAACTTCTGACTTTTAGAACCACTCACTTCCTGCCCAGGACTACATGTCCCATGAGGCATTGCTCCTCACACATACACAAGTTCTCAGGCACTTGCTGACATATATGGATGGTGCACTGAGCTGTATGTGTGCTTCACTGTATTTCCTGATATGTAAAAAAAAAAAGGAAATTCTGTATGCAGGCCGATTTAATCGATTATGAAAATAGTTGACAACTATTTTCATAATCAATTAGTTGTGGATTAATCGACTAGTTGTTTCAACACAACTATTCATCTGCATCGGCAACCTAGTGTGTTAAATGCCCACTTGCTCTTTGGGACAAAATTAATTTCAGTAATCTTGAAATGAAATGAATAATAACCGAAAAGAAACTCAAATGCAAATGGTGGTGTTCTCTACTACTAGTGGTCAGTGTAGAGGTAACCTGTTACGTTGGAAACAGGGACTCTCGCATATGTGTTTTTCCATGATATACCTGTTACATTGGTAGCCAGTGGATAATTGCCTCCTTGCATTAGTGGTCACTGTGGGTGGAAGAAGAATTTTCAGCTGCTTAAGGAACCCCTTGCAGCCTCTAGAAGAACCTTGGTTGAAAAAGGCTGATCCATTGTCTATGAGCTACTTGCCATTTTGTCATAGAAAATGTAATTTAGGTGAGTTAGAAAGAAGGCTGCGTTGGATAGGCCAACTGCTTTTAGGGATCACACAATAAGTTTGAAAACCTTGTATGATTGCTGCTGTTCCCTCTGAAATAGGTGACCCAGGGAGATGTCTGCCTTGTTGTGTCTTCTTCCTATGTACCCTTTCCCTCTCCATTCAGTTAAACGCGGAAGCTTGGAAAATAAAATGTACATGTTTAGGAATCTGCTCACCAATAGATAGATACAATGTGCCTTCAGGTTGTTGATTGTGTACAGATTCACTTGCTCTTGTATATCTATTGCCAGCTTGCCATGCTTTTGCCAGCTTAAGGAGAAGGATGTTATTGAGCGAGTTGTTTGTTTGGGTTTTTCCTATGGTTCCTCCCTTGATTTTTCTTTGTTGGGAGAACACTTCTGTCACTCTGGGTTTGCATAAGTAGCTATTTGACAGCAATCAGCTGTTGCCAGATTCACTGTTTTCCAGTAACAAACAAATAACAGGTCTTGAAAAGCATTAAGAAATGAGAAACGTTTACCTAAATGTCAAGCATCTGGTAAATGACTAAGCTTGAAACTATGATGTATAATAGTTTAGCATGTGCATTTAAGATTTTACTCGCATAGTAGTAAGTCATTCACGATGGCAACCATTCATGTTTTTAAAATCCTCATCAAAAGATCAGGAAAAACCCACCAGTCCTTTTAATTGTGTTACTTTATTTGCTGTAAGTTGTCTATAACCACATAGATGCACATTAGCTAATTAGGCAGCTGTAGATATTCCATACTTCGTTATGTGTGGCTAGAGCAGGTTTGAGCGCAAATAAAAAAGGGCCAAATTGAGTGGAGGAACTCTTCAAGGGGCCTCAACAGATCTACTGGTTAAAAAACTGCTAAAAAACATTACTTACATTGTAATGATAGTAAAATCTTTAGCCACTGATATTTTATCAAACAAGAAAAAAAGGAAAGCAGTTTGTAAAGTATTTTAACAGCAAATGTATGCATGGAAATGTAGGCTTTTTACTAGGCCTGGAACATTATAAAATTCATATGAGCAAGGGGCACAAAAAAAGTTGTCGGGGGCTGGAAGTGACCACAAATCTTCAGTTTTACATACCTGGGGTAAAATGACATGGGGCTGTCAGAGGAGCTATGGTCTTCCATTGACCCCAGCAGACTCCCTTGGCAGGCTCATTTTAAAGAGTGAGGGAATCTATGTGTTGGGTGGGATTATTTGGCTGATAGCTTATTTAACCCTTCAGATATAAATGACACCAGAAGAGTCTGTGTGTCATATAGAAGCTCATGTTTCATGGATATAGGTTATTCAAATAGTGGGTTGGTTGTTGAAGACATCTTACAGCCATCCATTGGCCATGCATTGTAAACCAGAGAGATCAGTGTAACTATCCTGTGACCAAAAACTCAAAGCAATGTCTTCTTTGTACTGTAATACTGATACTCAATTACTGAAAGAAAACCTAGATCTTTGTCCTGGATTATATTGATTATTATTGATGTATTATTGATTGACTACAAGCTTTTTTATTTGTAATTGTATTAAAGTTTGTCCATGCAGCCAGATGTGTCTATTGGTGGACAGCTGGAAATCAAAGACTGAAGTCCTGGCTTACATGAGCTATGCTTTTCTAAATGTTGATAATCATCATTATAGTGTGGAAAGTATTCTCTTTAATGTATAACATTAATATGCATTTTGCATTATGAAAAGTCCCACTTTATTTCCTATATATGTTTCTAGGAATGGGGAACTTATTACATGTGGGTGTGTCCAGTAAAATAGGAGCTGAGCATAAAGGGCACTGGTAATAAATGGCAATCAGAATTCAAGGCTTGTCTGATTTATTACTGTGGATCCGAGCTGGTTATTATAATCTTGAGTCAAAGTAAGGTGTATCTTTTTCAAGTAGAGAATGTGACTTTCACTGCTGGAGAATAAATCATTTTAATTTATAACTGTATGATAATGATGATGATTATAATAATGATAGTAACACAAGTGCCAGTAAGATTCGTTAATTAATAAATGTACCTATTAGGTGTGTTTGTTTACATGTTATTATATTCTTGCAGATTGTGTTTTTTTTTCTTTTCTTTTGTAACAAACATTGAAATATTGTCTTCTAGGGAGAAGAATTTCTCCAGAATGTGTATTTTATTTAACAGTAGTCAGAGGTGACTTCCATGTATATTCCTTATCAAGTGAATGTTGTATGTGAGCAAAGCCACCTGGCTGTTCTGTATATAAGGACATTACAATGTGTGAAGGACACTACAGCTATTACCCAAAGAATATGCAGATGTAGAAAATATGGTTTTGGACTATATACTGTATTGTAAATAAAATCACAAAATAGGTTGAATTGTATGAGCCAATAATAAAAAAGAAATGTGGGAATGTATAAAAAACAAACCTACAGCATCAATACAATGCTACAGCTGCCCCCTGCTGGTCCTAAACAGAATTAAGTGATCAAATATCGCTGATTGCTCAGTTCTCGGGTCTGCTCTGAGCACAGTGGTGACTGCCAGTCATCTGCTCTTTGCTCTGCCCCTCCCATGCTCACTGGAGCTCTGGGCTTTGGAGGTTGGCTTAGGTTCTCGCTGAGGCTGAGCCAGCTGCCATTCAGGCATCTGGACGAATCCGAACATTATTGTTGGGATCCACGCAGAGCCTGGACCAGCTCTGTAATATCAGCCAACAGTAGACTTTAGCCCGCTATCAGCTGAATCTTGATGACAGGAGTGCAGAACTAAGTGCACCCCTGTGACCCACAGGAGAAGTAGGGCCAAAAGAGACATACTTCTCCTTTTTAAGTTGGCTCTATTTATTGATAAAATGTTATATAAAATTTTATAATGTCTTTTTATTCCAAATGCTAACGTATCTGATATGCTGAGTGATTATAATATTTAGAGCCATTCAACACAAATCTGTTGCCCCCTGAAAGAAAATGAGCTAACATCTGATTGGATGCTCTGGGCAGCAGTTGTATACTTCATGTTCTTCAGTTTTTACAGATGAGGTCCACTGTGTGCCAATCCTAGTATTCAACAAATGATATTTAAACCTAACCACAATGTCTGACGTTATCAGTTATAAAGTAATAACGGGCTTTTGTGCCATTGGGTACATGGAGTTTCCATCTTTGGCTATTGGTTGACCTTGAACCAGAAAGAGTAAAATCTTGCCACAGATCTGGCTGCATTGGACATTTGCCATAGTCAGCTGCATCATGACATCATCGCATCCATTATGCGCAAGTAGCTTCTGGTGAGGTGCACTTAAAAGAGCTTTTTCCCCACAGAGGACAGCGCACACATCTGAGTCTTCATTATCCCAGGCTCCCCGGAGGAAAGATAAGCAAATTGGAATTATTCATATACTGTAAACATATTTTAAAAGCACTTTCATTATTCTACAAACAACCATAATCTTAGGAAGTTATAATGCTTTACTTTTCTATATTTCGCACAAAATGCTCAGTGAAGGGCCATCAGAAATATTCTTTGTTGTTCTGTTTTAGTATTGATTGTTGTGTCTTATTATTTACTGTGTTCATCACTGCGTATTTTCTCAACCGATCCATGTAATGAGGCTTCAAATTCCGCATCTTACTTGTCATTGCCACAGAAGATTTACTGTATTGTAAATGTAGATAGGTGTTTTCCATGGGTTTAATCCTTTTTAGATGCCTGTATAATTACTAAAGGAGTCTATAAATGTATGCTGCCTTTTTAATAGGGTGTGATTGGTGTAGGCTGTCACTTTGTAACACAATAATAACACTGTAATACTTGTTCTGAGAATTTACAGCGTCAAATGAAATGAAGTGTAATGTGTACAAAATAAGCACACAGGCTTTTGTGTACTTACTGAAATATAGGTTAGGGTGGCATGAGACTCCTGTCTTACTAAGGTGGGTTGTCATCAATTTGTCCTCAAAATCACAAGGACCATGATTTTGCGGAAACATACTGTACATGCATTATCACTTTCCTTTCCTCCATAGAAAAGTGAAGGATTAGCATTCATCACAAAACAAATAGGAAAATCCCTGTGCATGAAAATGACCACTGACTTCTGATTGTTACACTGTTACAGGCAACACTAGCTTTGTGACATCTAACCTTACACCAATGACTCTTTTCTTAGTGGACATTCCTTGAAGTATGACAATCCCTAGAGTACAGTAGCCTGCTAGCAAGATACCTGTATGATATCCTTTTTTTGGGAAGGGGGATGGAGTCATTTATGGGTTTTGGTGCAAAGAGCTGTAAACTGATAGTGTGCCATATAGTGAGTAGAGAATGGTACAGGGAGAAGGTCCTTACCTTTTTCTGCACAAATTGCTTAAACTATATTACAAGTGTACATTTCCATCTACAAGCCATGATTAAGCAAAATGTTATAATGGTAGTTCACCCTGGAGACTTGTTTGTTACTCCTTTGTTATTTCCGGAGAACAGTGGGACTCATCTTTCAAACATAATGCTTGGTGGGTGTGAAAGCATATTAGCAATTAAACTATATATTTCACATAGGCCTATTGTTAAAATCTACACTTGAACATAACTAAATGAAAATATTGCTGTGAAAAAAACGACTTTAGAATAGCCTAACACTAGGCTTAGATCAAATGATCTTAGGTTACCGAGAGCCTTATAGTTGTTTCATAACATTAAGGCTCCATGCACACTAGTATTTATTTTAAGCTTAAAAAACCCTGGAAAAATCATTGGATAAAAAATGGTGATTTTTTTTGTAGTAACGTTTTAGCAGCATTTTAGGAGCATTAGCGTTTTTTTGCACTAAAAGGAAAAAAAAGCTGAAAAAAGCTATTGGTAGCATTTAGGAGTGTTTCTGCTGGAAAAATGCTCCAAGAAACTCAAAAACATTTTTTTTTCTGCCCCTAGAGGCTGAAGCTCAAAAAATGCTAATAGCCTAAAGTAGTGTGCATGGACACATATGATAACACTATTTAGCTTTTAGGAGCTTAAAAAAAATGCTAGTGTGTATGGAGCCTAAAGACTGCAAAGAGTCTGGTGTCAAATGGTCCCTGTTGCTAAAACTAAGCTGACCATATACTGTAAGTTTTTTTTCTTTTTTTTTTTTTTTTTTTTTAGTTCAGCCAGCAGGTTAAACAGATTCTTCCATCCACATTAAGGAGGACAATGTAAGAATCCACCCCCTTAACCACCACCGTCAGAATACACTGATCAGTGGCTGCATTCACTGATCGACAACGGGTTTCCAGCACATCCCTTCAACAGAAGTCGATCGAACAATCAACTTCTATCCAGCAAGGGACTACCACACACTGATCGAAATTTGGCCAGTCCCTGCTGAACCAACCAAATTTCAATCAGTAGTGTATGGCTAGCTTTACAGTGACAAAAGAGGATACCCATTATGGTTGACCATCTTTACATGTATAAACACAACCTATGCATAGAAACAAGGTACCTCCCCATGTATTGTACTTGTAGAGATCTGCCTAGCAAGAAATTCAAATTGTTCATGTAGCAACGCGGCTCAGTGACACAAGATTTTAAAGTGTAACTAAAAGCAAATTTTTTTTTTTTTTTTTTTTTTTTTTTTAGTTTTGGATAGAGTGAAGAGGGATTAGATTACCTGTCAGTTTTTATTGCTGTCTGTGTCCCCATTCAGGAAAGTCACCCTATCTATTTGTCCTGTTTACTATTAACATTGAAAGTTAAAAATAAAGCCATATTTTGGGTTGTCCCCAGAAAAGTAAGAGGGGAAATTTTCCAATGGGGACACTAGTTCTTGTGAACTGGGGGTCCCCAAGGAATTCTCTTAATTTGCAGGGATTTCCTCTCACTTCCTGTTTGGCTATGGGACAGGAAGTGAAGGGAAATCTCCGCTAGGACATCGATGGCAAAAAATATTTTTATTATAACCACCCCCCGTTGCTGTATCCAAAATGGAAAAAAGTTTTGCCTGTAGTTCTACTTTAAGTTATCAACCTTGTTTATGTCCAGCACCACTCAGCAAGTTATTTTTAAACAGATAGACGTTTTACATATCGTTATATATTTAATTTTGTAAATGTAAAAGCATTTGGCTAAATCTTTTGCTGCCTATACATCTTTTATAATCAAAATGTGATGAAAGCTGCATTCTAGAAAACTGCTATCCTGATATTAATGACATGTTGCAGATGGGCCTTTTTTTTTTCTCTCAAAGTGAGTTCTCTACACTGGTGTTTCAGAAGAGTGCTTTGAGAAATGGCAATAATGGAGACATAATTTGCATGTAGATGCTTTCATGTCATATCCACCAAAGTTGATCTTAAGAAGACCGCTCTCCGCTGACGTCACTGCAATCAGTCCAGGTACCGCGTCATCCCGACTTCAGAAGTCTGGATCTCGCCAGCTGCCTTGACTGATAGCAGTCTCAGTGAGCTGCTGAGACGGCCTCTCCCCACCCCTCGACAGCTCAGCACTCCAGTGAGCGTGGAGGAACAGAGCAGGAGAGATGCTGACTGACAGTCAGCAGCTCTCTGCTCGGGAAGGAGTGAGAACCGAGCCATTGGCGGTGTTCGATGGCTCTGTTCTCAGTGCAGAGACTCCGGGGGATGGTCTAATGCTGCATCCACCTAGGTAAGTATGCATCTAAAAAAAAAAAACCCCATACTTCTCTTAAGTTATTCTAGAACAGAACATGCAGGAATAAGGAAGGGTGTGTATATGCTGGTGAGGGGGATTAACTTGCCCTTTTTTGCACTTCATGGGCAAAGGAAAGGACCACTTTATTGTAAACCATTGATAAAATCAGGCAATACAGAATAAACATATCATGAAGGGGACACCACTCCTATCTTCCAAACCTTGAAAATTGAGGTATAATTCAATTGGGGTTTCTGTTGGACTCCCAGCCTATATACAGGGGTTGGACAAAATTATGGAAACCAGTATGGTAAAAAGAACAAAATCGTTACCTAATATGGTGTTGGACTGCCTTTGACATCCAAAACAGCCTGAATTCTCCTGGAATTTTCCTTAATTGACAAATATATGTCTTGGATGGTGGATAGTGGAATATGATACCACTCTTCATGCAAAAATCCGGGTTAGAATCCTACGCAATGTCCTTTTTTGTCTCTTTCGGTCAGTTGACCATGACGACCATGCTTATCCATATCAGATGGCGTTTTTTGGAAACTGTATATGCCGTCATTACCTTTTTGATACTCTACCTTGCGACACCACAAATGAATTGGCAACTTCAGTCCCAGAGGCACCAGCTAAGTGGGCACCAACAATTTCCCTTTTATGAAACTTGGTAAGCGCTGACATGACTCCGTATTACTAGCAGCGCACACAGTGAATGACGTTCCCACCTATTGGCTAGATGTCTCATCACACAGCGAAAGCAAAAAAATGTTACATAACCATTGCATTTCAGCACAAACCATGTTGTTACTTTTACACCTGCAAATCATGTAGTGTTTCTATATTTTTCTCCAACCCCTGTATGTTTGTGTATGTGTATATACTGTATATACATATACATCTCCTGTTTCCTACATTTCCTCAAATATTTTGAGATTTGTTTGTGGCCAGCATTAGGCCAAGTCCAGCCAAATAGAGAGATCTGACCATCCTTTCTGCAATAAGTCTCCATTCAGGTGATAATATAGAATTTGGCATGTGTGCAGTAAACCTCTATTTCCTTGGGAAATGCTGAGACCATTCAGATGCTATTTCTAGTATGCAGTGGTATATTATTGGTAAACAGTAGGCATTTTATGACCATATGGGCTGTAAAGGAAACCCTCATAATACCCCAGAATTTGAAGGGGAAAGCTTATACTGAGCCAGCATTTTTTGCTGTGTCACGCTGCCTGGAATGCTGCCTGCATGTCTTCAGTGTACCAGATGGTCTAAATATGCTGCACCCCCCGCCTCCCCAGATGTTAATGTTTAGAAGCTGAGCACAATGCAGTGAGTAGTCACTTATACATCTAAGGCAGCGCACACATTAGTAATTTTTTTTTTTGTTCAACCAGCGGGTTAAACGAAAACAAATCGCCCAGTTCCCCCATCCACACACTTGGCGTGGATGGAGGAATCCTTTCTGCTGATTTATTGTAGTCTGACAGTGGGGAAACTTCCCCGCCATCAGAACACACTGATCCAACACTGCTGGCTATAGAATGCTGCGCTGATTGATTGGGAAAAACCAGACAGGGTAGTTGTACAGAAGTTGATCGGTAGATTGTGCAAATGAATAACTCCTGCAACTGCAACAACACCCACACGTCTTCAAAGTATACATAAAATGTGACAATAAATCGGTAGATTGACTTCTGTACAACCAGCCTGCCCATACATGAATCAATTTTCGATCCATGTATGGCCATCTTAAGTCTGTATGAACACATACTTAAAGGGATTGTATAATGTTTTCAGTTATTGCTCAGATAACATTATTTAAATCACATGATCTCCTTTACATACTTATCAGTGAGCTTTCATTTTTTTAAAACCTTGTTTCTACGTTTGGTGTCTAGTTATATGTGTACATGGGGATAGTGTTATTTGCGCTTTACTTATGTAGATCCTCAGCCTTCTGCCAATGAGATCCCGGGGAATGGTGAGAACTCCAAATCTTGTGTGAAGATGCTGCAGCACAGTGCTAAGAGTGTCTTTGGAGTACTCTACGTTTCCCAGATCTAGCCTACGTCACCCTTGACTAGACACAGCAGATGAAAGGCGGAAAAAGGTTAGTTAACTATGTAATCTTTCCTCCTAAAGTTCTTTAATGTTTATGCTGCTTTTTCTGCTTAAAAAAAAGCAGATCTTGCATTTTAGATGCCACGTCTGCTTTAAAATGTTACTAAATGCAGGACCCTGCATTCACTATATCTGGTCTCTCACGATACACAGAACATGGAAATGCAATTATTTTAGTAAATATAAACTGCTAAATACCTTTTCTCATCAGCAGTATATAGCAGTTTTGTGCCTTCTATCAGCTTCCGGCCGAGCACTGGTTAAAGCTTATTGGAGGAGATTCATTCTCTTCTGACTGTCCTTGACCCTCTGTACAGTGCTGATTGGTCCTGTGCTGATCACATGCACCCTCCCAAAACAAAAAAATCTTTAGCAATACACACCAAACTGAGCATGTGCAGAGTGCCCATAAGTCTCTTTACTATCAGGAGATGGAATGGGGACTGTGGAAGAAGGGGAGGATTAGACAGGATCAAACAGCCTTTTTACACAGTGCACAGAATTAACCACTTAGATTTCACAGTGAGTGTAACAAGCATGCTTTACTGCATATACACACTGATTTTACTGTTGTGGGTTTAGCAACAGGACCTGTTCAAACTAGAACATGTGAGCTCCAGTTTTTGACAGCCCATTCATTTAAATGGGCTGCAAAACGTGCCAGAACATCGAAAAAGTAGTGCACGCACTACTTTTTTAGATCACGCTGCACCAAACCAATGCGGTACCATGCTGCTTGGTGGCTGCAAACATACTACATTTGCGAGATGCGTTTGGTGGGCCATTAATAATTAATGGCACCCACACAGGGCTTGCAAGTGCAGCGTGTTCACATGAGGTGTGGGAAACGTGCACAGAATGCGCCTTTCGTATACCTTTTTCCATTGTGAGCCAGCCTTATAATGATATATATATAGTCTATATATGCAAATGCACCAAGTGCAATATGGCACAACACCCCATGGATATGTTATATTAAAGTCTTGTTATTTTTGTTATTTAAGAGAAAAAAAAAAAAAATGTTCTATTTACCTACTCTGTGCAGTGGTTTTGCACAGAGCAGCCCCAATCCTCCTCTTCTCGGGTCCCTCGCCAACACTTTTGGCCCACCCCCCCTGCTAAGGGCACCCAAGCAGGCTCGCTCCCAAGGCACACTCATACACACAGAGCTGTGGCTTGGCCCGCCCCCTCCCTCTCCTGATGGCTCCTGATGCTGCCTCAGCTAATGAGTGAGAGTCCCTGGAGAATCGAGGCTCTTGTGCACATCACTGGATCGCAATGGGGATCCAGTAAGTATCAGAGGGCCCGGGGGGGGGGGGGGGGGGGCTGCTGCACATAGAAGACCTTTAGAACCACTTTAAGTCCTAGCAACTAGGACTGTCAGAACTTTCAGACTTGTTGATAAACACCTTAAACGTGCACAGCAAATACATGTGGGTAATAGGTTGTTTTTTTTCCCCCCTGTTATTTATGAGCTTGTAGTAATGCAAGTAATTTACAGGCAGCCCATAGAATTCTGTGGCACTCACTGGGGCAAGCATAGCATGTAGCCAGATCAGATAAGTCCTGAACTAGAATAAAAATTGCTACATATGCTCATCTGCTTTCAGCTCTGCATTCTTATTGAATACAGGTGTCTGTAAGGGAGAGGGGGTTGTATAACTCTTGTGTATATAATTTAATTTTCACTGTAAATCCTTAGGTCCACACACATTCTTTACAGCTATCCAAACAAAAAAGGAATGATAATATGATTTTCCCTGGGATCAGCATGTGCTTTTACTAAAAGCAAAGGATGAGAAGCAGCAGGCTTTTTATGTTTGCTGAAAATGGCTTCAGATGTAAATATCCAACCGTTTGGATCTCTTGAAAAGCTGGCACCAGTCTACTGAGGTCTGTTTTTGTAGTCTTTCTCACTGAATAGAGTAGGAAGTTATCGTGATTGTTCCAAAAACATTTACACCGTGCAAAAACGTCACCCTGTGCTGGGACTCAAGTATACTATGTACCCCAGGTGTTTAACCAAGGACCCCCAGTGGTTGGTGGGTACCTGTGATCTTAGGAGCAGTCTATATACTACACTTACATCACAAGACTGTCTTTCTGTCCACCATTACTATATTAGATCCTACTTCAGATCCAGCACCACCCCCAAAACCTGTTATAAGTTTTTATTTCTGTCTGCATCCTTGTTCAGAATATTAATTCTCACTTGTTGTCCTAGTTGTCAATAGGATAGAAAGTAAAGGGAAAGCCAAAATTATACTGAAGTAAAAACTAAATCTTTCAACGTATACTTTTTTTTCGGTGACAGCTATTAAAGACTAGATTTCCCCTCTTTTGGAGAGACTTCTTCTCATTTTCTGTTGTTTTTATGGAAAGGTAGCATGAGATATGTCTCCAATGGGGGCAAAATTAGCTATAGAAATATGGCAGATGGTCTGTAGCCTTTACCCACTGTATCCATAACTGGAGAAAAAGTCTGCTTGGAGTTCCCCTTTGCCATGTACTACCCGTCTTCCAAGACTTTGTTAGAGTCTAAAAGACATCAGCAGGCATCTGTAGTGCCTATTTTCTGTATTAAAATAGCATGCAAGTTGTGTCCCTTCGTAATCCTAATCCACTCATAGCTTCCTCGAAGGTTCAGCATGTTGAACATCTAGAAAAGTCAGAGGTCAAAACGTGTCCTCAGGAACCAATTACAGTGCTTAATTAATTATATGCAAAGTAGAAGTCGGCACTAGACTGAAAAATATTGGCAGCTATCACCGCAGGTCAATATACATAAACCTCCCAAATAATATACTTTTATAGGGTGCAGTGCCAAAATATAATGTGAAAACAATTAACAAGTGAAAAGAAAAGAGAGATCACAAAAAGTAAATAACCTTGAAACTCAAGTGAACATGTAAGAAACTGCCCTAAAGGAGCAAATGTCATATAATGTAATATAATAAAGTCCACTATTTAAATCCTCCCTGTACTTCCACCAAATAGAGTGATGACACTACTGTATTATCTAGCCACCATCAATGCACACTTACTGACTCCCAAGCTGTAAAGCTTAAAGCCAACAACCTCTGTAGGACCTCAGTTATAGGAGCAGAGCAAACCTCTTCTTCAGAAAGCCATCCACACTTAAACAGTGATTCTCAAGTAAGATGGCTTATGGTCCCGTGACCGGAAACAGCAACAAGACGTAGGCATGTAGCTGTCCCAATGTGTTTCATTCAATAGCACATCTTCAGGGGACACTACTACACTACTGCTTAATTATAGTTATAGGTATTGTCAAAGAACCACATGTAAACATCTTACCGCAGCACCCATGGTTTCATATTCATACACTGCATATCTTTTCTCGTAAGTCATCATGCAAACCACAGTCTCCTCCATAGCTGGAGTGAAGATCTGCTCTCCATCACATACACGAAGTATCCAGTAGGGCCTCAAGAATACTTGTAATGGGGAAAGCAAACCCAAAAAAAGATTTATACAACATGCTTATGTAAGGGAAAGAGTGGATCTATTGGATCAGTTGACTACAGAATATTTACATCTGATGCTGGTGAATCAGATGAAGGTTCTGTTGTTTGTGAAGTTTCTTTTTGCAAATCAGTTTGTAATTCCCAGTGAACGTGAAGGATAGAGTTGGAAGAGTTTATTTTATCACTCATATATTAGTTGCAGAAGAGTATCCAGCTGCCATGTTAAGTAGGTTCCACCAAGAATGTTCAGGTTATCCATAAGTCATGCAATGCCTGTCGAAACCATAGGTGACCCGCTTTCAAGGCCAAGGATTGGAGGCATGCCAAGCAAAGTTGTGTAAATGCACCCAAGATGGTTGAACAAATCAGTTTTAATTACTTCTGTAATACTAGCTTAACACTAGTTCAATTTTAAAGTGGGAAGGCCTAAAAAAAAGAAAACGAATGCAGCCACCACATCTAAGGTTTGAACAACTGCAATCATTTTTATTGTTTAGATACCCTTGAAAGGTTAATAAAAGGATTTTTTTTTTTCTAGATTTGGGTAGAGTGTGGAGCAATGTAAGCTACAGTATACCAGGTTTAACTGTGTCTCCATTAGAGAGTTTCTTGTTCCAGTGGGCATCACTCCAACATTTCTTACCAGAATGGATGTCCTGATTGGGAGATTTTGTCATCTATTCCTGTTCTGTAAAAATAAAATGAATAATTCCTAGATCTGCTCACTTAGGTTCACTTTTGAAAACTTGCATTGGAAGCATAGCTATTATCTACATAGGGATGGTTGCTGTTCTTGTATAGTCTCCTACTAGTAAGTCAAGCCCCATTGTACAGTACCGCTAAGAAGGAAGCAGAGCCTGCTGATCACATCCACATACAGTATATATATATATTGTCTATATATAAAACTGTAAAAGGACAGTTTCCCTTTTATTTTCATTGTAGTTCCTGGTGGGGAGTTTTTCCACACAAAAAAAATCCTAGTGATGTTTTATCATTCATACAGCTGGCTGGGTGGAGGAAATGGTAGAAGCTCACTGACATACAACTAGTGGAACCAGAAACGCATGTTTTCTCCAGCTGAAGTATTTGTCAGATAAGGAGATAATTGTGTGAAGTACATGGAAATGCACCAAACTTTACAATAATGATATAATCCAAAGACGTGTTATGACATACATTCCACAGAAACCAATTTAAGCTGGCCATAGATGGTTTGCTCAGTTCAGGATAGGACACATTGCCACAGCTGCAAATGCATAATGGTAGGAAGGAAGGGTGGGGATTTTTTAAGGTGCAAGAATGTCATCAAATGTATTCAATAAAAAATATTTTATTTCTGGTTTTGAAGGGCAAAACAGAAAATATGTACATAAAACCAAAGAACACGGGCATGTACAATACTATTGCTGTGATGTTAAACAGGACAGCATAAAAGATCCCGACATGTTTCGCCCATAGGTCGGGCTTCTTCAGGGGAGCTGTCTTTACGGAGGTACAGGCCTTCTAAAATGGACAACAAAAAACACACAAACAACATATACACAGAGTAATAAGTAACCAATTACTAATGAAGGAATATAGTGTACATATTAAGGCTTTTGTGATGAACACTCAGCAACCATACTTAAAACAACATGAAGCATACAATATAATTAGATATGCACCTGTGTCTCCACTCCCAGGGCAGTGCTTCTATCCCAATTCACCCGAAGCAACAGGGGCAACGGTCCTATCGCAGTCCCACCCGAAGCTGACTATGCAAGTCAGTACCACAGGCGACTGGGGGTCACAGAGGGGACAAAAGGACCAGCTGTAAACAATATGCAAAGGGTCAAATAGACAAATAATAAAATATAAAAAATGAATGGGGGTCTGTTCCCGTTTATGCCCTCCAGCTGTAGTGCAATCTGACCCTTTGGCATTTTTTTGGTGGCCACATGGACGCTCGGGGGCATTCCTGTTTTCCAGCAGAATGCCCGCCATTTTGTACCGCCCTGCGTGTTCTGCATCACATCTCCCTGTATTCACAGGGATGATTTCTCTCTCCCCCCCTCAATCACCACTGGAGGGAGCTGCTCCGTCCTGTCTGGTATCCGAGCCTTAGGACCCAGTGACGACGAGCGGAGTTGTGCGGTGATGTACTACGCAGGTGTGTCACAGCTCTACGTCCGCTTCCGGCCCTTCGGGACCGGATGGGGGGGATAAAACGCCGCCGCTCCGGTGTTCACATGCTGCTGGAGCCCCTTGGGACATGATGTGCCATCGCACGCTTACAGGTATATCCCTCAGCTTTACTGAGGATTATTACTCGTTTTTATTTTTATGCATTTATTATGATCTGGAGCCAGGCTGTCCTTATTTGTGACTGCATAGGCTCCCTTTGACCTCTTTTTTTGACATAACATCACTGCTTGAACCATTGGTCTCCTTTTAGGATTACCACTTGTTTATTGCTAATTTTCTTCTTTTAGTATACCAACCTACCGAGCACCCTTAGTTTTGTGAGGTGGCCTTGTCTAGTCCCTCGGCTTCAAGTTTTCCTAGGGTCCACATTGTAAGCTTATCCTTCATCGTTCATTAAATTGGATACAATATTGTTCTATATACTTCCCATTTTTTAATATTTTCTTATTTGTCTATTTGACCCTTTGCATATTGTTTACAGTTGGTCCTTTTGTCCCCTCTGTGACCACCAGTCGCCTGTGGTCCTGACTGGCATAGTCAGCTTCGGGTGGGACTGCGATAGGACAGTTGCCCCTGTTGCTTCGGGTGAATTGGGATAGAAGCACTGCCCTGGGAGTGGAGACACAGGTGCATATCTAATTATATTGTACACTTCATGTTTTTTTTAAGTATGGTTGCTGAGTGTTCATCACACAAGCCTTAATATATACACTATACTCCTTCATTAGTAATTGGTTACTTATTACTTTGTGTATATGTTGTTTGTGTGTTTTTTGTTGTCCATCTTAGAAGGCCTGTACCTCCGTAAAGACAGCTCCCCTGAAGAAGCCCGACCTATGGGCGAAACATGTCGGGATCTTTTATGCTGTCCTGTTTAACATCACAACAATAGTATTGTACATGCCTGTGTCCTTTGGTTTTATGTACATATTTTCTGTTTTGCCCTTCAAAACCAGAAATAAAATATTTTTTATTGAATACATTTGATGACATTCTTGCACCTTAAAAAATCCCCACCCTTCCTTCCTACTGTTTCAAGTCTATCTGGGGATTGATGCCATTATCTGGCTGCATTATCCACGACCAACTATCTGTGCAAATGCATTATGTCTACATAGAAGTGTGTGTGTGTGTGTGTGTGCTGACCCTTTAAGTGTAAGCATTTTGTTCCACCTGTGATGATGGTTAGCTAGCATGCCATTGTTTTTGCACAGCGATGTTGGCTGAGTATGCCTATGGAAGGGTAATGACTAATGACTAATGCTTAATGTTTCCTGTCTCACATAGCAGGCTGTTCCCAATGGTCCAGCTGGGAGTGGTAAAGGAAGTCCTCTTGGTACGACAATGATAAGCTCGGGACATTTGTTTTCATGGAAGGAGGCCTTCCAGAATTCATAAACATTTTGATTAGGGAAAGGAATTTTTTTTTAGCCATCCTTAAATCCTACTTAAAGAGACCCTGTTGCCAGATCATTCGTTTCAACAAGAATCTTCCCATTAGATTATGTGTGCATTTAACATAATCTAGGTATTTTTTTTAGTATAGAAAAGCCTTTCTTGTGTGGATGGATATCCAAAAGCCCTAAGACTGCTGCTGGATGCTGCCATCTTGGATGTGATGACAACAGTTCCAGCAGACTTAGAGCTGTCAAGCAATGACCCTCTATGGTATTCCCTTTAACTCTTCCCTGGATGCTTCATAAAAATGTCCTATAGGAAGGTGAGGGGAGGGCCACCACAGACAGTAATTAGACACGGGTCTATGATGTGCGAGGAATCGGGGGCTGTGCTTAGGTATTTACTTTTCATGAAATATATCTATTCAGACACAGAGCCCCAACCTGCCCCCCTCTCTCCTGATTGGCTGACTGACTTTGATTGACAGCCGTGGGAGCCAATGGCGCCGCTGCTCTCTCAGCCAATCAGGAGGAGTTTCCCAGATGACTGAGGGGATCAAGAGAAGGAGCTCGGGTAAGTAATTGGGGGGGGGGGGGGCTGCTACACACGGAAGGTTTTTTTTCTCTTAATGTATAGAATGCATCAAGATAAAAAAAACCTTCTACCTTTTCATTGCCTTTTAAGGTACCTAATTTTTCTGTGCTTTTTTTAGTTGGTGATAGGGGTTCTTTAAAGTTGATCTTGCACATGAGTAAAGCCATTGCAATATCACATGCAACAACTAAACACTTGCTTTGTTCAACTAAGGGCTCATGCACACTGCAACTTAAAAACGTCCGATTGACAGGCATTTGGACTTTTTTTTCTTTTCCTCCTTCTTTTTGTCTTTAAACGCCCCTTCATGTTAGCTTATGTGTCCATGCACACATAGGTGTTTACAGAAGTTTAGAGGTAGGTGTGCTTAGAGGTAGACGCTTGACATGCCTAAATGTGTTTTGCCAGGAGAAAAGCCATTCGGAAGAGCCCAGTGTGCGTGAGGTCTTAAAGTCGTTCTGTACATTTAATGTGTTTTATGCAGAATAAAACAGGTTTCTTTATCATTCACATCAACCATCATGCTGTGATTTCTAGCAGTTGAGTAGGCATCTCGTGTGGATGAGGCAAGTATTCACTGCTGGAGATAACATTGTGTGATGTGGCTAGCATTTGGCTTAAAGTAATACTAAAGGCTCTTTTTTTAAAAATTTTTTATTGATAACAAACATGTTATACTTGCCTGCTCTGTGCAGTGTTTTTTCACAGAGCAGCACCGATCCTCCACTTTGGGGTCCCCCACTGAGAACCTACCATAGCAAGGAGGCAGCAGCATGCGGAAAGGTTTTTTTTACCTTCAGCCTTTACAACCACTTTAAAGTGGGATTCCGGCCAGCTAAAAAAAAATTGTAAAGTCAGCAGCTACAAACACTGTAGCTGCTGACTTTAAATAGGTAGACTTACCTGTCCTGGGTGCCAGCAATGTCGGCCGCCCGAGGCCGACCCGTCCTTCGGCTCTCGGGTCCCGGCACCGCCATCCTAGGTAAGGGAAACAGGCAGTGGCGTCTTGCAGCTTCACTGCCAGTTTCCTACTGCGCACGCGGGAGCGGCACGCGATCTGTGAATGGCCCCGTGGTGTTCTGGGAACACACACAGTTTCCAGAAGACAACGGGGCCGCTCACCGAGGAGAAGAACACGCCGCGGAATAGGAAGAATTTTTTTAGGATTTTTGGTGGCATTTTTTTTTCCAGGGTGGCCCTCCACTTTAACATATTGGCATATGATGCACAGCTTTGTGGGACAATGCTTGTCTTTCCAAAAATTAATTCTAGATATTTGGTGCCCCTCCTCTCTCCATCAGAATGTGGTCATACATGACCTGTACATTGCAGTTCTGGCTAATCTTGTCATCCCAGTTGTCTTGATGGTTACTGTGGGTGCCTTTAGCATTTATCTGATTAGTATTTGTAAACCAGCAGATACTATCCTATTAGTAAAATCTTTCACTTTTGAAAAATGTTTGATAGTTTTGTCAGAAATATCCCTGTAACTAAATACTGCTATAGTATTTTAGCAATTGAGCTGTAGCCATGCACAAACAAGAATGGACAGATCACTAGGTAATGTCAGGTTATACATACAGTGTGTTGTAATCTATAATGAATCAACTAACAGGGCAGGTTATGGTGCAAATCAGAAAACTGATAGCTAAGATATAATTAACAGATCTAGCTGCATATTTCCAACTGCGTAACATATTTCTTATATTATTGATGTTTTTTGTTATTATTGTTATTTTTTATAACATCATTATCGGTTACATTGCAGAAATGTCTTCTTCCACATTATCTACATTCCATCTTATGAATTGAACACATTTCTTACATATTTCTTACAAACAAATACTCACTACTCACCTATGGACAACCTGTTCATATATCATTTTGGACCATAAAGGGAACCTGTCATGTATGTATAGGAATTTGGGAGCTGTCCTTGCTGACTTATTTTAAAAGGTGTGTAATCAAGGCTGTGTACCTTATACCTTATTCATTACCTAGAATCACTGACCTGCAACTTGCATTTGCCTGTTAAGTTTCTGACACCTAAAATACACTTGCTTATTCTGGGTCAGTGATTCCCTAAATAGTAAAGAAAGGATAAAGGTGACAAGCATTTTGCAAGTAGCAGCTTATATCACTTTAATGAATTTTAGTGCATACAAACACAATATAATTTTTGGTAAAATTATAAAAGATGATGCACCGAATAAATTGACATCTAAATGTCACACTTTAAAATTGCTCCTGCCCGTGGATTTCGTCACTTCTGGTTTCTGACCTCACAGAGGGGGAGGAACAATGGAAGTCTAGGGCATCCAATGCGACAGGTCACATCAGTACCAGGCTCCCCAGTGGGACAGGAGAGCCCAGTAAAGTTGGACCCCCTTCCGCTAGCCCTAATAGTAATAGGGTGGCTGTATAGCCACCCGGATCACTTTTACTTTGCTGGAAACTGCTGCCTGAAAAAAATATCAGGATCATAGCTGCAGCCATGGTCCCGATATCCCCACTCCTGTCTAGCAATGTATAGGTATGTCCTAAGGATGGAAAGCAGTAAATGGTTTAAAAAAAGACCTTTAAGTGAAATTAACTTTTGTACGAGGCACTCTTCAGTACACATTCAAGTTCTTACATACTTGTCAGTGAGGAAACTAATGCACCAAACTTGTAGCATCAATCAGATCACTTTTAGGGCTTATACAACAACGCACCAAAGAGAGTGTTTGGTACACTTTCCTGTTAACCACTTGCTTACTGGGCACTTAAACCCCCTCCAGCCCAGACCAATTTTCAGCTTTCAGCGCTGACGCAAATTGAATGACAATTGTGCGCTCATACAACACTGTACCCAAATGAAATTTTTATCATTTTTTTTCACACAAATAGAGCTTTCTTTTGGTGGTATTAATCACAGCTGGGGTTTTTATTTTTTGCTAAACAAACAAAAAAAATGGAAAATTTTGAAAAAAAAAAAATCATGTTTCATAGTTTGTTATAAAATTTTGCAGACAGGTAATTTTTCTCCTTCATTGATATGCGCTGATGAGGCATCACTGATAAGCTTCACTGGTGGGCACTGATAGGCTGCACTGGGGGGCACTTATAAGGCGGTACTGATGGGCACTGATAAGCTTCACTGGTGGGCACTGATAGGCTGCACTGGTGGGCACTGATAAGGCGGTACTGATGAGCACTGATAAGGCGGTACTGATGGGCACTGATAAGGCGGTACTGATGGGGACAGATAAGGCGGTACTGATGGGGAGAGATAAGGCGGTACTGATGGGGAGAGATAAGGCGGTACTGATGGGGAGAGATAAGGCGGTACTGATGGGTACAGATAAGGCGGTACTGATGGGCACTGATAAGGCAGTACTGATGGGCCCTGGTAGGTGACACTGATGGGTCCTGGTAGGTGACACTGACGGGCCTTGGTAGGTGACACTGGCGGGCAGCACTGTTGATGAGGCACTGATTGGTGACACTGATGGGTTGCGCTGGTGGGCACTGATGGGTGGCACTGTTGTGCACTGGTAGGTGGCACCTGGCAGGTGGGCACAGATGAGCTGGCGGGAGCTCTCCTTGATCGGGACTGATGTCCCTCTGAGAGCCGCCGGTGATCGGCCTTTTTTTTTTTTTTTCTCACGCTATCAGCGCGAGGAGAAAAAATAGCCGATTACCGGCTCTGTTTACATCACATGATTAGCTGCCATTGGCTGATAGACTCGCTGATCACAGAGCGCGCAGGCCGCTCGGGCATGGGAGAACGTCTATTGAAGTATTCTTGGCAAAGTAGGTCCACGCTATAGCCGTCATTCGACTATAGCGGGGATCTGCAGAAGTCAAAGTGAATGTAAACGATCACCTTGTAAAACAACCCTGTCAGTTTAAAATAGAAATGAAAGGCAAAACATTTTTGTGTGTGTATATATATATATATATATATATATATATATATATATATATATATAAATAAATATATTTTTTCCTCATTTATAAGTGATCACATTTCCTCTGTTCGCAGCTGCATAAGAGCTGTCAAGAGGAGAAGCAGCAGCACACAGAGCTTCCCAGTGAATGGCTTTGCAAGGGGGCATGTCAAGACAAGTCTGAGAGAAGAGTACTTGTATTTCCCAGCACAGCTACAGAACTGACCATGGTGTATTGTGCTGCTTAGTGTGGTCAATTTCTAATAGGAAAGCAAGGGAGCTAGCAGGATCACCAGGGATTTCACACAAAGGAAGCAATACAAAGAGAACAGGATACTTTTTCATAAAAGTACATGGCACAGCAGCCATATATCAGGAACATGAAGTGTTGAGGTAACAAGCACTTTAAATTTCTCTTCAATTTATAGAAAACATATTGGTGCGAATGGCCCAATTGTGTACAGTACCTATTTTTTAAACGTATATGTACAAATGAAGTTGGAACAAAATAAAGTGAGTATTTCATTTAGTATCCTTTTAGGCTTCGTTCACACAGGCAGTAAAAACAGCAATCTTTACCACCCCTTGGCCACCTGTCACCAAAGGATCATGGTAGCTGCTTGGGTGAGTACCCATTACCATGTCCTCGATACTTTACATTGCAGTGTGGCAATTTTAGAGGTGACATTATCATCTCATCTCTCATCTCTGGACATCTACAAACTGCCTCTGAAACACAATCCAACATAGAGACTGCCACCAGTGTGAACACTTATGTGTTTGCTTTCCAGGCTTTAAAACAGGGGTGTGGCCCAGGCACATCTGGAGGGATGTTGTGTTTGGCATAGCACCCGCAGTGGTGGCCAGCATGGACAAGTCAGGCCCGGACACGTCTGAAGGGATGCTGGGGATGCCGTGTTTGACATCCCAACTCACTCCACAACACCACAAGGACCTAGTCCACTAATTACCAGACTCTCTGAAGCACACGAAGGCTTGTACACTTATGCCGCGTACACGCGAGCGGTTTTGCCGTCGGAATAAACTCTGAAGGTTTCTCCGACAGAATTCCGCTCAAGCGGTCTTGCCTACACACGGTCACACCAAAGTCCGACCGTCCAAAACGCGGTGATGTATGACTAGAAAAAGGAAATGCAATAGCCAGTAGCCTATAGCTTCTGTCTCGTACTTGCTTCAGAGCATGCATCGTTTTTGGTATGTCGGAACAGCATACAGACGAGCGGTTTTCCCGATAGTAATTTTTTCCATCGGAAAAATTTAGAACATGTTCTCTATCTAAGTCTGTCTGAATTTTAGACGGAAAAAGTCCGATGGGGCATAGTCAGAATATACGATGAAAAGCTCCCATCGGACTTTTCCTGACGGACATTTCGCTCGTGTGTACGCAGCAGTAGAACCCTTTCGCACTGAGGCGCTTTATAGGTGCTACAGCGCTAAAAATAGCACCTGCATAGCGCCTGCAAAGAGCTGCTCCTGTCTCTCCAGTATGAAAGCCCGAGTGCTTTCACACTGGAGCGGTGCGCTTGCAGGACGTTAAAAAACCTCCTGCAAGCAGCATCTTTGGAGCGGTGAAGGAGCGGTGTGTACACCACACCTAAACCGCTTCTGCAGATTGAAATATACCGCCGGCATAGCGCTGCTGCAGCAGTGCTTTGTGGTGGTTTTAACCTTTTCTCGGCCGCTAGCGGGGGTAAAAACGACCCGCTAGCAGGTGAATAACGCCACAAAATTGACGGTAAAGCGCCGCTAAAAATAGCGGTGCTTTACCGCCGACGCACCCACCGCCCCAGTGTGAAAGGGGCCTTAGAAAGCTACTTCACCCCATCCTGGGTGTAAATGTAACACAAAGTAACAGAATATGTTTTTTTAAATGCCGCCAACAATTTCCTAGGACTCTTTGTGATCCTAGTGAACATGATCTCTGCTATTGAGTTCCCAGACCAATTTACTTGCTGATAAGTTATAGTGGAACTATAGTCTCCTATTAAAAAAATATGTGGCAGCACTTAACCACTTGAGCTCCATACCTTTTTCTGACACTTTTGTTTACATGTAAAAATCAGTAATTTTTTCTAGAAAAATTGTTAACCCCCAAACATATATATTTTTTTTAAACAGAGGCCCTATAGAATAAAATAGTGGGTTTTGCAATTTTTTATGTCACTCCGTATTTGCGCAGCAGTTTTTCAAACACAATGCTTTTGGAAAAAATACACATTTTTTGAATTTTGAAAAAAAACACAATACATAACCCAATTTGTTTTGCTAAAATATAAAAGATGTTACGCTGAGTAAATGCATACCTAACATGTCACGCTTTAAAGTTGCACACGCCTGTGCAGTAGCGACAAACAACGTAAATTTTAGTATGCTTTGAAAGCCTTTACAGGTTACCTGTACAGAGGAGGTCTGGTGCTAGAATTACTGATCATGATCTGGCGTTTACGGTGATACCTCACATGTGTGGGATGATTCCTGTTTGCGTGCGGGACTGACCTGTACATTAGACTATGCGCACGAGCACGGGAGGACAGGGCCCTTTACTTTTTTTTTTTTTTTTTTATTTATTCAATTTATTTTTTTATTTTTATACTGTTCCTTTATTTTTTTTTTAATTTTATTGATCACTTTTATTGCTGTCACAAGAAATGTACACATCCTTGTGACAGCACAGCACTATGTGACAGGTTCTCTTTATGGAAAGATCTGGGTTCTATAAGACCCCAAATCCCTCCTCTGCCCTTTGATCACACCAAGATTGGTGTTTTTGAATACGTTTGATTTTTGAAAATGGCGCCGTTAACATCCGGGTAAACTGGAAGTAATGTCAAGTCATCATTCCTGGGTTACCATAGATGAGGGCTGACCAAAGCCGATCCCAGTGGACAGGAGAGCCTGAGAAAGCTGCAGAAGGCGGCCAGGGGTAGCGTCCCCTCCTGCTGCTTGTAAAAGCAATTGAGTGGCTAGTTAGCCACTAGGATTGCTTTTATAATAGAACTGACCGGCGGCTCAAAAAAAGCAACATACGGGTACATCTTTGATCGGCGAGTGGTTAATTTTCGGCCATCTGCACAGTTAGTATTTGCTTAGTCGCAAAGTCTCAAAACAGGTTAGTTGATCAAAAACTGTCAAATCTTGCAGTAGTTTTACGCTTCCCTCTTACTTTTACAATAAAAAACTTACAAAAAAATGTTTTATTACTCAGATATATTATCTGTATCGGTGATCATTACCTTGTGATCTGCTTGGCTTTTGTTGTTCATCAGCTATCCCTATTGTTAGTGTATTTTATGTGTGGCCCAAGACCATTCCTCTTCTTCCAGTATGGCCCAGGAAGGTCAAAAGGCTGGACACCCCTACTTTAGAATGTATTTCAGGAGACTCTTTTCTGGAAAGAACAAGTAAATATACCTTCATTTTCTGCCCTCTATTTTCACCAGGGCAGTATAGTGAGCAAAGATCCTACCACTGAAAGCTGCAGATTCAGGCAAAAGTTTTGCCGAGAATCTTCATTCTATGTTTAGAAGGGTTTGGATCTGGCATCTTTCCTAATACATACATATTTGGCCTAATACTGTTCCAGCAGCTGACCATACACTTGTACACAGTCTGATCTGTTATCCTGCTGTGAGGCCAGGCCTGATCAATTCTTGTTGTAGGTCATTAAAGCATGGACTATAAAGTGAGACATTCGCTCTTCTGGCCAAGTCGCTTTTTAAGCTGCAACTGAAAAGGCTGACAAAGGCTAATGAGAGAGAGAGATTTGCTGTTACCGTGTGGAAATAAACATTGAAAGGATTAGTGGTGTCTCCAGGAATTTGCTGAAGGTGCTTTAGCAGCAGATGTGTAATATACTGTATTGTTCTGCATGTGAGAAATCATGTGAATGTGCATGCTTAATTCCTCTTTAATTGTCTGTCTCGTGATTACTGTAAGACAGACACTTCCCCTTGGAATACTGTATAAAGAGAATGCCATTAAATTACTTTAATTGTTCGATGCTTTGAAGATTCTCTATGCTTCTAGATTGTTGTTTGTTTTATGATTTAAATCTATACTTATGAAATGTATCGTCTTTTGTATATTGTCATGATATTATGCATTTTATATGCTTTAATAAATAGTTTGTAAACAAAAACAATTACTTTGCTTGTGCTACATCTCTGTAAAGGAAAACTATGTAAAATTTGATCAGCTTACAGTGGTTGTAAACCTCTGATTTTGAGTTTTACCTATAGGTAAGACTAGAATAAGGCTTACCTATAAGTAGTGGAAATATCTCCTAAACGTGCGCCGTTTAGGAGATATTTACCTTGAAGTGCACCGATGATGTAATCGGCTCATGAGCTGTGAAGAAACGGACTTCTGTGCCATTTCTTCACTTGCCATGACTGACGGCTCCCGCGCGCGTGCAGCCCCGGAAGGAAGAGGGGCAAAGATGGATGTGGCCACCAGCGGGGACATCGCAGGCTTTGTTTGCAGGTAATTGACACATAATGGGCTAGTATGTGATGCATACTAGCCCATTATGATTTTACTTTGCAGGGGAACAAAGAGGAAATAAAACCCATCAGGGTTTACTTCCTCTTTAATATACCAGTAAGTGTTAAAGCTCTATTCAAATATTACGGGGAAAAAACATATTTTAGCAGTAGTAGTAATATAACTTACTAATTAAAACATCATTATATGCTTATAAATGGTGTTGGTATAAGAAGGAAAATTACAATAGTCTTGGGTAAATGCTACTGTATTGTATTATTTTTTAAAGTTTTGTAAGTTCAAGTGTTGTATGTCCTTTATTACTATAGGTAAAAATCTGTATACTATTTACAAATTAAACCTTTAGCTTAAATTTGTGTAGTTAAATCAGCTAGTAACACTTCCACCCCCACCACCCCACCCAACTTTAAAATACTTCTATCCAAATATGCCCACTGAGCTCATTCATCTAGAGTGGCTCTCTAATGCCCCATACACACGGTCGGATTTTCCGATGGAAAATGTCCGATCGGAACGTGTTGTCGGAAATTCCGACCATGTGTAGGCTCCATTGGACATTTTCCATCGGATTTTCCGACACACAAAGTTGGAGAGCAGGAGATAAAATTTTCTGACAACAAAATCCGTTGTCGGAAATTCCGATCGTGTGTACACAAATCCGACGGACAAAGTGCCACGCATGCTCAGAATAAATAAAGAGATGAAAGCTATTGGCCACTGCCCCGTTTATAGTCCCGACGTACGTGTTTTACGTCACCGCGTTTAGAACGATCGGATTTTCCGACAACTTTGTGTGACCGTGTGTATGCAAGACAAGTTTGAGCCAACATCCATCGGAAAAAATCCTAGGATTTTGTTGTCGGAATGTCCGAACAAAGTCCGACCGTGTGTACGGGACATAATACTGGTCAGATTACCAGGTAAAAATAGAGGAAAAAAGGCCTAAAAAAGAAAACTATGCAACCACCAAATCTAAGGATTAGTAAGCTGCAATATATTACATTTTTGGTTTGGGGGTATAATACCGCTTTAATGTTTAATGTATGCCTATGTAGAGAATTGTGAGACCGAAAACTAGTTTTATTTCAATTACTATGCAATAACACATGTGAACCTATTTTTTGAAAGATTTATATTGCCTTTTGCTTTCTTAAAGTTGTGCTGAACTCAAGGACGAGGGGAGGAAGTCTTTTGTACCTAATTGGTACCCTGAAAAATGTATTTTTTTTGTCTGGAGTTCCTCAAACACAACACGGCACATCCTGGTATGCAAGTATACCTAGACACTTCTGGGCCTACAGTCTCATAGCTGTAGTGTGAGCACTAAGACATTGCTGTCTCAGGAGATTTGGCGATGTCACTACAGTGCTTCTCACTATTCTCCTTGTTGGAGGCTCTGACATGAGGAAGCAAGGCCCTGCCTTTACCAAGACGGTTGTCTCCACACATAGAGACACAGTGTAGAACAAGGTGTGATAAGTCAGTAACGACAAAAAGATCAGCTTGCAGGGCTACAGGCAATGCTAGTGACTAGCTCTTTGCCATCTTCCTGGCTTTTTTTTGCGCACCTCTTCCAGAGTTCAGTTCCCTTTTAATGAAATGAAAATGGACCTGCAGACCTCACTCAGCCAAGTAGGATATTTTATGTCCTTACCATGTCCTGGGATCTCGTGAAATGACCCATATATACATTGCCCAACTATACAGAAAAAAGCCAGGACAGTCATAAGTCTATTGACCGCACATGGTGACAACCTAAGCAGCTCCAGCCTTTTAAGAAGATGACCTAGAGCAGTGGTGCGGTCACCTTTCTTAATACGGAGGGCCTCAAGTGATGCCTCCAACATCAGCAAAGGGCTGCACATAAAATTCAGTAATTATTCACTGTCTGAGACCACAAACATACAACAGGATATAGGACTATGTAACAGATGGTCAGAGAATGCACACATGATAAAGGAGATGTTCAGAGACTGCAGAAATGACACGAGATGGTCAGAGACTGTGGAAATAATACAAGAGATGGTCAGAGACTGTGGACATAATACAAGAGATCAAAACATAGCCGGAAGAGCCACTGTGGAACGATGGCAATTAACCGAAAGCTGAGCAACTTGAGCACTGAGAAGGGAGGGCTGAGCCCAACCCTGACACTCAGAGACAGCAGATATGATACAGGAAATGTTCAGCTATAGGAGTGGGACAAGCTTCTGGAGATGAACGTAGATTGGAGACTGCTAGAAATCACTGCTATAATCGGGAATCCTAGATTAGTGTCTGCAAGGGCTCCCAAGGGCCGCGTACAAAGGGCTGCAGGTTGGACACCAGAGGCCTATAGCTTTTCTGATCAGTGCCATAAACCTACTTTTGTTCCCAAAGTGCAAAGGAGTAAGTAGTAGCTGCTAACTCCTTTATACAAAATTTTCATTGGTTTCCAGTCATGGTACATACTGTATGCAAACCTTCAGCTGTCCAGTTTAGCCCCTAATTTTCAATAATTTTTTATAAATCGCTCCTTTTTTATTCCATAAGAGTCTGATAGAGCCATGGCAGATAACAGAAAACAATGGGGATGTGAAGGAAAGAGAAATTCTTCTTTAGGCTTTGCAGAATGTAATTTGAGCACACTGCACAGTTCATGGCCCTGTGAAAGACTTTTTTTCAATTGAGTTTAATTGACTTTATAATTGTTTTTATCGCTCAATGTACACACATTTTTTTATTTTATTTTACATCACAAAAAGTGGCATTCAACAGAAAGTAACATGTTTCCATTTAGTTGTTCAATCCTAGGAAAATGCCTTGGAGCTAGAAGGAAATTGCAGTTGTAGGTGTATTAAAGGACTATATTCAGGCGGGCAAACATCTGTTTTATCATCTTTATTGGTTTTGTTATTTCTGCTCATCTCCATGTCCTATTCCTAAATCAAGTTTGTCTACAGGTAGTCCTACACCCACTGTTTCTAGTATGTAGATGGAAAGAAATTATCATAAAGGAGTATAGAATAATAGCATGCACTATATTATAGATTTTATTATCTACTGATGTTTGTTGGCAATTTAGATTTTCAATCAAAATCAGACTAGCAAGCAGTTTTTTTTGACAAATGAACATCTAGGCATGTACACATGCATGCTTGTATCCATGATGATCTACTAACATACCAAGGACCACACTTGGTATGCTGACCAAGATAGTCTCAACCGCTAGCAGACCTTTCCACTTTTCTGTAACAGTAACGGCACTTCCTGTTCCATGCTGACAACGCTAACTACCATGTACACCCCTTCAGTTGGTTTTTGGGATATCTATCTGGTTTATCAGATAGACAGCCTGTTGTCCAACTGAAGAAGCATGCATTGCAGTCTGACAACACTGTTGCTAATTGTGAGGCAGCATCTTAGCGTTGTCTGCCTGTAACAGCCAGCAAACTTGTTAGTGGGTTAACACAAAAAAAAATTGTATACAGAGAGGCATAATTGCATAAATTCTGAAAAGTAGATTTAGGATTTACATATATCTTAAAGTGGAACTAAACCCCCCTATCCTTTTAAGCCAAGAAAGCTGCCATTTTAGCTTCTGTTTGAACTGCAACTGCCATGGTACTGCATATTTGATTGCACCAGCCATTTGATGGTTTGACAGTTTGGTTGAACTTGAGAGCACAAAGAAATGTGACAGTTAGGGCTTGTTCACACCATATGTGCATGAAAACTGATGGCAACTGATGGGAAAACCCACTTCACTTGCAGAGACATCAGTTTACATGAGTTTTTATGCACATTGACATCAGTTTTCATGCATGTCAGTTATGTGCCCTATTTACACCAATGTTGCTGTCTTGTCATTTTTTTTTCCCGAGCACTACATTTAGTTATGAAAAATCTGAAGAGATGTTGCCAGAAAATGGGGTCGTAGACTCCACACCTATTGCCATTTGTCAGAAACCTTGTTTTATGAGGGCAAATGATGTAAACAGCTATGCTGATGAAACCTCTAACAAAGAAAAGGAAGTCTCGTGCTTAATCCAACAAACAGCTTCAGGGTCACAAATATTTAAGCAGATTTACAATCTTCTTGCCAAAGGGTGTATTTTCTTACCACGGCAATCAGTGTAACTACAGCTTCAAAGCATGTGATGATGTTTAAGGAAATGTTCTCGGATCTTTTCTTACAGAAGCCTAAGACCTGCTACTCCAATAACGGTATAGATAGAGGTCTGATTGTTACAGAAGATAGACATAGTTCAAACTATGGCTTCATAGGTCTTTCCTTTGTTGCTAGTGCAGAACTTTAGTGAAAAAATAGGAATGATCACAGCACTGTAAAGTTATTGGTATAAGTTTTGATTAGATGTTAGCAGGCCAAATCGCTTTTTGGCTTATGCCTTTTTGGTGCTTAACAGTGACTTTTGCCAATGGGTTTCCAGATCTGCCCACTTTCTGCAGTAAATACAAGGCTATTGGCCTCTTTAATTTTTCATTTGTTTGTTTTTCTGTTGTGGAGAATGTAGTAGTGTGAACCAAGGCTCAAAGTGATATTAAAGTCTTGTTTTGAATTTTAAAAAAAATAATAAACATGTTATACTTCCCTGCTCTGTGTAATGGTTTTGCACAGAGCAGCCTGGATCCTCCTTTTCTCGGGTCCCACGCCAGCGATTATGGCTCCTCCCTCCTCCCGGGTGCCCCCACAGCAAGCGGCACCCAAGCAGGCGCACTCCTGACCTGCAGCTCTGTGTGCCCATTCACACACAGAGCTGCGGCTCGGCTCTGCCCCCTCCATCTCCTGATTGGCTCACTGGCTGTGATTGACAGCAGCGGGAGCCAATGACCAATCAGGCGTATGAGTCCCCAGACGGGGAAAGGCTCTCGTGGACATCACTGGATCGAGAGGGAGCTCAGGAAAGTATTGCATACCTTCATGCATACCTTTGTGCATGAAGGTAAAAAACCTTGTGCCTTTACAACCACTTTAAGCAAGTGCCTCTTCTCCAGAGTCAATAACTGTAATCTATATAATCGATCCTCATAGCTGAGGTCCTCCATTCCCCTTATTCATTTTTTTTTGGCCTTCACTGAACTCTTCTAATTCAATAACATCTTTCCTAAGGATTGGTGACCAAAACTGAACTGTATTCTCCGTCAAGATGAGGCCAAGCCAGTGTTTTATAAAGGTAGTTTATTATAATTATTGATTTGCAGTATCTCTTGAATGTATGTCCTTTTTAATGATCACTTTGTTAGCTGTGGCTTGGTATTGCTAAGTTTGTGATATACAAGCACTCCCATATCCTTTTCTATCACTGATTCTCCCAGGAGAGCCACTGCTAATGTGCATTTTGCATGTGCATTTTTGGCACCCAAGCGCAAAAATTTTAATTTTTCAATTTTGAACTTCATCTGCTATGTAGCTGCCCAGCACCCTATTTTATTAGGGTCTTCCTTTATTATGCTTTATCCTTTGCCAAAGTTATTTTCCTGCATCAACAAACAATGAAATTGAGCTCTTTCTCCTAAAACACTATATTAAAAAGAAACACATTGAACAGTGTTGTCCCCAAAAGGGGACCCTGGGGTTCACTACTCCCAACTTCAGACCATTGAAAGAATGAGTCATTTATCACTACTCTCGGGACCCATTCATGTAACCAGTTTCCTATCCATATATTTTTTAAATCATCAACTCCAACAGACCTTATTTTATAAATTAAATGTTTATAAGGTACAATATCACATACATTAGCAAAATTAAGATAAACTATGTCCACTGGACTCCCACTATCCAATTTCTGACTTTCTTCCTTATAGAGCGATACCAGGTTGGTCTGACAAGAGTGGGCTTTTATTAATCCATGCTGGTTATCACTTATGACATATTTTTTAAAGACAAATTTCTATATAGAGCCATTTACCATTCCCTTTAAATACCTTACATACTATTGGTGTTAGGCTGGTCTGCATTTCAATTTCTTGGTTCCACATTTGCTTTACACCAATAGGTGGTACTGTTTCCGTCAGTAAAATGTCTTTAAAAAGTAGAAAAAGAGACCTCGCTATACTGAGCTAAGTTCCTCAAGGACTCGGCTGTAGGCCATCAGAACCTGATGAGTTGTTCAATTTAGGTTTTCTTGTGGGAAACTGATAATTCTTATTATAAAAGTGGTAACAGCAACACTCGTTCCACATATGTCCGCCTATACCACAGAGAATATTAATCATTGAAGGTTTAATGTCTGGTTGGGTTTGAAGGGGGACCAAACTGGATTCGTAGAAATGCTAACCATTTTTTTCAAGTTTTGTCTAACACATATAACTTGACCTGCCTGTTCTCCAAATGACCACTGTAAGTGGCTGTGCAAAGAGGTATTTTTATCCAGTAAAGCACATTACAGTACTGCAGAATGATTGATTATGCCTGTGTTTGACATCTTTATTGAACACGGAGTGTGTAACACTAGCTAAACCCTTACTCCATATACATTTAAATGTCTTTTTTACAGCTTTATATATGATTAAAGAACGTTAAACCCAAGGCACAACAAAGTTTATTGCTTTAAGGCATTGGTGTCCCCATACCAGGGAATGATATATGTGTAATACTATGTCTTTGGGATAGGAGCAGAGTTGGGGACCTAATGAACCAATATTCTGTGTATACCACAGCTTCAAGATATTGAGTGACTTACCCTGACATGCATACATTTGTTTTCAAAATGATGTAAAGAATTCTTGTTGGAGGTTTCTGAAGAGAACCCCACTGTGTGGTGTGGACCCCCCTGGCCATCTTCTTCCCCTTCCTTCTCTTCTCCCATCACTTTTAAATACACCTCCACTTTCTTTTGGCCCACTGCTATTCTTCTCTCTTCTCTTTGTTGCTTGAGTCGTGATTTTTTACTGCCAGATCACCAATTTTCGACTTGAGGATAGCGTAGGGTTGCCACCTCATCCCTTTAAAACCGAACACATATTAATTACACAGGTTCTGTGGCTGATTAAGGTGGTAATTAAACACACTTGGTGCCTTATCTGCATTAAATTAGAACCTGCGTAATTCATATGTGTTTGGGTTTAAAGGGATGAGGTGGCAACCCTAGGATAGCGTTCGAGACAGAGTTACTTGATAATGTTAGGTATTTCTATTACCAGTGTTAATTTAGTCGACCAAAATGACTAAAACATTTTAGTCGACTAAATGAATACTATTTTAGTCAACTAAAATACTACTAAAACAATTGAGATGACTAAAATACGAATAAAACTAAAAGCCATTTTAATCAAAAGACTAAAATGAGACTAAAACTAAAATGCCATTTTAGTCAAAAGACTATGACTAAAACTAAATTGCAGTTACTGAAATGTACTGGAGATTTTAGTCGACTAAAATGTACTGGAGATTTAGTCGACTAAATACAACTAAAACTAAAACAATTGCAGAAAACTAAAATGGGACTAAAACTAAAATGCCATTTTAGTCCTAAGACTAAAATTAACACTGTCTATTACAAGGCAGACAAGCCTTTTCTTATGTTATTGTACCTGTCAATTTGCACTTTAGTAACTTTTGATCCATATTTTGATGTTTAACTCTGGACCCTCCATGAAGTGCCCATATCCTTATGTTTGAGATTTATAAAAATATTGATAAAATAAAACAAAAAAACTTGATGATTGAATGTTAATGTTTGTTAATGGTGCATAGTGCAGTAAGAAACAATTTCTTGAAAAATAAATTTAATGCAACTGAACTTGCAAAGTGCACAGTCTATTTGCCTTTAGTAGATCAACCCGTGTTCACCTTATTAAAGTATTGACTCTTTTTACATTTCTTATGATACAGTAACAGTATGAGCTGTTGCACCTTTACATATTAGAAAGGGTGATGTCACGCGCAAAAAAAATAAATAACATAATTTCTACTTGCACACAATTGTTTGCTTGAAGAAGTCAGCACAGTTTTACCTTATTCACTAAGCTAATAAAATGTTCTTTTATCATTATCACTTAGTGAATAAGGTGAAGTTGCGCCACGTTCAATCAATCAATACAGTGCAAGAAAAATATCCTCGTTGGGTATTCTTTGAAAAGTGAAAATTCACTTTGAAAGAAAGTATACATGCTTCACTCCTTTAGTATATCAGGGTCTGTATGTTTGAATCGGATCAAATGCATGTTTGCTTTTTATATGATCACCCACGTTATTGGCTAATGAGGAAGTAGTCTTGGTGTGATAAAATTCTTAGGTCACCAACACAGAGCTATTGTGAAGAAGCCGGATTATTTTTCTCAGATGTCTATACTTGTGCTGCCTAATCTGACCTGTTACAAAGCAGAAGTTTCCTGGAAAGGTACATGCAGGTGGGCTTTGATCATTATCCCCCTGGAATAATTGCTGCTACCCATTAGCAGACCTTTGATTAGCAGAGCAGTATCTACAGGAATGCCTAAGACTTCTTTCACACTGGGGTGGGCGGACGTCGGCAGTAAAGCGGCGCTATTTTTATCACCGCTTTACCGTCGTTTTAGCAGGGCTATTCGGCCACTAGCAGGCAGTTTTACCCCCCTGCTAGCATCCGAAAAAGGGTTAAAATGCAGCAACGCTTTGACGGCGCTGCCCCATTGATTTCAATGGGTAGCAGAGCTTTAGGAGTGATGTATACACCACTCCTACAGCGCTGCAAAGATGGTGCTTGCAGGACTTTTTTTACCATCCTGCAAGCGCACCGCTCCAGTGTGAAAGCACTCGGGCTTTCACACTGGAGAGACAGGAGAGACGCTATGCAGGCACTATTTTTAGTGCTGTTGCGCCTGTAAAGCGCCTCAGTGTGAAAGTAACCTAAAGGCTTAGATGTAAAAAGATAATCAATCAGAGAAATAAAATGCACGATTTCTTATTTTATAGAATTGAACCATCATGTTACTGATATTCATTTGCACCACAAAACTAAACAAAGTTTATTAAATAACTCTTCGCTTTCATGAGCATCTATAACTTTCCATTATTATACCAATATTTTAACTACATAAAGGTGTTTTGTGATAGGCTGCATTTTCTGAACCACTGTTTTTTGTTTTTTTAATGCAATTTATTAGCGACAAAAAAAGGGACTGTAAATTTATCACAAGGGTTAGTGTTATAAAAATTAACAATCCACTGGAAACAAGTGTAATCATATAACTGAATCATTGTAACAAGTAGAAGCAAACAAATTTTATATATTTTTTATTTCAAGTACTTATATAGCGTCGTCAAATTACGCAGAACTTTTACATATACATTGTACATTCACATCAGTCCCTACCCTCAAGGAGCTTACAATCTAAGGTCCCTAACTCACATTCATACATATACTTGGGCCAATTTAGACAGGATCCGATTAACTTACAAGCATGTCTTTGGAGTGTGGGAGGAAACCAGAGTACTCGGAGGAAACCCACGCAGGCACAGGGAGAACATACAAACTCCAGGCAGATGGTGTCATGGTCGGGATTTGAACCAGTGACCCTTCTTACTGCTAGGCGAAAGTGCTACCCACTACACCACTGTGCTGCCCGTCAATCTCAAATGGCCATTAAAAAGTGCCTTCACCCAAGTGTTCTCACCAGGAAGAAATTCATAATGATATGGTGGGGGGGGGAATTTGTTGGTGATGAAAAAAGTCTGAGGTAAAAAGGAAGGGTAAGATCAGAAAAACAGAGAATGGAGAGATGAAGGGGAAGGTGGGAGAGAAACCCATGTGCAGCCCCAAAGCTTGCAATGTACTATTGTTTTATAAGAGTAGTGGAAAATGAGGCCACAATGTTGGTGTACCAATGTCTAGGGATAAGGGCTTTGGCTCCAGAACTAAAGAATCTATTTAGAGATCTCTTTGTGTGGGATATTGAGCCTGGGAATCTTGAAAGGATAACTAGGGCAGGGGTATGAACCACTGTTTTTAATTATTAACAATCAAACTTTTAGTATTGACGTTTTGCTGCATATTTGTTAAATAATCGTAATAGTAAATATTTCCTATAAAAAAAAAAAAAAAAACAGATGTGTGGAGAGTAGGAGAGTACACCTGCCAGGGTCTCAGCTAATGAAATAGGTAAAGGCATTGCTTACAAATCCAGTTGCGGCACATTCCCCACCACCACTTAGTAATAATTGAGGAAGGTGTAGGGATGATTGCCTAGCTTTTTGTTTTAAGACTACAGTGTATAACAAAGACTGCCTTTCTGTATTGTGCTCATAGGTGATTTTACTGCTGATTATTGTTTTACAACAATTGTAAAGAACAACGAGATTATAGCAAGTTATATACAAAGTTGTATTCTGTGCAGATCAAGATTATTTTGCACACAGTGCCTTGCAAAAGTCTTCACCCCCCCCCCCCTGGCTTTTTACCTATTTTGTTACAATACAGCCTTTAGTTCAATGTTTTTTTAATTTGAATTATATGTGATGGATCAGAACATAATAGTCTAAGTTGGTGGAGTAAAATTTGAAAAATATATACATAAAACTATTTTTCAGAAATAAAAAACTGATAATTGCCATGTGTGTATGTATTCACCCCCTTTGTTATGAAGCCCATAAAAAGCTCTGGTGCAACCAATTACCTTCAGAAGTCACATAATTAGTGAAATGATGTCCACCTGTGGGCAATCTAAGTGTCACATGATCGGTTATTACATATACACACCTTTTTGAAAGGCCCCAGAGGCTGCAACACCTAAGCAAGAGGCACCACTAATCAAACACTGCCATGAAGACCAAGGAACTCTCCAAACAAGTAAGGGACAATGTTGTTGAGACTTACAAGTCAGGGTTAGGTTATAAAAAAATATCCAAATCTTTGATGATCCCTAGGAGCATAATCAAATCTATCATAACCAAATAGAAAGAACATGGCACAACAGGAAACCTGCCAAGAGACGGCCGCACACCAAAACTCACGGACCGGGCAAGGAGGGCATTAATCAGAGAGGCAGCACACAGACCTAAGGTAACCCTGGAGGAGCTGCAGAGTTTCACAGAAGAGATTTGAGTATCTGTACATAGGAAGACAATAAGCCGTACACTCCATAGAGTTGGACTTTATGGCAGAGTGGCCAGAAGAAAGCCATTACTTTCAGCAAAAAACAAAACAAAATGGGACATTTTGAGTTTGCGAAAAGGCATGTGGGATACTCCCAAAATGTATGGAGGAAGGTGCTCTGGTCTGCTGAGACTAAAATTGAACTTTTTGGCCATCAAAGTAAATGCTATGTCTGGAGCAAACCCAACACATTACATCATCCAAAGAACACCATCCCCACTGGGAAACATGGTGGTGGTGGCAGCATCATGCTGTGGGGATGTTTTTCAGCAGTCAGGACTTGGAAACTGGTCAGAGTTGAGGGAAAGGTGGATGGTGCTAAATACAGGGCTATTCTTGAGCAAAACCTGTACCACTCTGTGTGTGATTTGAGGTTAGGACGAAGGTTCACCTTCCAGCAGGACAATGACCCCAAACACACTGCTAAAGCAACACTTGAGTGGTTTAAGGGGAAACATGTAAATGTGTTGGAATGGCCTGGTCAAAGCCCAGACCTCAATCCAATAGAAGATCTGTGGTCAGATTTAGATTGCTGTTCACAAGTGCAAACCATCCAACTTGAAGGAGCTGGAGCAGTTTTGCAAGGAGGAATGGGCAAAAATCCCAGTGGTAAGATGTGACAAGCTCATAGAGACTTGGAGCTGTGATAGCTGCAAAAGGTGGCTCTACAAAGTATTGACTTTAGGGGGGTGAATAGTTATGCACATTGACGTTTTCTGTTATTTGTCCTATTTATTGTTTGCTTCACAATAAAAAAAAAAAAACAAATCTTCAAAGTTATGGGCATGTTCTGCAAGTTAAATGATGCAAATCTTCAAACAATCCATGTTAATTCCAGGTTGTGAGGCAACAAAACATGAAAACTGCCAAGGGGGGTGAATACTTTAGCAAGGCACTGTACATATTTGTGAATTTTTAATACATGATCATTGGTCCAGTTCTTTAATAATCGTATCGTCCATACTTGTGTTTATTTCTCTGAATAAAGTTCTTGGCTCCCTATAAATAACTTCTATGTTTTATAATGTCCAAAGACATCTAATCAGATGGAACTATACATTTGTTAAAAATGTGGAGAGCTGTCCAAATGCCATATTTCTGCAGACCTGCTGTTAACATACTACCTTATAATTTTTGCAGGTTCACAGCTTTTATGTTGTTGTTATTTTTTTGTTGTTTTTTTTATTTATTCTTTGCTCTTCTTCAAATAACACAGATAAAGTACAACTGTTCCTTTGTGTGATTTAAATCACAGATAATCCCAGGTTCTAAGAATCTCACTTTGCCTTGGAAAAGGGATTTTACAAGGTCCCAAAACATCGGCCTGTAATGCCTGTTCCTAACATATAAGTTGCTGGTGAAGATCCTTATTTTCATAATCTGTTTCTTTCTTTTTGATTCATTTTCCAAACTTTGTTGTGTATTCTAATTACAACTAATGCAGCATCCCCCTGTACTAGGTAATGTCACCATTTGTATTAAAAAAAACCCCAATGCCACACTGCTTAATCTGTATTAGATGGTATTGGAGCATTGACCAGGAATGTGCCCAGCCTCCCTGAGAGTTCCTCACTATACTTCTATCCCAGTGCTCAGCTTTAGTGCCCAGCAAGCATGCTGCTCTCGCCATAAGGGCCCAGTGCCCATAGAAGCAAACACCTGGCATTTTATCATAATCCCTAGATGTACTACCACTGGTAACATAAACTAGAAAGGGCAAATTATTTGCTGTGTGCCTCCATTGGGACACATCTGGCTTTAGGAAACGCTATGCTAGCCGATTTCAGCAGCATAGCTTTGTGCTGTTGACTAGTGTGTCCTATTTTTTAATATCAATGAAAAGCATTTTACCTAGCACATTATATACGGTACTTTAAAAGCATCTTAAAACTTTTGTTCCCTTTTCCTTCCCTCCCGTCCCTTTTGCTTCTTAATCCCTATTTCCACTCTCTCATCCCTCTCTCTACTTTCTACTTGTCCACTGACCCCCTTCCCTGCCTAAAAAACCTGATTGCTAGAATTGCCAGAACTGTGTACTTACCAGGTTCAAATAAACTGATTGCTATAATTGTGTTTGTGCACAATTGAACACTGATTTTTTAACTCTAGTGCAGCCTTTCTCAACCTTTTCAACATCAAAGGAACCCTTGAAATAACTTTCTGGTCTCGGGGAACCCCCACAAAAGTTACTGTATCGAGAACTCATGATACATTAGTGTGATAGTCAGGGGGGAAAATGTTTCCCACACTTGTGGTCATTGGGAAGAATTACTCCCTTACAGATAGCTAAAAAGATCAATGGTGTCAGTGGGAACTCATCTGAGAGGCAGAAATTGTCCATTGCTCAAAGAACCCCTAGCAACCTCTGAAGGAACCCTACAGTTCCATGGAACCCTAACTTAAAAACCCTGCTCTAGTAGCTACTAACCTTGTTACAATGTTGTTTGCATTTACAGCCTTGTCTATGATCTTTCCTTGCTGTCCCTGATTGTCCACCCATGTGGCTGTATACATGTAACGCACTTTTCTCCAGTCTAAAAACAAAAATAGAATTATCAAACAAAAAAGCATCTTAAAGCACATGTATAAAAATGTAGATAAGGGTTTTTCAACCGTGGTGCCGCCGCAAAATGACACAAAGCCCTGTACAATCTGACCATGAAAGGGTTACTGTGTTAAGTTCTGTATACATAGAGGTGGGAATGAGCACATCCCATACCTTCTCTGGGCTCTCTCCTCCTCTATTCTGTTATCTGTACTTTTGCCTGCAAGCGTGAAAGCTGTCTAAGCCACCCACCCGCGTCTTACCAACTGATGACGTCATCGGTTGCTAAGGGCAGGTCAGGCACAGCTTTCAGTTTTGCCATCAAAAGTACAGATAACAGCTTAGAGGAGGAGAGAGCCCAGAGAAGGTATGGGATGAGCTCTCCCTCCTTTCTGTAGACAGAACTTAACACAGTAACCCTTTCATGGTCAGACTGTACAGGGCTCTGTGTCATTTTTCTGCAGCAAGGTTAAAGAGAGGGGAGTTAGGAAGGGGGTTAATGGCTAACAGGGGGTATTTGTGTCAGGAGGAGGGTTTTTTGCTGGGGGGGTGGGGTTGTGCTATCAATGAGGGGGATTTACAACCTATTGACAACCTAAATTTGCCTTACAAACTACACTTTAGAGCTTTTTTTCACACCAAGTGCAGTGCAGTAAAACGTGTCCAAACACGCATTTTCCGGCAGCACACGAAAATGTGTTGCCTTTTGCAGTTGGACACAGGTGCCATTAATGGCACCCCATGCATCCACCAATTGCATGATTACTTGCACCCACTTAAAAGAAAGGTACCGTAGTAGCATATATTTTGGTGGGGCTCAATTTAAAAATCATGCCAGCACCTTTTTTGCATGTTTTATGAGCATAGAGCAGCTTTATAAAAAAAACAGAGCACACAAAAAAGTGTTCGGGCTCAGAAGCACCACCTTGTGTGAATGAGCCCTCAGACTGGTGTGCCCCAGGATTGTATGCAATTCTAAAGGGTGCCTAGAGGTTGAAAAACACTGATGTACAGTGGGTATAGAAAAGAACCCCCCCCCCCTTTTAAAATAATCACATTTTGTTGCTTTTCAGCCTTCAATTAAAACAGACACCGTTTTTGTTTTATCCAGCTGCATTTACTCAGTGCAACTTATAGCATCCAAGTGAAAAATATAACAACAACATGTCAGAAAAAAATTCAAAAACAATCTCACTGAGTTGGAAAAAGGATCACCCCCTTGTGCCAGTATTTTGTTGAACCATCTTTTGCTTTAATTACAGCCTTAAGGCTAGGTTTCCACTAGTGCGTCCCCAAAGTCGCGCGATTTTGCTGCGATTTTTTTACCGTGATTTTACCGCGACTTTTTACCGCGATTTGAAGCAATGCCTGTATCTATAGACCTCAAGTCGCATCAAAGTGGGACCAAAGTAGTGCAGGGACTACTTTGAAGTCGCTGCGACTTGAAGTCGCACAGATATGAACGGTACTCATTGGAAATCATGGGAAACAATTTGTCATGCGACTTTTCAGTCCCAAGTCGCATGAAAAGTCGCACTAGTGGAAACAGAGCCTTAGTCTGTTGGGAAATGCCCATTGTCTCTTAACTATGCACATCTACACTTTTCAATATTTGCCCATTTTTCTTTTTCTTTGTGGACTTTGTGGACTGCAGTCTTCAAGTCATTCCACAGATTTTCTAAGTGGTTTAAGTCTGGGCTCTGACTAGCCCATGCATGGATATTCACCTTTTTCTCCTTCAATCACTGTATGGTCATTTTTGCTGTGGGTCAACTTTGTGGCAGAGGGCAGCAGATTTTCCCCAAGAATTTGATGGTATTTTGCCCAATCCCTTTTTCCTTCTGTCCTGACAAGTGCTCCAGTCCCTGATGCAGAGAAACACCATAACAGGATATTACCACCTCCATGCTGTAGGAATGGTGTTTTTTTTAATGAGCTGTATTGGATTTCCCCAGACATATCGTTTGGTGTTGAGGCCAAATAATTCAATTTTAGTCTCATCTGACCATAACACGTTTTCCATGTGGCCTCAGAATCTTCAAGGTGTGTTTTGGCAAAGCTCAGTCGTGACTGCATGTGGTCTATCTTGAGGAGCGGCTTTTTTCTTGCAACCCCCTCCCCACAAGCCACATTTGTGGAGAATTTGTGATCTTGTTGTCACATGCACACAACGACCACTGTCATAAATTCCTGCACCTGCTTCAGAATTGCTGTAGGCCTCTTGGTAGCCTCTCTGACCAGTTTCCTCCTGGCTCTTTCATCCAGCTTGGAGCAACGTCCTGATACAGGGAGGATCTGTGTACCAAATACCTTCCACTTCCTAATAATAGACTTCACTGTGCTTCTAAGCATTGATAAAGCTGAATTTTTTTTTGTATCCATCTCCTTACTTATGCCTGTCCGCAACTTTATCCCATAGATCTTTCGACAGTGCCTTGCCACCCACAGTTGATTGTTTGCTTCAGTTGCACTATCAGGAAAGCTCTTTTCATGCTGATCACAGTTGAATGTCAAATGGGTTTGTGTGCCATTGAGCTGGTGATTAGCTACACCTGATTGAGTTTACAAGTCATTTTTTTGGAGGGGGGGTGATCCTTTTTCCAACTCAGTGATTCTGTTTTTAAATTATAATTTTTTCTGACATGTTGGTGGTATATCTTTCACTTGGATGTTATATGTTGCAGTAAATACAACTGGATAAAACGAAAATGGTGGCTGTCTTAATTTCAGGCTGCAAAGCAACAAAATGTGTTCAGTGATTCTTTTCTATACCCACTGTAGATCACTTATGTATTCCTTCAAAAACTGAAATCATTTTTGTAACTATCTGAACTTTGTACACTGAGTTGCAGCACATCAGCTAAAGTTTACATAAGCATAGAGTGTGAGTTGTTCAGCAGGATGAGTAGTTGCTTAGTTTGACCACACTGAAGGAACAGACCTCAAGGTGGAAACCACTGGTGTGTTTGTGTTTACTGTAGCTCATTGTTTCATGAGACTGGGTACAAAATGGCACAAAATCTGCATTACTGCCAGCTCTGAAAATGTGCCCTCACCATCCTTATATAACACAGTAAAGATAGGTAGATTGTAGAATATGTGCATTACATTACAGATCTTTTTCCAGTTAAAACATTTCACTTACAATATATAAAGTTAGTTGTACATTAAAAGACAATTATGTGATATGTAGTAAGCAAGCTTGTGTAAACACAACCAGATAGGGTACCTGATGAATACTATTGGGTATCTTGTTTGTTCTTAGCAGAAACAAACAGATGCTAAAACAAAGGGCATAACTCATGGCATTATTTTTGAATTTGCAGAGACTTGTAAGGTCCACATTTAGCACAGATGAGTATTAGTTTTGACCATCTTCTATATATGGCATTAAAAATCATGTGAATGAAGAATGATGATTTAACTTGGCTTCTATATATCAAGGACGTTGCAGGCTTTCTTTCTGAAAATAATCGAATATCTCTTTTGTTGGCTGTATATTTGAAATTGAGATGATTATAAAAGTGGTGTGTTACTGTTGACATATCTGAGACAAAAATGTGTACAATTTTTACCTTTAAACTGTGAGTAAACCCTAAATCTATTGTTCAGTATGGTTGGCCTTAAATTGTTTTTTTTTGTCAATTTGTTGCAATGTTTTTTTTACCTGGGGATCCTGCCAGTAAGGCTCGATTCACACAGGGGCAACACGACTTCAACGCGACTTTGCAACGCGACTTTAACCCGACTTCAACACGACTTGTGGATCCGACTTTCAATGAACGGGGATCCGACTTGGATCCCCGCCACTGTGTTTGGTATGAATCTTTAGGGGGAACTCCGCGCCAAATTTTAAATAAAAATCCGGCATGGGTTCCCCCCCCAGGGGCATACCAGGCCCTTGGGTCCGGTATGGATCTTGAGGGGAACCCCCCTACGCCGAAAGGACGGCGTGGGGGGTCCCCCCAATCCATACCAGACCCTTATCCGAGCACGCAGCCCGGCCGGACAGGAATGGGGGTGGGGACGAGCGAGCGCCCCCCCCCCTCCTGAGCCGTACCAGGCCGCATGCCCTCAACATGGGGGGGGTTGGTGCCTTGGGGGAGGGGGGCGCGCTGCAGCCCCCCCCACCCCAAAGCACCTTGTCCCCATGTTGATGAGGACAAGGGCCTCTTCCCGACAACCCTGGCCGTTGGTTGTCGGGGTCTGCGGGCGGGGGGCTTATCGGAATCTGGGAGCCCCCTTTAATAAGGGGGCCCCCAGATCCCGGCCCCCCACCCTATGTGAATGAGTATGGGGTACATGGTACCCCTACCCATTCACCTAGGGGAAAAAAAGCGTCAATAAAACAAACAGTACACAGGTTTTTTTAAATAATTTATTAGGCAGCTCTGGGATCTTCTTCCGACTTCGGGGGTCCTCTTCCGACTTCGGGGGTCTCTCCGCCGTCTCCTCCCGGTGTCCGCATTTTCTGCCGGCTCCTCCGCTATCTTCTGCAGCTCAATTGCTAGCGGTGGTCCGGACTTCTGCCTTCTTCTTTTCTTCCAGAGATGTTGACACGACGCTCTCTCCAGCTGGAATGGTCTCTGAACGCTCCGCAACGGACTTATATAGGCGGTGACCCCGCCCCCTTATGAGGTCACTGTCCCAGGGCATGCTGGGGCTGTGCCGTCATAAGGGGGCGTGGTCATCACCCGGTGACCACGCCTCCTAAAACGTCACAGACCCAGCATGCCCAGGGACTGTGACGGCATAAGGGGGCGGGGTCACCGCCTATATAAGTCCCTTGCAGAGCGCACAGAAACCATTCTGGCTGGGGAGAGCGTCGTGTCAACATCTCTGGAAGAGAAGAGGGAAGAAGATGATCCAGAGGTCCGGACCACCGCTGGCAAAAGAGCGCCAGAAGATAGCGGTGGAGCCGGCAGAAGATGCGGACACCGGGAGAAGACCCCGGAGAGACCCCCGGAGTCGGAAGAAGATCCCGGAGCTGCCTAATAAATTATTTTAAATACCTGTGTACTGTGTTTTTTATTGACGCTTTTTTCCCTAGGTGAATGGGTAGGGGTACCATGTACCCTATACCTATTCACATAGGGTGGGGGGCCGGGATCTGGGGGCCCCCTTATTAAAGGAGGCTCCCAGATTCCGATAAGCCCCCCGCCCGCAGACCCCGACAACCAACGGCCAGGGTTGTCGGGAAGAGGCCCTTGTCCTCATCAACATGGGGACAAGGTGCTTTGGGGTGGGGGGGGCCGCAGCACGCCCCCCTCCCCCAAGGCACCAAACCCCCCATGTTGAGGGCATGCGGCCTGGTACGGTTCAGGAGGGGGGGGCGCTCGCTCGTCCCCACCCCCATTCCTGTCCGGCCGGGCTGCGTGCTCGGATAAGGGTCTGGTATGGATTGGGGGGGACCCCCCACGCCGTTTTTTCGGCGTAGGGGGTTCTCCTCAAGGTCCATACCAGACCCAAGGGCCTGGTATGCCCCTGGAGGGGGAACCCATGCCGGATTTTTATTTAAAATTTGGCGCGGAGTTCCCCTCAAGATCATTTGAGCACAAGTCGCATGCCGAAGTCGGATCATGCGAGACGGCGATCCGACTTCAATGATAGTCAATAGGCTGAAGTCGGATCAAAGTCGGATCCAAGTAGTACAGGGAGTACGCTCTGAAGTCGGAGCGACTTCAGTAGTGTCTATTAAGACGCTCCCATGCACTGTAATGTGAATCTCTTTCTGGGGCGACTTGGGGCGACTTGAGGGCTTACAAGTCGGATCCCAAGTCGCGGTAGTGTGAACCGAGCCTAACTGCACTTCCTGTTGCAGACTGACAGTGCTAACCCACTGCCTCACAATGAGTAGCGTTGTCATCAGTCTGTGATTGTAAGTTTTTTTTCAATTTGCCATTGGGTTGGCTGTCTTTCTGTGCTGCACAATCCAGTAGAGAAAAACAGGAAAGCAATAAAGTATATAACAACCTTCGCACCACCAACATCGTATCCTAAAGCTGCCCATAGAAGGGGTGGGCAACTATGGCCTTCCAGCTGTTGTCAAATTACAAGTCCCGTTGTGCCTCTGCTTATGGGAGTCATGCTTGTAACCCATAAGTTTTGCAATGCCTCATGTAACATGTAGTTCCACAACAGCTGGAGGGCCATAGTTGCCCACCCCTGCTATAGATGGATCGAAATTTGGTTGGTTTAGCAGGGACCGCCCCATTTTTCAATACATGTGTGCCGCTCTGGTTTTTCATAACCGTTTTTTTGATCGATGCTTGTAGCCGATGATCAGTGCATTCTGACAATAAAGAATCTGTTATTTTTTTAGCGTTCAGCCCTCTGGCTGAAAAAGAGAAGAAAAAAAACAGTCCATATATGGTAAGCTTTAGTCTTGGTTCATCATATAACAAGTGTAGGGTAGGTGGGAAGGAAGGGGCAGCAATGGAACCAGTTCAAATAAAACGCATACTGGGATGCATTTCAGAACAGGTATGTGCTCACTATTGCTTATGCACAGGTTTGTTTAAGGTTCCATTCCTCCTTCACAGTAGGACTCCCTCATCCACCTCCCTAGGCCTGTTACTTCAGGTAGAAATATCACTGCCGGATTCTTCTTCATGGCTACTACTTGCCACAAAGACATGCAAAGACAGACAGGAAGGAAGGATCTGGTGTTTAGAAGGTGGCAAGGCCTGTATTGTTTGTTAGCAATGTGTTGCTAAGTTAAAGTGATTGTAACTTTTTTTTGTTTTTTTTAAAATAAGAAACGTCATGTTCACCTCCTCTGTGCAATGGTTTTGCATAGAGCATCCCCAATCCCCTTTTTCTTGGGTCTCCTGGCTCCTCCCCTTAAGCGACTTCCCCCAAACAAAGCTTGCTCCTGAGCCGCCCTCCGTGTCTGTAGACAGACATTGGCTCCCTTGTCACAGAATTTGATTGGATTGAGTAGAGAGCCCTGCTGCTGTCATGAACAACGTTGGATCAAGATCGGGCAGGCAGGGGGTTCATTTACTAAAGGCAAATAGACTGTGCACTTTACAAGTGCAGTTGCTCCAGAGCTTAGTAAATGAGGGGAGGCTCTGCTGACGTCCATTGTCCAATTATGTGCAAGCAAAAATGTTGTTTTTTTCTATTTTCCTTGCACGTGAGTGTGTATTCTTTGCAAAATGGAACTTCACCTCATTTACCAAGCTCTTGAGCTACTGCACTTACAAAGTGCACAGTCTATTTGCCTTTAGTAATCAAGCCCCCAGGTATTAGTTTTTTATGTTTGTTTCTCTTGGGCATCGGAAGAGGCTGTCTACACAATAGGTCCACTTTGGCTACAGAGCTGTCCGTAGTGAGTTGGAGAAGCTGGAGGAGCTGTTGAAGCATGCTCTGTAAAATGTAGATAACTGTATTTATTAACTGTGGGATTAGCAGTTCCTTTCTGTGCAGATTACAATATAAACCAGGGTTCATGTTTAAATGTAAGGTCACATTTTTATGAAGCTTCAGCTTCACTTATTATGTCAGCCGCCCTTTGAACTGACTGGGCTATCACATGCAAATACCACTTTATTTGAAATCCTGCAGAGCATAGATTTAACTGCAAATTACTGACCTGGCCAATTCCCCCAAGCCTGCTCCAAGAATGTTGGAATCTTTGAGTGAACTCCTTGAACAGGTTGGTTTTCTACCATCTAGCAGACCTAAAAAAAATTCCTTCTGCAACGTGCAAATGTATAGCTGCATACCTAACATTCCTAAGTGTACAGAGCAGTATGGGTTTATTTATTTTAGTTTGTAAGGCAGATGACTGAATGTATTATTATTATCCATGTGTACATGTCATACAACATGCTTGTGTTCAGCACACTGTGAAATATTTCTTGAGCGCTCACCTTTCCCTGCTGGTAGCAAGGTGGTTTATACTTTTGCAAGACCGCAGTTTCAAGGAGGACTGGTCGGAGGTTTTCATAAAACAAATAGCTATCGGATGTCAAGCCGGGACAGAAGTGGGGTGTTCAGGATCCCTTAGTTCCAGTTCAGTTAGTACAGGATGCTTAAACAGGACTCCATCAATGAGGGAAATTCACTTGGCTGTGCAGAAAGAATACATATCTTATGACCTATCATGTGCTTTGATGTATTGCTACCTCCAACACTTCTTCTACACGTCGCTTTATGTGCTGCCATATGATTGCACAACACAAAACTACAGTGAAGGAAGTCAAAGGGCAAGGAAAAATGTTTTTACTGGGGGGCCCACATACATTGATTTCTTGTCATTTTTAAATAAACATACAGTAGAAGATATAATGAACATAGAAGAAATACATTGTTATTAACTGCTTGTTGCCCAGCCACAGTACATTTACTGCGGCAGGGTGGCATGGACAAGCTGGATCACATACATGTACATGATCCTGCCTGTTCCAGGTTAGGTGTGCGCATGTGCTTGCCCACTGCTAATCCATGCTTTCACTGGCTACAGAGGGATTTTGTCAGCAGCTTTACAAATACACAGGGCTTTGTATACACACCAGCGATCTGACTGTTTCTTCTCCCTGTAAGGCAGGCAGAAAAAACAGCCAGTCTGTAAGTAAAAGCAGCACACATTACACTTGTTATGCAGTGTACACACGACCGGACTTTCCTGCAGACTAGGTCTGACGGTCTTCCCAACGGACTTCCGGCGGATTTCCGACAGACTTTCTGAACAGACGGACTTGCCTACACACGACCGGACTTTCCGGCAGACTAGGTCCGTCGGTCTTCCCGACGGACTTTCGACGGAGTTACGGCGGACTTTCTGAATGAACAGACTTGCCCACACACGGACAAGTCTGTTCATTTTGAACGTGAATGGGTACGACGGGACTAGAAAAGGAAGTCAATCTTGCAGCTTTTATCGGCGAGATTGATACCTTGCGGGCCCCGTCGCAGGGTATACCAGGCCCTTAGGTCTGGTATAGATTTTGGAGGGACCCCCAATGCCATTTTTTCGGCGTGGGGGGTTCCCCATAAAATCCATACCAGACCTAAGGGATATTGTCGCCTCCCCCCTACGCTCGCTGCAATAGGAAAATGTGTGTTTTTCTATTGCAGTGAGCGTGAGATGTAGCACCCTGTCGCCGAGAACCAGCGCGATAGGATCGCGCTGGAAACATTCTCGCGGGCAGGTACTGTAGCTGCCCTTGTGTCGTATTTGGTCCGCTGGACCAGCATACAGACAAACAGGCTTTCCGATAGGAACTGAGTCTGGCAGCGTTCCGGCGGGAAGATTTGAAGCAAGTTTCAAATCTAAAGTCCGTCGGATTTCCGACCGAAGCGGTCCGTTGGAGGTCTGATGCAGCCCACACACGTCAAATTTTCCGCCGGATTCGGTCCGTCGGACCAGTCCGGTCAAAAAGTCTGCCTGTGTGTACGCCGCTTTAGGCACACAGTTAACCCCTTGATTGCCTGTGTCATTAATACAGTGTACAGTATTATATCTTATCACTGTATTAGTGTCAGTCCGTGCACCTGTCACACTGTCACAGTCCCACTATAAGCCACCGATCACCAACATTAGCAGTATAGCGTCATAGGTGCGTAAATTCCTGTATATATTCCATCAATTGTAGATGCTATAACTTTCACACAAACCAATTAATATACGCTTATTGGGATTTTTTTTTACCAAAGGCATACAGCAGAATACACGTTTGCCTAAATCTACGAAGACATTTTCTTATTTGATATGTTTTATAACCGAAAGTAGTAAATAGTTTTGTATTCTCAAAATTTTTTGTCTCTTTTCGTTTACATAATAATGATAAAAAAAACGCATTAGTGATCAAATACCACCAAAAGAAAGCTCTATTTGTGTGAAAAAAATGATATACATTTCATTTGCGTACAGTGTTGCACGACCATGCAATTGCCAGTTAAAGAAGCGCAGCAAAGAATGTTTTGGTCATGAAGGGGGTAAAACCTTCCAGAGACCCCCTTTTAAAAAAAAAAATGGCCACAATAGTATGTGAATTAAAAAGAAAAAAAAAGTCGCTAGGTCAAAGCGTGATCTAGGTCAGTGTTGGGGTCAAAGGTCGGGGTCAGCATATTTTAGGTAGGGTTTTAAAAACGGCATTTTTTAAATTAGTATCAGTATCAGTGTGTCTTAGGTAGGATAAAAAAAACAAATTGCGCACTATTCTTTTCTGGGCTCTTGGGTACAAACAACAAATAACATATAAAGTACATATGTGTTATAGCTGCGATCATCAGGAGCAGAAGAGCTTATTTTGGGTTGTTTTTTGGTAGTAAGTCATGGTAATCGCAAGAAATACACAGCTAAATTAAAAAAATATTTTGATATTTATTTGTTACCAAAAAGAAAGGTATAATCCACCTGGATACAAGTAGTTGCAATCAGATGTACAGTTTTACTAACACATGTAAAAGTTGCAAAACTGGGTCTGGGTGTAAAGGTATATTTAAACCTCCGTCATGAATGGATTACGTTTTCTATGCCAGTTTTACTGCACCATTATTTAGACACGAGATGTTAAAGGAGTTGAAAAGTCAGAAGGTTTTTTATTTTAATGCATTCTAAGCCAGATAGGTTAAAAAAAAAAAAAAAAACATAAAAAAAAGGCTCATAAAAGAAAAAAAAAGTGTATTTTTAAATCTGCAGTTAAATCTGCAGTGAAGGAACCTTTTTTGCCTTGGTATCGGCTTCTTACTATCCCCTATACAACAGAGCTCAAAAGAAAGAGAGAATGAGCACAAAGGGCCAATAAGGCACTCTCGTGCTCATATGTTAACACGGAACATGCCATCAAGAGGAGAGAGCAGAGGGATCAAAAATAGCTCATCAGTCTGTTGCTTCTGCTTCACTGTCCAGTTAGAGACTGGGGACGGGGACAAGACTTAGTTGTATTACTTTACAGCAGGGGTCTCCAAACTGCGGCCTGCGGGACGGATTTGGCCCTTTGTTTGCCTTTATCCGGTCTTGGGACAATATTCCTTCCACTGACATCAAAGATGAAGCACTATTCCATATATAGCAATGAGGCTTTATTCCTCCCACTGACTTTAGAGATGGGGAACTAATTCTCCCACTGACACCAATGATGGAATTTGTTTTACTCCCGCTGACCACCAAACCTATGACATTGTTTACTCTCACTGATGACAGGGCATTTTCTACTCCCACTGGCCACAGTCTGGGCCAGTGGGCCTAAAATTTCTCTTTGTAGCTCTTGTCCTATGGTGACAACACATATTCACCATACTGCATCTAAGGATGTGTGAAGAGCCTTTTGTTTTGTTTTCTGTTTTAGCACTGAGCTGCGTGCAGACAGCCCATATTGGTGAATGGACAGGCATCGGCTGTATGGACTTACCCGCACATGAGTTTAACAGGTACGCAGGGATAGGTGTGTGGCAGTGCTGGGGCAAGGTCATCCAGCGCCCAGGGCAAAGATGCCAAACTGTGCCCCCCCTTCATGATGTGCAAGCTTCAGGTATCCTACACCCAGCAGTCCCTCACTTGTTAAAATCACTGCCACTGTCCCTACCCCCATCCCTACAGCAGACCATTGCGCCCAGGACAAGTGCCCCTCCTGCCCACTCTTTGTCCCGGTGTTCTGCCGAGAAAGTTCCGCTCGGCGGATTAGTTCCCCCCTCTACTGCGCATGCGCAGTAGAAGCCGGCGGAAATAGCCGAAGCGGAACAGCTTAAAATCAGCTGTACACGGCGCCTGTAAGAGGGCCCCTCGCAGGCTCGCTTCGCTCGCCACGCTTCGGGCACGGCCTCACTGCGCTCGGCACTTTTAGATTCCCCCTCTAGGTCCACTTGGATAGTGGGGAAGGAACCTGGACCCAGAGCGCAGGCGCCGTGTACAGCTGAGTGAAGCGTTTGAGCTTCGGCTATCTCTGGCGGCCGACAGTAGTACGTACTGCGCAGTACAGGGGGGGAACCTATCCGCCGAAGGAACTTATTCGGCAAGACACCGGCCCTGGTGCATGGACCCCAACAGAGAGCCTGCGCAACCAGCTCACTCGTTCCTGAGTACCTGTGCAGGTGAGTCTGTACAGCCGATGCCTGTCCATTCATTAATATGGGCTGCCTGCATGCAGCTCAGCATTAGGAAAGAAAAATTAACAAGAGACCTTCACACTTTAAGGGTCTCTACACCCATGTGAATGAGCCCTAAATCAGGTACCAGTTGGGAAAAGGAAAACTCTTGAATGCAGGTTTATGTAGCATAGACAGGATACAGTATCTCCTGTTTTCCACTGCTGTAGGGAAAGTGCATACAGTGCCATCCCTGCCTTGTTCATCTGGCAGCATGTTTGGGCTCAGTGCAGCAGAAAGTCTAGTGAAATAACCAGAAGCAGACCAAAAAAAAAACAAAAAAAAAAAACATACGCATACATGTGCATGCACACACAGGAAACCAGCTGAAGTTAAAGAAACATTTTACGTCATCTTACAGTAACCTCTTTTCTGAGTTACAAAATATTGGCAGACACAGTGGAAAAATATTGGATTTTTATAACATGTTACTATCTTAAGATGGTAAGTGTACCAAAACCACGATGAAACAATAAAAGTTTATATGTAAAGAGAAATTGTAAGCAATCCATTGTTAAAGAAAGGTTTTATTTAGCCATGGTAACAGGGCTTAGCTTGTGGTTTTTAAGTATAGGCCTGGAGGTGCTGTAAGAGTAATAGGACAAGATAGTAGCTATTCCTGGTTATATTATGTAGCATTTGTTTCACTGACTATAAAGTATCTCTGCATAACCATACTGCCTGTAGCTATTTACTGGATATTCCCATGATTTAACAGCGTTGTTTTACGTTATGCATGCTTTCTGCATATTAACTAGTTCCAGTCTGGGCGAATTCTAACATTTCTTTTATACATATAAAAATCATCAGTATTTTTTTGCTACTAAATTACTTAGAAACCCCAAATGTTATATATTTAAGTAGAGGCCCTGGAAAATAAAATGGTTGCTGTTGCATTTTTTTATGTTGTACGATATTTGTGCAGCAGTTTATAAAGCACACATTTTCAGGAAAAAAATATTTAAAGAGGAGGGCCCATTAAAAAAAAAAAATAGCAGCTACAAATACTGCAGCTGCTGACTTTTAATTGGACACTTACCTGTCCCAGGGTCCAGCGATGCGTGGGATCGAAGCCCCGCTCGCCTACCCCTCCCTTCGGCGGTGCCGGCATTGCAACTGTGGGCGCCGGGCTGTGGCTTCACAGCTGGGCACCCACTGAGCATACGCGAGTGGCGCCGCGCGCCGTGATTGGCCACTCAGTCACCTGGGACCTGTAATGGGTCCCAGGTGATTGACAAGAGGGAGGGAGCAGAGCCGAGTCCTTCCTGTGCCGAGGGGGAAGTGATGTCACCAGCCCAGGCACTGAAAGAGGCAGACTACGAGGGACCCCCTAGCAACAGGCATTTAGAGGTGAGTTAAAAAAAAAATAATTTCCAAATGTTTTTTTTTATTTTTTTTTAGGAATTTTCATGTATTTTTTATTTTTTGGGTGGAACACCACTTTAAGTGACTTTTACTGGACACAAACACAATATAACGTCCAATTATTTTGCTAAAACATAAAAGATGATGTTATGCTGAGTAAATAAATACCTAACATGTCACACTGTAAATTGTGTATGCCAGTGGAGTGGTGCCAATCTATGACACCTAAAAAATCTCTATAGGCTACACTTTGAAAGCCTTTACAGGTTATCAGTTTAGAGTTACACAGGAGGTCTGGGGCTAGAATTATTGCGCTCCCTCGGGCGTTTGCAGCAGTACCTCACATGAGTGGTGCAATCACTGTTTACATATGCGTGTGGGACCTACGTGCATGTTTGCATTTGTGTGTGAGCACGGGGAATGGGGGTGCTTTAATTTATTTTTTATTATTTTTAAATAATAAAGTCCTTATACGTGGTTACTGCAAATGTTTTCTTTTTTCAGGCCTTTTACCTTTTTATCTTTAACCTGGCAATCTTGGAAACAGACTTCCTGTCCTATGGTGACAATGAACACTGACCATACTGTATCTATGGAACAGCAGTGTTATCACCCTAGGCTGCCCTCCTGATTTAAACTACAAACACCTCCTCATCTCCATTACATAAATGGGAAGGGGTTTGTAGTAACAGAAGATAGCTGGGAAAGCTGATAACATTGTTTAAAATATCAGTTCAGTACACTAAAAGTTTTAAAGACTCAAGGTTTCTGGCATATCAGTGACGTCACAGTGGGAGAAGCAGGAGGGTGTGGCACCCGGGTGACACCCTCCAGAGGGGTGATACCAGGGCTTTTTTTCAGCTGGGACATGACGGGTGAGAGTTCCACCATTTCCAGCGCTGCCGTGTTTTTTCCGGTCAGTACTGTCACTTCTAAACACAGAAGCCAGGCTTCTGTATTGGGAAGTGACACAGCGCTGTGCTCCTGTCCGGCTGGATTCTCGGCACCCACCCGCACTCCCACAATTGCTTGCTGCTGTTTTGGAACGCTGCACCCTGCACCCACCTGCACTCTGCATCTACCTGTACTCTGCACCCTGCACACACCTGCACTCTGCACCTACCTGTACTCTGCACACACTTGCACTCTGCACCTACCTGTACTCTGCACCTACCTGTACTCTGCACCCACCTGCACTCTACACCTACCTGTACTCTGCACCCTGCACCTACCTGTAATCTGCACCCTGCACCCACCTGTACTCTGCACCCACCTGTACTCTGCACCCTGCACCCACCTGCACCCTGCACCCACCTGCACTCTGCACCTACCTGTACTCTGCACCTACCTGTACTCTGCACCTACCTGTACTCTGCACCCTGCACCCACCTGCACTCTGCACCCACCTGTACTCTGCACCCTGCACCCACCTGCACTCTGCACCCACCTGCACTCTGCACCTACCTGTACTCTGCACCCTGCACCCACCTGTACTCTGCACCCACCTGCACCCTGCACCCACCTGTACTCTGCACCTACCTGTACTCTGCACCTACCTGTACTCTGCACCCTGCACTCTGCACCCACCTGCACTCTGCATCTACCTGTACTCTGCACCCTGCACACACCTGCACTCTGCACCTACCTGTACTCTGCACCCTGCACGCACCTGCACTCTGCACCTACCTGTATTCTGCACCCTGCACCCACCTGTACTCTGCACCCACCTGCACTCTGCACCTACCTGTAGTCTGCACCCTGCACCCACCTGCACTCTGCACCTACCTGTACTCTGCACCCTGCACACACCTGCACTCTGCACCTACCTGTACTCTGCACCCTGCACACACCTGCACTCTGCACCTACCTGTACTCTGCACCCTGCACACACCTGCACTCTGCACCTACCTGTACTCTGCACCCTGCACACACCTGCACTCTGCACCTACCTGTACTCTGCACCCTGCACACACCTGCACTCTGCACCTACCTGTACTCTGCACCCTGCACACACCTGCACTCTGCACCTACCTGTACTCTGCACCCTGCACTCTGCACCTACCTGTACTCAGCACCTACCTGTACTCAGCACCTACCTGTACTCTGCACTCTGAACCCATCTGAACTCTGCACACTGCACCCACCTGAACTCTGCACCCTGCACCCACCTGCACTCGGCACCCTGTACCCACCTGCGTGCGGCACTCTGTACCAACCTGAATCCTGCACCCACCTGAAATCTGCACTCTGTGTATGTAGCACCCTCATGGTATTTAAAGCGGGGGTTCACCCACACCGCCAAAAAAATAAATATTAAAAGCCAGCAGCTACAAATACTGCAGCTGCTGACTTTTAATACATGGCCACTTACCTGTCCCAGGGTCCAGCGATGTCGGCAGGAGACGCAGAGAACCCGCTCGGTTCTCGGCAGCTGCCACCGCCATCCTAGGTGAGGGAATCAGGAAGTGAAGCGTTGCGACTTCACTTCCCAGTTCCCTACTGCGCATGCGCGAGTCGCGCTGCGCGTCCCTAGTGGTCCCCGCTCTCTCCTGGGAGCTGTGTGTTCCCAGCAGACAGCGCGGTGGGGACGGGAAGAGGCATAGACTCCCATGGGAGTCTATGCCGGAAGTGGGTGCAAATACCTGTCTTAGACAGGTATCTGCACCCCCCTCCCCCCTGAAAGGTGCCAAATGTGACACCGGAGGGGGGGAGGGTTCCGAAAAGCGGAAGTTCCATTTTTGTGTGGAACTCCGCTTTAATGACCCTTTAGGACAGGGGTCTCAAAGTACCGGCCCGCGGGCCATTTGCGGCCCGCGGACCGGTTAAAAATGGCCCGCAGGCAGGGCTGATAAAGGACTAGAGGTCGACCGATATTTGGCCATTAGGTCGATATATAGCACTGGCCGCTGCTCTTCCTTCCTTCTCCACACTCAGCGCTTGATGCTTGTGTGAAACTGACACGTAACAGGAGGAGAGAGACAGAGGGATCTGTCAGATTTGAGGTTGATGTCGGGGGTGGGCGGGACCCGGCCGGAGTGGGCGGGACCCGGCCAATATCAAACACCAGCCAATGGGATTTGGGCGGGCAGCTACGTGTATGTGGCCCGCCCCTTTTCTTAAGCAGCCCAATCATTGGCTGGTGTTTGACAGCTGCTGGCCCCGCCCACCTCGGCCGGGTCCCGCCCACCCCGACATCAACCTCAATTCTGACAGATCCCTCTGTCTCTCTCCTCTGTGCTACGTGTCAGCTTCACACAAGCATCAAGCGCTGAGTGTGGACAGCTCCTTGTCAGTTTCACACACTGTTACACTCCGCTCAGTGTGAAACCTGCCAGTGGCACCTGCCTGTGCCAATCAGTGCCATCTGTCAGTGCCATCTGTCAGTGCCAGCTGCCAGTGCCACTGCCAATCAGTGCCACCTGCCAGTGCCAACCAGTCTGCCATTGCCACCTGCCACCTCCAACCAGTACCACCTGCCAGTGCCACCTGCCACCGCCAATCAGTGCCACCACCAACCAGTGCCTGCCAGTGCCACCGCCAACCAGTGCCCCTGCCAATCAAAGCCACCTGCCAGTGCCACCTTCCGCCACCTGCAAGTGCCACGCCAATCAGTGCCACCTGCCAGTGCCAACCAGTGCTTGCCAGTGCCACCTGCCACCACCTGCCAGTGCCACGCCAATCAGTGCCACCTGCCAGTGCCACGCCAATCAGTGCCACCTGCCAGTGCCACGCCAATCAGTGCCACCTGTCAGTGCCAATAGTGCCACCTGCCAGTTCCAAACCAGTGCCACCTGCCAGTTTCAAACCAGTGCCACTTGCCAATGCCTGCCAGTGCCACCTTCCAGTGCCAACCAGTGCCACTGCCAATAAGTGCCACCTGCCAGTGCCATTGCCAATCAGTGCCACCTGCCAGTGCCATCTGTCAGTGCCAATCAGTGCACCCTCCAAACAGTGCAACGTGCCACCTGCCAGTGCCACCTGCCAGTGACAGACAGTGCCACCTGCCAGTGCCACCTGCCTAAGCCAACCAGTGCCATCTGTACTGAGGACATCAAGTGTTTGGTAGAGTGACAGGAGCAAGCAGGGAGGAGTGGAGTGGGTGAGGTTTTTTTTTTTTCAAATCGGCCTAAAATATCGGCCACAAAAATCGTCATCATATATCGGCCATCGGCTTTACCTCTCCATCTCTTCTGTCCTCTCCGCTGCACGCTGCTGCAGCCCAGAGAGAGAACAGAGCTGAGAATGGAGCGGAGGAAGGATCCGCTCATCGATCCGCCCACCTAGGCATTGATGATCGACCAGAGCTCCAAACCAGGGTCCTGCTGCCACCTCAGGGCGGGAGATTGTGTTCTCTGGGTCCCCTGTCACTAGGCCTGTATGGAAACCAGGAGGAGAGGATTTGGGAGGCAGATGATCCTGACTGCCAGGAGAGGTGAGTGAGCCATCACACTGAGGCAAAGTCCTTAGTGGGGTGACTGGGGTAGAAATTTGTGCAGTGTGGGGGGTATTTTATGCAGTGTGGAGGGTGATTGTGCAGTGTGGGGGGTAATTGTGTAGTGTGGGGGTATTTTATGGAGTGTGGGGGGTATTTTATGGAGTGTGGGGGGTATTTTATGGAGTGTGGGGGGTATTTTATGGAGTGTGGGGCTATTTGTGCAGTGTGTGGCTATTTGTGCAGTGTGGGAGGGGTAATGCTGGGTAGTTAATAATGCGTTTGCTGACACCAATGCTGGGTTAATAATGCGCTTACGGACACCAGTACTGGGTATAATGCGTTTGCTGACACCAGTGCTGGGTATAGTATAGTATATTATTGCTGGTATAGTTCATTGCTTTTGAAGTTTTAAAAGTTTGCATGCGGCCCCCCATGGGATATGAAAACTTGTCATGTGGCCCTCAGGCAATTTGAGTTTGAGACCCCTGCTTTAGGAGGACCCTCCCACACCCAGTTGCTGTGGCATGCTCAACCCCCCCACCCCCTACTTTGGGCAAAGGTGTGGGGTGTGGTTAAGTTCCTGCACCTTTTCCCTGAGAAGGATGCCCTGGGTGACACTATCAATTAGCACTGTGGCAGGCGGGGGGGGGGGGGGCATGAGAGGCGCGTGATGCGCTAGCCAGCTCAGTGCCCTACTGTCTGTCCTGCTGGGGGGGGGGTGGGGGTGACACCAACCCTAGTGACGCCACTGGGAATTATGAACAGGTATTTTCCTGTGCTTGCTGAAAATGTTGTAAACATGGAAAAATAAAACAAAGGCAGCCACCACATCTAAGGACTGTTAAGTTGCAATATATCACATGTTCGTTCTTGAGCTTAGATAGCAGCAGTGGTCAAGTTCAGATTTAACTAGCTGAACTTGAAAACTATTCCTAGTGTGACGTGAGAAAACAACTCCCACACCCCTGGATCTTCTTTAGAGTCTATTTTCAAACCACAGATGGCATTAGAAATATGAATGAGGAAGCTTGTTTTCATAGCAGCTGACTGAATGATCACTGCAGTGAAGTTAGGCAGGGGATGTTTCTGCTTTAGTTTATTTGTGAGGAGCTGTATCAGCATTTTGTAAATACTTTAAGGAGCTTTTTAAATTAAAAACACGGGGACAAAGTTTGCCGGAAAACTAGAGAACTTACCCATAGTGACAGTTTTTTTGCCAGAAGATAAACAAATAATCTGATTGGTTGGCATGGGGAAGTTCTCCATTTTTTGCAGAGAACATTCCTTCCTCTTCTTCTTCTTCTTCTTCTTTTTTTTTTTTTTTTATGCCATAGCTGACTTGATAATTCAGACATCATGTCTTTCAACACACAAAATGCCAACTGACCTATTCCATTCAAAAATATATTTCTGTTGCCCTTTCTAGAAATACAATGAAAAAATATGTGTCCTACTGTGCTTCCTTTGTTGGAGGTGGTGTGAGGGGGAATAAAGGTTTGTCTAAACTTCCACAAATCTGGTAAGTCAAATTGGGACAGTCTCTTGGGCCCCTTTCACATGGGTATAGTTGCTGACTTGCGATCAATGGTGAATCGATTTCACACGGGCAGCAATACCTACTGCCCTCTGAAAAGTGAATTGGATCTGACATTTAGTGGAGGTAGTACTACTGCTGCAAAAGGACAGATAACTGGCCAGCTGCTCTTTGTAAGCAATCCAACTGGGGATCTGTCTTTTAGCACCCATTGTGTGGCGTTATTGTTGCTGATGCAAATAACAGATCCCTGGTTAGTTACTGTTTGCAAGCAAGGTTTTCTCATTTAAGTCTGATACACAGGGGCTAAATATCAGCTGGTTTAACAGAAACCAGCCGACATTCGTCCTGTGTGTACAGAAGCCTGTTCGGAAGCCAGTCTAACCACCATTATCCGGTGAATGAGCATGCTGAAAAACCAGCATCTGATCAGCATTGACAGCCAGGTGGCAATCACCCCTATCAGAATACATGTCTGGCGACCTCTTGTTTTTTTTTTCTTCCGTTCAACCCGCTGGACAATGGATACTAAATGACTGATCCCTAGCTTGTTTGTTCACAAAAATCAGCTAGCTGGTCATCTGCCCTTTGTTGGCAGTAGTGCTACCTCCACTAAATGACAGATCCTGAGCCGGCTGCTGGAATTCCTGGGTGACATCATTGAACATTTTTGGTCATAGATGTCACCCAGAATCCCAGGCCCATTTTGTTTACAAGCAGCAGCCGGATAAGGATGTAATTTTGTTGCCGTAGTACAGAAGGGCAAAAAGTAGCAGGGTACACCGTTAGTTTCCACATCTCCAGCACTGAGGTGAGGGTGATGTAGGGGAGAATTTTCTTAATTGGATGGGTATAAGGTACCAGCTTGCCAGCAGTTTGTATCCTGATTCTTGAATTGTGAAATTCACTGAGCCTTTATGGATGTTGTGTAGCATATGGTCCCATTCCTCTTCCGTAAAAGAGAGATTAAAATTTCATTCCCATTTTAGACATGGTCCATTAGTTTTCTTTTCTTGTTTAGAATATAGTAGGGCATACATGAAGGATACTACATGTGATTATGGGGAGGATCTACTACAGAATGCTTCAAATGGCGTGTGCTTTCTATGCCAGTCTGGGGTAATGTGTGGGTATTTGAAGAAGTGTCTTAACTGCTTGTTTTTGCTTAGGGTTGAGGAGAGTGAATAGAATCCACTTGTATTACTACACTTAGGTGGCGCTTCCTTCTCTCCCCTTTGTTCTCACAATCAAGTATTGTTTAATTGTCCTGGGCAATACCACTTCTTCTTAGGCTCCCTTCACACCAGCACAGGGTGAATTTTAGGTGGTTCTATTTGAGTTTTTGAGCGTTTGAGGAAGTGTATTACGAACGTTTTTACAGCTTACGGCGTTTTTGTTTAGCCAATAGAAAGCACTCTGGGGAGGAGGGGGAAGGAAATTAGGGGTGGAGGGCTCAAGTCACGGGGGTTTTAGGCATTCCTATTGAAGTCTGTGGGGCTAAAAATGCTTGTAATCTCCCAAAAAGAAGTTTGTGTACTTTTTTGAATGGCAGGCATTTTGCTTCAGGCGACAGAACATTCAGATGTGAACAGGAGCCATTGAAATGAATGGGATTTGGCTTGATGAGCATTTTAGAGCAACCAGCTTCAAGCAGAAAATATGAGCTGTCAGGTTTTTGTCAGGTTTTTTCATTCAGACTGCTGGTTTGAACACACAAAAACTACTAGTGTGTACCAGGCTTAAGTCTTGAAGATTTATTAATTGCAAGATGCGCTCATCCCCATATAGTCACACCACTCATCTTCACATTTCTTCACTTCCTCACTGTGTGACTTCACACTTTACAGTGCAGTTACAGTTAAAACCTTTGCCTTTCATGTCTCTATATTTAAAATCCTTTTTTAAAGCAAGTCTCAAAATTCATTATGAGTAAATATTTTTTCCTGTGTGTCAGATTTCTTTAGGCCTCTTTGTTACTTTTGTCACACATTTTGGATGACATTGACTCAAGCAAATACAAACAGCAATTTCATATATGATCAATATTTTTATGCTGTTTGGATGATAGTTTATTCTTTTATGTTTCAGCCATTTTTTTTTTTGGGGTCACTTTTGCTAAATTCACAGATATTGATGAGATCTTTAGTACATTAGCTAGTTACACAGAGATAGATAACAACATCATAGCTCCCAGCTGTCCCTCATTTGAGGGATTGTCCCTTTTTGAAAGTCCCTGCTCTGGTTCACAACATGCAGTCAGTTTCCGGTGCAGAAACTGACCGGAAACTGACTGCATGGTGTGAACTAGAACCATTGGAATACATTGAAAACACTGCATGCATTTTGTGCAGAAAAAAAAAGCACACAGAACTGAACGGAACTGCGTATGGTGTGAACTAGCACTCAGAGGGACTGCCCCCCTGCCAGAACACGCCAGTCAGCGCTTACAGTGCTAGTTCACACCAGATGTAGTTCCATGTGCTTTTTTTCTGCACTAAAAATGCATGCACACTTGCACAGTGTTTTTCATGTATTCCAATGGCTCTAGTTCACACCAGTGCAGTCAGTTTCTGGTGCAGAAAAAAAAGTAGAGTGTGCTGCATTTTTTTTCTCCATAGAACTATACTGAAACAAAGCAAATTGTATCAAAAATGCACTGGAACTGCGTGTGGTATGAACTCTAAGTAAAAACTGATCCGGAACATATCCGGAGTACATTTTTGTGCTGTAAACTGGCCCTCAGCCATTGGCTGAGAGCACTAATCGGGAGCCAGTCGGCAGACCACTTTCGGTCATCCCCCATTGACAGAAGCCAGACGAATGGCTGGCATCTGTCCGACCAGCTGGTGTACACAGGCAAATGTTGGCCATTTTCTGATGCTGCCCAACATTCAGCCCATGTGTACTAGGCTTAACAATGCTGCTGTTTGCTGTGAGTTGTCTCACTAATACAGGAGGTGTGTTACTGGTCAGATCACCAGGTGAAAAAAAAAGAAAACTGATGCAGCCACCACTTCTAATGATTGTTAAGCGGCAATGTAATTCATTTTTTGTTCTGGGTTTAAAACTGCTTAAATGTATTCAAAACTCAATCAGGTACAGCTGTATTCCACTTGATTGGATCAACAACAGTCCAACAGCGCAAGGCACCAGCACTCTTAGAGCTCTTTCAGATGGGCAGATGCGTGGTAGTAAAGACGGGCACTGAACCACGGCTTTGCTGCCCCTCGGCCGCTCACCCAAACTGTCCCAATACAGCCATATGGGGCTGGACATATGCCATGGGGTGTAGAGTTTGACAGGCTGTGCTGCCTCTCGTGTCTTGCGGTTGGCCCATCACTGTGATAGGTGGCCTCACTAACCAATAGTGAGACATGAGAGGGGCAAGTCCAGAGACAGTGACCACAAGAGCTAGTTTCTATTTCTTTTTCCAACGTCCAAAGAGAATGTAAAAAATGATAACGTATGTACACCGGCAGCGGGAGCTGGGACCAACCTATGCAAGTGTAAAATGTGGCAGCAGGTTCACTTTAAGGTTCTTAATGAACACATTTTAGACTTGCATTTCTGTTTTTTTTTTTTGGTACCACTTCTGCTTTTGTTTTAACTCAAAGTTTCTCTTTATCATTACAGTCCCCCTGAGGGAATAGTTACCAAGGAGGCTTTCATTTTGATTTTTGTTTTGGTCTGAAAATTGGCTCGAGCTTTTAAGAAATGTTTTTGCAGCTGTATTTTGTCCCCTGTGACGGGCACATACTTATGCTCCACTGAACTTTTCATTTTGTGTCTCACACAGGAACGTTACACACAACTATATTTCAGAATTCATTACAATTTTGTATGATTTAACAGTTTTATACAAAAAATGTAGACACACCTAGTTCTAGCTGTAGTTTAGTGCGGCTTATCATTTATATCAAAGTGTCATGCATACACATTTATTTATTTAGTATTATTTATTATCTTTTCATCCACAAAGGTTTAGTCTGTGATGGGATAAGTGGAGTGCGTACACTATAACACTATAGACATGCCTTGTACCTCAGCCTGTCTGTCCACAGTGTACATTACAAAAGTTCTCCAGCTACCTGGATTCAAAATATAATGCAAATATGTATATGTGAAGCCAAACTTCTGCAACAAGGCACCTCTGCAAAGTGTGGTGGGCATAAATGGCAATAAATAAAATGTATAAAAATGTGAAATAATGCATTTGGGTGTCAAAAATATGAATGCAATCTACTCACTGGAGGGGGGGGGGGGGTTTGACCTCTGGGGGAATCTAGGATGGAAAAGGACCTGGGGGTCCTAGTAGATGACAGGCTCAGCAATGGCATGCAATGCCAAGCTGCTGCAAGCAAAGCAAACAGAATATTGGCGTGCATTAAAAAGGGGATCAACTCCAGAGATAAAACGATAATTTTCCCGCTATACAAGACTCTGGTCCAGCCGTACCTGGAGTATGCTGTCCAGTTCTGGGCACCAGTCCTCAGGGAGGATGTCCTGGAACTAGAGAGGGTCCAGAAAAGGGCAACATAGCTAATTAAGGGACTGACTGGAGGACCTTAGTTATGAGGAAAGATTACAAGTACTGACCTTATTCTCTCTGGAGAAGAGACGATTGAGAGGGGATATGATTTCAATACAAATACCGTACTGGTGACCCCACAATAGGCATAAAACTTTTCCGCGCAAGGGAACATAAAAAGACACGCGGCCACTCACTAAAATTAGAAGAAAAGCAGTATAACCTTAAACTGCCTAGAGGGTTCTTTAGGATGATAAGAGCTTTAAGGATGTCAAATTCTCTTCCACAGGTGGTGGTTTCACCAGGGAGCATCGATAATTTCAAAAAAACTATTAGATAAGCACCTAAACGACCACAACATACAGGGATATACAATGTAATACTGACATATAATCACACACATAGGTTGGACTTGATGGATTTGTGTCTTTTTTCAACCTCACCTACTATGTAACTATGTAAAAGTGAGCTTACCTTGGACGTGGCACCACCCTCCTAAACCACTTGTCTATTAGGGCATTTTTTTCATTTTTGGGACACGTTAAAATATGCATTTTTTGCTAAGCTATTGCAGTAACTCCCTGCCCCCCTCCAAAAAAAGTATATATTTTCTGAAAGCAGAGACCCTGGAGAATAAAATGGTGGTAGTTGTTGCACAGTATTTGCATAGTTATTTATCAAATGGCAAGGAAAAAAATAGCTTAAATTAATTTTAGTGCAAACAAATATGATATTATACCCAGTTTTTCGTAAAATAGAAAAGATTGGGTAAATAGATACCAAACATGTCAAATGTTAAAATTGTGTATGCCTGTGTAATCGCAAAAAACAATGGTACTTAAAAAATCTCCATAGGCAACGCTTTAAAAGCCTTTACAGGTCATCATTTTAGAGTTAACTCTGAATTATGGCCTTAGAATTATTGCTCTCACTCTGACGTTCGCAGTGATAACTCACATGTATGGCGCAATTGATGTTGCATTTTTTTTGCACTGTTAACATGTGCAGGTGACTGGTCCTCTTAAAGGTCCTCTGTTAGACCCCCAATGTCTCCCTTGCCCTGCAATGCAACTATCCTATTACAGATCATGCTGGAATAGCTGCATCCTTTGCTACATTAGAATAACAGCTCTGACAATGGAGGCAACATAATACACATTGCTTCTGGGGGTCATTAGTCATAGGAGGGAATGGTAAATGAAGGTTCTTAGAGTTCCTCTTGCTTTACCTGGGGAAGCAATTTCCCATGGTCCTTGGTGGAACAGGAGAGCCCTGGAACTATCATGGGTGCCACCTGCGGGAGGGATGCTCCTATGAGAGCCCTGTAAAAGTGATTGGGCAGCTCTAGAGTCACCCAGTCACTTTTATCATAAAGCCCTTCGCTGGCTCTTAAAGCTGGTATCGACCTCACAGCTGCAGTAGCAGCTGTGAGCTTGATTTAAACACTTGTCTACCATGATATTTATAAATGTACCTTGGAAGACAAGTGGTGAAAGACCCAGCCACACACCTGAGTAGAGTGTATTCCGGAGGACTTTAAAGTGTTTTTTTTTTATTAGGTGTTTTCAGTCAGTGTTGATAGGGGGAATCCCTCCCGCGGGGGTTACTGTGTTCTCCCAGAAGAGAGGTGGGGGAAGCCTGCACTGCCGGGACAACACAGTGATTATTGGTAGTGGCCAGTGGCGGCCCTGTCATGCAGAGCACAGGGGCGCCGCCCCCCTAATCAATGCGCCCGGCCCCTAATCTACATGCAGGGCGCCGGACGCATTGATTCCAGTGGATTTTCTTTTTGAAGCACGTGATTAGAGCCTGAGGCTCTAAATGGCTTCAAAAAAGGGTGGACTTGGGGCGCTCCGAGCCCACCCACTTGTGTGACAGTAGCAAATTAATATTCATCTCCTGGTCAATCAGGAAGCCCCGATTGGCCAGGGAGTCTTAGTACTGGCTGGGGGTGATCGCATCCGAAGGCCCCCCCTGCACATGGGGGTGGGGGGGGGTTGTGTTAGTTTTACTTCTGCAATCTGGTGGAGATGGAACATTCCCTGGAGAAATTTCTGGAGCCAGCAGCTTGTGGAAGTAAAGTGCAGTAAACCACAGCAGCCATTTAGATTTTCTGCACTGTACCAAGATCCATACATGATCAAGTCACATTTAGTTACTGCAATTGGCACATTGCTATTTACATCATTTGATACCATGCCAGCGATACCCCATCAGACCTTCCTCTAGTTTTAATACCCAGTTTGTCCGAGTATATGAGAGCACATGACTTCCTCCCATGTGGCATTGATCAGGTCAAGCATCCAATCTTTAGTCCTGAGCACTGTCATATGACAGGGAATGATGTTCAACACCAACCTACATTGGGAATTTTAGTACCAACTGTGAGGGAGCATTGGTAAGGTTGGTTGGTTGGTGGCTCTGAATAAGGTGACACTGTCTCTTTAGGGCTCCATGCACACTAGCATTTTTTTAGACTCCTAGAAGCTATTAGCATTTTTTACTGCTCCTAGGAGCTAAATAGTGTTATCCTATGTGTCCATGCACACTACTTTAGGCTATTGTCATTTTTTGAGTTTCAGAGTCTAGGAGCAGAGAAAAAAATGTTTTTGTAGAATTTTTTGGAGCGTTTTCCCAGCAGAAACACTCCTAAACCTTGGTAAACGCTCCTAAAGCACTACTTCAAAAAGCTATTACCAGCGTTTTTTATCCAGTGATTTTTTTTTCCAGCATTTTTTTTTAGGTTTCAGGTGATACACAGAGATGAAACTAATCCCCTACATACATTGTACCTGTTTATCTGTCTTCTCTTCTCTACATCTGTTTAAACTCCAGAATGTATAAAGCTTGTCTGAGCAGTCAGAAAAAAAACAGGGCAGAGAACTGAAATTACACTCTGCAGAGCTCAGTGATGAGAGCTCTGAGAGATGATTGGAGGGCAGGGACACACCCTCCTTCACAGCACACAGGAACAGAGCTAAGGCTGTCAATTAGCTGGAGGTCCCTTCCCTGTCAACATTTTTCTCTTGGTGTTGGGAAAACTTGTCAGAAGTGATTCATGCTGATAGCAATAGAACAAAGCAGCAAACAGAAATGACACTTAGTGCTCTTAACTGAGACAAGTAAACACTATAGAGGGATATGCTTTGTTCATATTTAATGTCTGAGATTTACTGTCACTTTAAATAAACACTCTTTGTGGAGTTTTGGTCTACATGAAAGTTTCCACATCATGGCAGAAATGAATACTGTATTTACAGTTCAAATTTAAAGCTCACCCAAGCCTAAAACAAAAAAATGTCATTAATTGCAACTTACCAGTCTTTACCTGTTGTGCCTGCATTTTCTTTTCCTTTTTCAATCTGGTGATTCTGCACCTGGCTGTACTGTTCCATTGTGACTACACTGTTTTCTGTGTTGTATAGTTACACATACAGGATACAGGATGTCAACCATATCTGCCTTTGTTCAACTTTATTTTTCTTTTGAAAATGGAAAATTCCTTTTAGAGGATTACCAAAGGCATGGTGGTAAGTGTGGAAAATCTAATCCTCCCCCTTCCCACAATATTCTGGGCCTCATTCAAAAAATTTAGACAGTGAACTCCTGTCTTCTTTAACAACTTCAGTCCCAGAAGGTTTTACCCCCTTCCTGACCAGAGTACTTTTTACAATTTGGCACTGCGTTGCTTTAACTGGTAATTGCGCAGTCATGCAATGCTGTATCTAAACAATTTGCGTCCTTTTTTCCCCCACAAATAGAGCTTTCTTTTGGTTCAATTTGATCACTTCTGAGGTTTTTTTTTTTGTTTGCGCTATACACAAAAAAAGAGCGACAATTTTGAAAAAAAAAACAAACTATTTTTTTTTACTTCTTGCTATAATAAATATCCCCAAAAACGTTTGAAAAAAAAAAAAATTCTTCATCAGTTTAGGCCAATATATATTCTTTTACATACTGCAATTTTTTTTTTAAAACCAAAAATAAGCGAATATTGATTGGTTTGTGCAAAAGTTATAGCGTCTACAAACTATGGGAAAGATTTATGGCATTTTTAATATTTTTTTTTAAACTAGTAATGGCGGTGATCTGCAATTTTTAGCGGTATTGCGAGGGACAGATCAGACACTTTTGACACATTTTTGGGACCATTGACATTTATATAGCGATCAGTGCTATAAAAATGCACTGATTACTGTGTAATTGACACTGATATGGAAGGGGTTAACACTAGGGGGTGATCAAGGGATTAAATGTGTGTTCCCTCAGTGTGTTTTAACTGTATGGGGATAGGACTAAGTAGGAGAGGAGACATATCGCTTTTCCTACATAGTAGGAACAAACGATATGTCTTCTCTCCTCTGACAACACAGGGATTTGTGTATTTACACACACAAATCCCCGTGATGGCGCATCGGGTCCCCCCGCCATGCAGCAGGCATGCGCCCTCTGGCGGCACTTAAAGAAACCCCGTACCTGTATGGGGTTTCGCACAGGGGAGCCACTCTGCCCCCCCCCCCCCCCCCCGCATATAGACATGAGCCGGTCAGGAACTGGTTAAAGTGGTGTTGAACCCAAAAGAAAACATTTATTATATCGCAGCTTACCAATTCTTAGATGCGGTGGCTGTATTTGTTTTTTGTTTTTAGGCTTTCTTTCCTTTATTTTCACCTGGTGATCTACCAGTAAGTCTGTTATTTTTCAACAGAACAAGCTGTGATGCAGATATAGCAGTTAGAGGGTTGAGACAAACCATTTACCACTTACCATTTATTTATGTAAAAACCTTTATCCCAAAAGGTGCAAAACCTTTGCTGTAACTGCTTATAGGTGTAAGCTTGAGTTTGGATTTGATTTGTTAGTATATTTAAAATCTGCTAGTACAGCTGACACTCCTTTCCCCCCAGACTGACACTGCTGCTGTCTAGAGTTTGGGCATGCTAATACTGGAGGTGTGGTAATGGCCAGATCACCAGGTGAAAACCAAGGGGTAAAAGCCTAAAATAAGAAAACCAATGCAACCACCACATCTAATGATTGGTAAGCTTCAATATATTACATTTTTGGTTTAATACCACTTTAATTCACCAGCACCTGCTCTTTATTGCTGGTTGTTAATGTGGATGCCAACTCTGCTGGAATGAATACTTTTAAACTTGTCCTGTTTTATTATTGGCATCAAGTCACATTTTACCTTAGTAGGCTAGTAAAACCAGCATTCCTTTCATTGTAGTTATGTATAATAGAAGAAACATTTTGTTTACAAATCTGAAAAATGTACAAGAACATGGGCTTGATAAAGGTATTTCCCACCTCATCAAATAGTTGACTGTTATACCAAATATAGCCCTAATGGAATAGACTTATAGAATATACTCCAGTGATCATAGGTTGGGGTTGAACATTCGCACCAAGGTGACTCCTAAAAATCAAACACTTTTAGGCCTCATGCACACAGGGCATCTTTTACCTCTCTGAATGGCAGAACTCCTGGCAGGAGATAAGCTGCTTTAAAACGCGGTAAAAACGGTGTACTGCACACGCATTTAGGCACGTCAGAAGTTTGAGCATTAAGGGATTTCATTGGCCAGAACATTCATTTATTCTGGCCATTGGAATGCATTAACATTCAAACACTAGGCCCATCTAACGTTTAGGAGCATATTTTCTGCTCTTCCTCTCCTGAATTCATTCGCCTTTGGTGGGGGATTTTTCAGCCTGTAAACGCTCCTCTTCTAATACACCTGTAAATGCATGTATGGGCATGGACACATAGACTTGCATAAAGGTGCTTTTACAGACTAAAAAAAACTTTTTTAGGTCTTAAAACAACTCCAGCAGTTGGGAGTGCGGCACCACTTTTGAATACAATTTTGCACAATGATACACGTTTAGAAAGTGTGTATTGCTGTGATTGATCTGCTTAGTACGTTTTGTAGTCTTACAGCACTCAATAGCACAACATAGCGCACAAGTTCACACATTTTTATCTGAATTTGAAAGTGTTGCTCCTACAGTAGAATACTTTCAATACTTACCTCTCCGGTGGATGTCAAGTCTGAACCACGCTGTCTTCAATTGGTGCAGCCTCAAATTGTCTCGGTATTCTACACCTCCAGGAGTCGTTGTTTCTCGCCGTGTCCTGTAGAGGCATAGATGCCGGAACTGGAAAGGTAAGACCCCTTTCACACTGGTGCAGTTTTCAGGCGTTTTAGCTCTAAAACTAGCGCCTGTAAAGCTGCCTCTCATGCCTCCACAGTGTGAAAGCCCGAGTGCTCTCACACTGGAGTGGTGTGCTTGCAGGACGGGAAAAAAAAATCCTGCAAGCAGCATCTTTTGGGGCGGTTTGCGAGCGCTGTGTACATCGCTTCTACACCGCCCCTGCCCATTGGAATGAATGGGCAGTGCTTCCAAAGGCCTTTAAAGCGCTGCAACATGGGCGGTTTTAATCCTTTCTTCAGCCGCTAGCGTGGGTTAAAAGCGCCCCACTAGTGGCCCAAAAGCGCCGCTAAAATGTAGTTAAAGCGCCGCTAAAACTAACGGACCAGCCGCCCCAGTGTGAAAGCAGTCTTCGTATTCCCGGTCTTCGTGGGCCTGTTCTTTCTATTTTTTGGGTGAAGTGACAAAGTTGCTTTAGGTGTATTAGTTGTACAATAAAATTATATTGCAAGATTTATATTTTATCAAAACGTAACTTCAGTCAAAACATTTTTTAAATTACAGGTGGGTTAAGCCGGCCATAGACAGTTTGAGTCAGCCGAGAGATTCGAACCATGTACACTGGAGATCAAAATTAGAGAACAACCTACAATTTCCTACATTTCAAGGTCACTGCTATTTGAAATGATCTAAACAGGAGTAAAAAAGCAGTTTTGTTAAGCATATTTCATGAGCTACATATATTTTGAAGCACAGATTAAAACAATTCAATGAGATCTGAAGAAGAAAATTAATCAAAATTAGAGAACACTTTCAGATACCTCCCAGTTATTGTTGTTAATCTGGCACCTTGTGCTAATTTTTTAACCACTTCAATACAGGGCACATATACACCTTCCTGCCCAGACCAATTTTCAGCTTTCAGTGCTGTTGCAGTTTGAATGACAATTGCGCGGTCATGCTACACTGTACCCAAACTAAATTTTTATCATTTTGTGGTGGTATTTGATCACCTCGTTTTTATTTTTTGCTAAACAAATAAAAAAAGACCGAAAATTTAGAAAAAAATTAAAGTTTTGCTTTTGTTTCTGTTAAAAATTTTGTAAATAAGTAAGTTTTCTCTTTCACTGATGGGCACTGATAAGGCGGCACTGACAGGCACAGATAAGGTGGCACCGATGAGGTGGCACCAATGAGCGGGCACTGACGATGGACACTGATATGCGGCACTGATGGGCACTGGTAGGCGGCACTGGGTGGCACTGATATGCAGCACTGATGGGCATTGATAAGCGGCACTGATGGGCACTCATGGGTGGCATTGATGGGCACTAAAAGGCTGCAAAGATGGCTTCTTATGGGTGGCACTGCTGGGTACTGATGGGCACTGATGGGTACTGATAGGTGGCACTGATGGGCACTGGTACGCGGCACTGATAGGCATCCCTGGTGGCACTGACAGTGGTAGGCATTGTGAGTGGGCACTAATTGGCAGCTGCCTGGGCATTGATTGGCAGCTGCCTGGGCACAGATTAGTATTTCCCTGGGGATCTAGGGGGCATACCTGGTGGTCCAGTGTAGATGGCTTCCCTGGTGGTCCTGGACGGCTTCCCTGGTGGTCCTGGGTGGGATTCGAGGGGGGCTGTGCTGATAAACAATCAGCACAGACCCCCCCCCCTGTCAGGAGAGCAGCCGATCGGCTCTCCTCTACTCACGTCTGTCAGACGCGAGTGAGGAAAAGCCGATCACCGGCTCTTCCTATTTACATCATGATCAGCCGTGATTGGACATGGCTGATCACGTGGTAAAGAGTCTCCGTCAGAGACTCTTTACCTAGATCGGTGTTGCGGGGTGTCAGACTGACACACTGCAACAACGATTGCCACAATGCACACCCCCGGGGGCTCAATATCGTGCGGACGTAATATGATGCCCAGTCAGGATATTGAAACCACTTTGCTGCCGTCATTCTGCTATATGGCGGGCGGCAAGTGGTTAATTATCTGACAAACCCTATTTAACTGGCAGCCTACCTTTCCAGTTTTCACTGACTAGATGGTGAGCCATTCTAAAGTGATTGAAACCCCCTGGCAGCAGGTTGTCCAGATATAGGCTAAAGGGATAATCCTTTTAGCCATAGCAAGAGAAGTTTGTCGTTCTGTGATTTCTAGAATATAACATCTTTACAATGTTCCAAACTCCCAAGTCCCCTAAGAGGGCTGGTCGTCCACAAAAGACAAATGCAAGGGAGGACAGGATAATGTGGAGAATCTCAATGGGTTGAACACTGCAGCTGTGATTGCTCTCCAGCCAGTTCAGTGCTGAAGAGAGTAAGGACCTGTCTTGTCATACAGTATCTCACCGTTTAAGAGAATTTGCACTGAAAGCCCACCCTGCAGTGACCAAACCTCTCATTAGCAGAAAGAATCAAAAGGCTAGACTAACCTTTGCTGAGAAGAATGTTGTGTGGACAGGGGAGAACTGTTACAAAGTTCACTTAAGGCTACTTTCCCACTGGGGTGGTGAGAGCTTCGGCGGTAAAGTGCCGCTAGTTTTAGCAGTGCTTTACTGTCATTTTGGCAGCGCTTTTCGGCTGCTAGCAGCGGTTTTAACCCCCCCCCCCCCACTAGGGGCCGAAGAAGGGGTTAATACCGCCCGTGTAGCGCTGGTGCTGAAGCGCTTTGCAGTCGCTTCGGCAGTGCTGCACATTCATTTCAATGGGCAGGGCGTTTTAGGAGCGGTGTATACACTGCCTCGGCACCGCCCCAAAGATGCTGCTGGCAGGACTTTTTCTAGCATCCTGCAAGCGCACTGCTCCAGTATGAAAGCACTCAGACTCTCACACTGGAGTGACAGGAGAGACGCTTTGCAGGCACTATTTTTAGCACTAAAATGCCTGTAAAGCGCCTCAGTGTGAAAGTGGCCTAATGAAAGCAAGTTTCATTTATTTGGGTCCAATGGGAAACATTATGCTCATCGTCAAACTAGGCAAAGACTAAACTCCAAAGTGTGTAAAGGAGTCAGTGAAAGGTGGAGGGGGATAAGTCATGGTTTGGGAGATGTTTTCTGCAGCAGGGCCTCTTATACAGCTACATGGCAGAGTGAATGCAAATGTTTATCAGAACCTTCTTCGACAACATGTGGTTCCTTCCCTGTGTTCATCACCCAATCAACCAGCAATTTTCATGCACGACAATGCCCCCTGTCACAAAGAAAAATGGGTAAGGCCCCTTTCACATACACATGTCCGTTTTGACGGACTCCGCTTGCTCAGCGGGGATCGCTCCATTGATCCCTGCTGAGCCGGCGGATGACAGGTCTGTCTCTGCTCACTGTGCAGGGACGGACCTGTCAGAGCTCCGCTTTTCTCTATGGGGGATCGGATGAAAACAGATATGCCAGTCCGTTTTCATCTGATCCACCAGACGGATGCAAAATATGGTTTCCATCAATCTGGATTCAGCGGATCAGAGCAGAGCGGATGTCAGCAGACATGTCACCACTGACATCCGTCACTCCATAGACCTGCATGGAGCATGAGTTCAGGTCCACCTAAAAAACTGACAGTTGGACCTGAATGGTCCGCATGTGTGAAAGGGGCCTAAAGCAGTTCCCTGAAGCTGAAAACCGTAAAATAATGAAATGGCCAGCCCAGATTCCTGATCTAAACCCTATAGAAAACCTGTGGAAAATCCTTGGCGACAAAGTTAATAATAAACCCACTACAGTCCCCGATCTGTGGAAGAGACTGGAAGAAGAGTGGAACAAAATCACATCAGAGCAGTGTGAGAGACTAGTGATGTCCTGTGGCTGCAAATATGCTAAAGTCATTCAAAGCAAGGGCCTGTACACTTCCTACTAATTGTTTATTGTTTTAACCTTCTGAAATTTTAGTTGTAATCTTTCTCCGTGCTGCAGTCATTGCTGTTCTCTTTTTTTTGTTGAAGTGCCTTGGTTATTTTGAAAAACACTGTTCTGTATGGTATAGTCACAAAAAAATTCCATCAAATGTTGAAGCAATCGATCAATCAACTCGAGTACAATCAGTCTGTTGGAGTTTACATGTGATTATTGCCAATAGCTCTTATAGCCGCTAGCAATAATCACGGTGTTCTCCTGATAAGGACACAAACCCATGGTTGCAGGAAGGAAAATTGCTCTGTCTATGGCTGGCCTCAGAGTCAGAACTTCCGTGTCAAGTTTTTATTGGTTTTTGTGTGTACATTTTAAAGAGACCACTTTACTTCTTGTCCCCGGTAAAAAAAAAAAAAAAATTACTTTGTAGATTCTTTTATTTATTTGGTGTTCTCTCTTTATCATTTTTTCTCTTTCCACCCTTGTGAAGGTATATCACATGGGGGAAAAAAACTTTATTTTTAGTTTTGGGAAGTGAGGAAGGGAGACACTCTGGCAATTTTTTAAAATAGTTTTTTTTGCTGTCTGTCTAATCTCTCCTTCTCCCCGGAGGAGAATGACCCTCACAATTTGTACTGGTGACCATTGTCCCTGAGAAAGAAATAAGAAATCAAACATTTTAGAGCTGTCGCCAGAACAAAAGGTCAGGTGAGATCTTCCATTGTAGACACCTCTTTCGCGCTCAGTTGTCTGAAGTTTTAACTTCTTACACTTTGGGAAATTTTCTTCAAATTCTTGTTGCATTTGTGGGACAGGAAGTGAATGGAAATTTCCACAATGGTACATAGACCTCAGTCATCAAGCTTTGCAGGGGTTTAAAAAAACAAAAACACATTTTAATTCATCTTAATGGCAATAAATAGAAAATGCCAGTCAGTTTGATCCAATATATGTTTGAGAAATCTTGATGTAAAAGATTTTACAAAGAGCACCATTTTATCTAAGGCTGGATTCCTGTTTGATCCGGTGAGTTGCATTAATGAATGCATGATCTGTTGTGTTAGAGCTTCCTATTCAATTACATTGCCTGCTAATTAGAGGTTGACTGATATGGGTTTTTCTCTGGCCGATGCCAATGCCGATATTTAGAAATCGCGATGGCCGATATATGATGCCGATTTTTTTGGGCTGATATATTTGGCCGATTTTTTTCCCTTCATCTCATAAAATCTAACAGTTAGACCCCTTTCACACTGGGGCATTTTTCAGGAGCTTTTGCTTTCACACTGAGGCGATGCGCTGGCAGGATGTTAAAAAAAAAGTCCTGCAAGTGGCATCTTTGGAGCGGTGTATAATGCTCCTCCACCACTCCTGCCCATTGAAATGAATGCACACCGCTGTCGAAGCGCCTGCAAAGCGTTTCGGCAGCGGCACTTCAGGGGCGCATTTAACCCCTTCCTCGGCCGCTAGCTGGGTTATAAGCACCCCGCTAGCAGCCAAATAGCACCGCTAAAATGACGGTAAAGCGTCGCTAAAACTAGCAGCGTTTTACCGCCAACGCATGCCCGCTCCAGTGTGGAAGCAACCTTAAGTAATAAATGATACAGAAAATTTCTTACATTTATTAAACAAAACAAACCTCCAATCAGTTCACTTGTATGTATAATTTAGATAACAAAAAAAAAACTATATCTTAAATATTAAATACACAAAAACAGATAATCAAAACTTTTGGACGAAAAAAAATGGGCTAACTTTACTGCTTAGTTTTTTTTTAATTCATTAGTGTATTTAAAAAAAAAAAATTGCATTTGAAAGACCGATGCGCAAATACCGTGTGACATAAAATATTGCAACAACCGCTACTTTAATTCCCTAGGGTCTCTGCTAAAAAAAATATGTATAATGTTTGGGGGTTCTAAGTGATTTTCTAGCAGAAAATACAGGATTTTTACCTGTAAGCAACAAGTGTCAGAAAAGATTTAGTCTTTAAATGGTTAAACTGAGAACTCCTCCACACAGAGTTCAGCTCATTGATAAAAGAACCAAGAAGAGATACAATGTTTCTTCTTATCAGATTTGGCAGGCTGCCCAGAGAAGGAAAGAAGTCTCTCCACAGAAAACTTTAGGCAACTTGCATTGACTTCTATTACAGAATCATTTGCAAGTCGCGCTGAAGTTATAATCGGCCTTTTTTATCAGCACAATCGTCTGATGCCGATTAAGTAAAAAACGCCAAATATCGGCCGATATATCGGCCGGCCAATATATCGGTCGACCTCTACTACTAATAAACTGGGATGGACAAGTAGAGTTCATAGCAATGCAGCACAGCACAGGTAGTGTGTTACCATGTGCTGTGGTGCATTGCAACACGTGTGTTTCCTTGGTGTATGGGGGTGCCAGTAAAAATGAGTGGTACCTCGATGCACTAGTGCATGTTCAGTTTGGTGTATTAATGTGTTACCTCAATGCATTTGTGTGAATCTAGCCTATTAGTTGTACTAGAGATGCTGCAGGTGAAACTAAATGTAAATGTTCCAGACATCAGCAAAAATGATGAAAGGGTTAACAGTGTAATAATAGAAGCAAAAGTTGTCAGAACACTCACTAAAAAGTAGAGACTGTTCCATGCAGATTACTTTAGACCTCTAGTAATTTAATTTCGTAAGTATATAATAAAAAGATGAAAAATATATTATATTCAATTAACTTTTTTTTCTTCAACAGTTGATGGGTTGGACAAAGCTTCCATTGCAAACTCTGATGCACCAAACTCAGGCAATCAGTCACCTCCCTTGAAGAGGAAAGGAAGGCTTTCCTCCATAGGCAAGATCTTCAAGCCATGGAAATGGAGAAAGAAGAAGGCCAGTGAAAAATTCCGAGAGACATCAGCAGGTGGGTCCACATACAGATAAACTTTATGCTTCCCAGGTTCACTTTGGTATAACGGTTAGGAAATACATCCTAAGTATATATCCAAACTTTTACTAATTATATTTCTTCTACCTTACAGATTGCTGGCAGTTAGTTTGTTGCATAAATAGAAAATCTTGTTAACTTTGAACAGTCCTTGCAAAAAGGGTGTTTATTCAACATAAAGGGAAGAGATGGCAGGCATTGGACAATAAAAAAACAAAAACATTATTTATATTATTCTGATCCCGCTTTGTGTTTACCACAAAGAGTTTCTTTTGGTGATCGTGTTTATTTAATCCAGTACAGTTGGAATACATGTTCACACTTTCATTGAAGGATTTGCTCCACACAGCAAGAAATAGATTTTCCCTGTGTAACTTACAGGCTCATTCCTCCCAGAGTTTAATGATCAGTAATATCTGTGTTCCATTCCCATTGTGGATATGTGGAGCCTGACATAAATAACAGTGTAAATGAAGGGCCTTTGAATATGATCCCTTTTTACTGCAAACTCAGGTTCAGATTTTATAAAAAAACCTTGGCAAGGAATTTATGTGTGACCTCAGCCACAACCATTCAGCTCAAAGTAAAGTTTACGTTGTTTCTTCCTTCAAGCTAAATTCCAGGAATTATCAGTATTGCATGCTTACATTTGTCCATCTTGGCACCATGTAAATATACATATCTCATACCTGGTGGGCCACTGAGGAAGCTGAAAATAGCTGTAGTAATCAACACTTCTACAATGATGGCCGCAATCTTTTGGGTCCTGCTTGGGATCTGTGCAATTGGCTTAACCTATGCACACTGACCAGAGGGGCTCGCTCACTTGGCACTGCCCCCATTCATAGAATGCCTTGTACAAAGTGTTCTCTGATTGGACAAGGTGGGGATTGTGACATCACCGCCTCTAGTCCAATCGGAGCCTTCACTGAAAAAAGTACAAGGCATTCCATGATTAGCAGCAGTATGGGCTGAGCACGCATCTCTGATCAGCAAGTAGAAGGTAAGCCGCTGGCACAGGATCCTGAGTGGGGCCAAGAAGATTGTGGCTATCATTGTAGTAGCGCCAACTAAAGTGATTTTCAGCTTCCCCAGTGGCTCACCAGGTATAAGATAGGCATACTTCCATAGTGCCAACCTGAACCAATATAATTATGCAATACAGGTAATTCATGGAGTTCAGCTTTAAACACTGGTTTAGATTAAAGGCAACTATTTGTACTGGAAACTTCACTTTTCTGCTTCAGTTATGTTCTGTGTTTCTCCTTCACATCAAAAACACGGTCCTGTTAAGAGCAGCTCAGACTTACAACTCAATATCAGATCCATATAAAGCTGTACTCACCAGATCCTTATGACCACACACGTAGGCTGGTAATGTAGTGCTTATGTATGTAAGACTACTTAACCCACTTCTTGGCTTTGCATACTGTCAATTCAATCTCGCTGTTACTATCCATGGAGGTCCTGTCTTGTAGACATCCACACTAGCTCCTCTTTCACCTGCCAATGGGTCCTTTCCAGTGGTCTTCTTAGATCTACTTCTGCAACTTCTGGGAGGGAGCACAAGAAGGAGGTTTTCTGTGGAGAGCGAGAGCAGAATGTCAGCATGCAAGGCAGATAAGTTGGTAAAATAGTCTTACAGGTGCATGTGGTCATAAGGAGTTGGTGAGTACCGGTGCATGTGGATGCCATGATGTACAATGCATTTTTTTTTCGGATCTGAACCGACTTTTTCAGCTCGGACACCATATCTTTGGTACAGCGCGATGAAGTTTCTGTTGTAGGCGTACTGTGGGTTGATTTCCCCCTGTAATCCACAAAGTTAAATGCTCCCAATATCCTTTAAAACCACTGGAATGGGAGCTAAATTACTAACTAAAGGGGATCTGATAAGGGTGGGACACAGTATACACACTGTTGCTAGCAAGTCTTTTTATCATTAAAATGTGTACAAATTGTTGTGATAATAAAGGCAGGTGAGCACATTTAAAAAAATGCAGTGCTAGAAAATCGTAACGGGAAGTTTGAAGTGAAATTGAGAAGAGCTACAGCTGAAGGTTTTTTTTTTTCTCATATCATTTACAAAAGTACCATACAGTTAGAAACACATACTGTTCATCATAGAAACATAAGGTGAATAAAGAATGCATGTTTTCATTTCTTTTATAAGCTGTTCTAAGTTTTACAGCAAGATCTCCTAAACAAGTGGCGCGATTGAATGTGAGTGTGTATATACATAAGAAGTGAATTATTGCATGTGCATATTCTGTAACACATTATGGTTTTCCTGTAATACTTTCTGGTAATGAGTTAACTACTTAATGGTCTATATGGGTTAAAGTACAGTTCGTGTTCCATTTGCCTAGTACAGGCCATTTCCAGTAATTCTGCCCAGCTAATCCCAGGCCATTATGAGCTTACATTGTCAGTATACATAATGAATTGCAGTGCACAGATCAGAGTACAGCTATAAACAGATGTTAAGATGTGCGAAATTTAGAAAAGCTGACACAGAGAAGAGATATGTGTTTCAATATCTTATGTAAATTACTTTTTTTTTTCCCCCTGTCTTACCACCCTATACTTGAGCCTTTCTTTGAAAAAGTAACTAACTCTTGGGATGTATATATAAGGTTGATAAAAACACATGATGCAAGAATAGTGTTACCCCTCAATAGATCACCTGTTGGGTCAAATCTTGCTTAGAGGTTCAGGTAAGATGGATATAGATTTAAAATACCATTAAAAACTGGGCGGCTAGACTGAAAGTGTTAAGGATCTAGCCAACAATTAAAAATGAGAAACATTGTACATGCTTAGGTTAGAGAAAAAAACTGTTTACAGGCAACCTAAAGTTTATGTCAATTTATCTTTCTCTTATTTGCTCCCTCGTGGTCTGCTGAATATAGAACTAGAAGGACTTGTGGGTTTTTTAACTTAAATATGCAACTAATGAAAGCATTTTCTTATATCCATTTGACACTTGTAGCCAAAGTGTCTCCTTTGGCTACAAAACAACCTCCATCTATGTTATGGAGAGAGGGAGGTGTTATATAGTGCTCACACTCTCTTCCTAAGGTGACAATGCAGCTCTTCCTAGATAAAGTTCAGTTGTCACCCTAGGACAGAAAGTGTGTTACCAGCAGGATCAATGGTTTAAAATAAAGAAGAATAAAGTGTGAAAAACAATAATAATAATAAAAACATTCACCTACCATATCTAAGGAAAGGTAACTTGTAATATGTAGATTTTGTTCTTGGATTTAGATATGCTTTAAAATGGAACTTCAGACATTTTATTTTCTTCTGGATAGGGTGGTAGGGATTAGAACTGCTCTTAGGTTTTTTAAAGTTGTCTGTGTCCTTGTTGGGGAGCTCTCGTTCTACTTCCTATAACTGACAGTGTTAACTAGAAGGCAAGTCTACTAAAGTATAATGCTCGCTGTATCCCTATGGGAGAAATTTGCCCTCACTTGCTGTCTCGATAACTGTCTGTTATTTCTATAGGAAGTGATTGAAGTTTTCTGCAGTAAAACTGAGGTTCTAACTCTATCCAAAAGTGAAATTTAAAAAGTGAATTGAAATACTCTTAAATCAAGATGTAACAAAATATCCAAGGTCATATAGAGATCATCAGTTCAGTATGGTGGAGAGTTCTTTTATCATCTGTTTAGATACAGTATAAAATGTTCCAGGGAACATCACTTAAAGTCCATTTTCTATGGGTTAGCCCCTGCCTGCCAGTTCTAAGCTTTTTTTTTCTATCTACATTTGTTACTCTTTCCTGAAACATAGCCAGTGCTGGATAGGCCACACAGTGATAAGGTCTGGAACACTGCGTTTTGTAAGAATTGTAGATAATTTGAGAATTGCTTAGCACAAAAAGGAGAGCACGCTAAAAACAACTGGACTGACACCATTGTAAACAAGACACTTTGCCTTCTCTATGCGCTGGGAATTAGCGGCTAGTGTAGTCCCAATGCATTTGTTATGAACAAGCCCTTACACAACCAGACAGCAGAGTTAGGTTGGTGACCTAACTTTTTTTTTACGGCATTTGCAGCAAGCTGAAGTTGTACAAATAGATATGCAGCCAGATAGACATTGCACAGAAATCCCCCTTACCTTTACTTTCCTATTACAGCAGTTTGTGTGGGGTGTGAAATGCATGGCTGAGCACACTTGAGGTGAGGGGTGTGGCTGGGTACTCCTCTATGCAAGCATAGAACATAAGGGAGGATAAGTAGAAAACATCAATTTAACCAACAGAAAAGGTTGTTTTAACGCACTTCCAAACCAAAAAACAGTCATAAGTTGTAACATGCAATAAATTATGGATAACTATTATTCTGGCCAGTGACATCATTTAACGCTCAAGCACTTGACACCTGTAAACGCACCTAAACACTTGTAAAAGCGTTAGACACTTTTACAAATGTCGGACGTTTTTTTCTTCCAAAATGCTGCTGCCTGGAGGATGGGCTTCTAGAGCAGTTTGGAAAATGCCCTGTGTGCATGAGGCCTAATGGTGTCTGCATTCTAGATGAAGTAGTAAAGCAGACACCTTTTGGACAGCAACATTGTCAGTCTGAGGAGAGGGGAATGTTAGACTAGCAGATTTACATGGGCTCGACTAACTGAAGCTAAACTTCAGCTAAGACCGACGATAGACGGTTCAAATCATGTATGGGCAGGCTGAATATACCAAGTTGATCGATCGACTTGGGTACAACCAGCGTGCCGAATCTTACATGTGATTTATTTCTAGTGGCTGGTATAGTCTCTAGCAATAATCACTGTTTTCATTGACTCGGCATGAGGGATTCCCCTGTCAACACTGTCTGTTGATGGGGGAAGTCGACCAAATTTCTTTGCAATCTGTGGTTGCACAGAAGAAATTTGCACTATGTATGGCCTGCTTTACACGTTATAGACAGTTACAGCACACAGGTTTTTTTTCAATTGGATATAAATGTTTAACATGAATTAGTGAAAGCTGACAATTGTAAGCACCTCTGCAGGGGTTAAATGGCTTGTCCTAACCCTCTAACTGCTACATTGTCTGGACAGCACGGTCTGTTAAAGAAAGTAAAAAAAAAATAACAGACTTACAAGAATATAAGACTTACGAAAAAAACACAAGCCCAAAAGAAAACTAATGCAGCCACCACATATAAGACTTGGTGAGCTTTAATTTAATTCAGTTTTGTTTTTGGTGTTTAATACTGCTTTATCCAGTGTCTTTATGTCTACAAATTCAACATCCATAGTTTATTGCATATAGCAAGAAGCTGGAAATGTTCTACTTGTTTTATAGCTATTAATTAACAGTATAGGTTAATAGCGTGAGCCTTTGTTAGTGTTTTTTGTAAGTGTCTTAAAATATCTCCTCTTAATCTTTAGAAAAAAACTGAGGTTAGAGCAACTTGTAAATAATTGCTATTTTGTGTATTTAAAATAATTATGAATGAAACCTATGTATCCTAGATCTGTTAACATTCGGGTGTACCTTGTATCTCAAATGGGCGATCAGCTAATATTCGTGGGTAAAGCCTTAGTACACACCTTAAGGAATTTAAAGAGGAGGGCCACTAAAAAAAAAAAAAAAAAATTAAAAGTCAGCAGCTTCAAATACTGCAGCTGCTGACTTTTAATTGGACACTTACCTGTCCCGGGATCCAGCGATGCGGGGGATCGAAGCCCCGCTCGTCTCCCCCTCCGTTCGGCGATGCCGGCATTGCAACTGTGGGCGCCGGGCTGTGGCTTCACAGCTGGGCACCCACTGCGCATGCGCGAGCGGCACCGAGCGCCGTGATTGGCCGCTCAGTCACCTGGGACCTGTAATGGGTCCCAGATGATTGACAGGAGGGAGGGAGCAGAGCTGAGCCCTTCCTGTGCCGAGACGGAAGTGATGTCACCAGCCCAGGCACTGAAAGAGGCAGACTACGAGGGACCCCCTAGCAACAGGCATTTAGAGGTGAGTAAAAAAAAATAAAAATATCCAAATGTTTTTTTTGGGGTTTTTTTTAGGATTTTTCATGTAGTTTTTTTTTTTTGGGTGGAACACCACTTTAAGTAAGGTGTGAGATTGTGGTTTGTGGCCCCTACAAAAAAGCTTGAATAAAACTGGCCATACATGGATTGAACTTAAGTCGGTTCTGCGTGAACCATGATTTCATGTGTGGCCACTGCAAGGTGTGTTTTGTTTTTTTTTTCTCTTTTTCATATATAAAACTAAGTAATCCTATATAATCCCCAGTGGCCCTAGATATATAGGGGAACTATATTCCACAGGAATAGGAGTGGGCGTTTGCCACAGTGGGCAAATACAAGTAGCATACTTGGCCACTATGACACATTTTCCTTCTACTGTGCCCTCCTCCTCCTGTGATGAACAGGTCCAGACTTCAGTCATAGCTATCTGCAACAATGACACCCACCTCCCCTTGCCTCTTCTTATATGTTCTCTATTGTTCCTCAGCAATTGGATGGCCACTGTTGATGTAACGCCAAAGTTTGTCTGCAGTTACATTGTCTCCATCACATGACTCTGTCCTCCGCTTGACAACTAAAATTAGCTTTTTTTTTTTTTAATTGGTAAAGGAGACTTTCCATGTTAGGTTTACCAAAAGAAAAAAAAAAAAACCTCACTCCTTGCAATTTTTTAGCTATGGGATTTTTTGCTTTTAAAGAAGATTTAAATGAGAAAATGTAAGCTAGGGAGACGGTTTTTATAGGCTTTTAATCAGGTTGGACTGCCAAAAAGATTAGGATGCCACATGTTATGCCATGCTTCACTCCTTATGTTTCCCTTTCAGTAACTGTTCAGAACTGTTTGTCCAATCAATGCAAATACTTGTCCATGTTCAGGAGCCCTGCAAACTTACTCTTTTTTAGCTTGAGCAAGATGCTCTAAAATACCAGATTTCTTGTTTAATAAAAAGTGCAAGGAACTCATTTTTCTATCCCATAACAATCAATTAGTATAAACTTTTGCGAATGTCAGACCCATACAGTATAAATTCTTGCATTTAAAGTATAACTAAAAGCAGTTTTTTTTTTTTAGTTTTGAATAGAGTGGAGAGGGATTGGAACACATGTCAATTTTTTATTGCTGTCTTTGCCTTGCTATGGAGATTTACCCTCTCTATCTGTGCAGGTGACCATTATCAATGAAGGTTAAAGTAAAAGAAAATCTCAAATTTTGGGTTATCCCCAGAATGCTAGTTCTTGTGACAACCAGGGATTCCCTCACTTTGAAGGGATTTCCTTCAACTTCCTGTTTTGGCTGTGGGACAGAATGTGACATGACTTCTTCCTAACGGGACACAGATGGGAAGAAAAAAACTTCCCTACTCTAACCAAAATGTAAAAAAAATTCACCTTTTAGTTCTACTTTAAGAATCATCACTTTGCTCCTTGCATTGCTAATTTATTCAGGCTATGAGGTATCCCCCTTACCAAAAGTCTGTCATATTCTCTAGACATCCCAAATCTCCATTTTCTCTTATATATCGTTTTTTCACTTCTCCAATGTTCCTGTTTTTAAGACTATCTAATCTCTTCCTGAATTTTATGGTTGTTGAATTCTTGTATTTCATATTTATTATCTATTTTTATTGTTATTAGTCGTACTATTCCATTTGAAAGTTCTGTAAAATATGTGCTTTATAAAATACTAAAGTCCAGGAGCTGAAGTGCCTCAAAAAATTGCGTGCTACCGTTTTAAAGTTGGCGTCTTTCCTTCTTGTTTATTTTGTGTGCTAGAAAATGGGGAGAAACAGACTATCACGGGTAACACTGACAGCTCTCCTTTCAGACACAGTAGATTGTGAACCTCTTATTGACTGGTAAATGAGAAAACTGATGCTCCTGTATAGATATTTAGTTTTAAAAGTTTTTTATTGGTAGTTTTAAATAGAACAAAATGGCAACATTCTAATGCAGCCGTTTGTAACCTGTCTCCAGTGTTAAAGTATGGCTTTGCCCAACTCCACTGTTGTTAAGCATGCAGGATCCACTTTGTAATGAGGTATAAAATTTATTTTGTGAAGCCCAGGTGGTTGCCTTACAGATAGTATCTGGAGAAACTCAATAATATGTTGCCCAAGAAGTTGCTTTTTGCCTTAGTGAAATGCGCTTTCAGGTCTTCTGGTACCGGAAGGTTCTGTAAAACGCAGTCCTTTTGTGATCAGCAGGGATGGGCTCAGGTGTGTATATATATCTTAGTCTGAAACCACCTGAGCTATCTGTCAGGAAGCTTTCACTGCTCACTGCCCATCATAAGCATTGTATATGTGTGGGGTAGAGAATGTCTCTGCCACTTATGGTTGGCAATGCACAGTGGATAGCTCAGATGGGTTCGGACTAGGATCCAAACATGCCTGAGCTCATCCCTAGTAATCAGCTTTACTAGCCAGGAAGAAACTGTACAGGTTGCTGACCCTTGACTTGGGGTACAATAAATAGTATTTCTGAAGAAAGAAGTTGCAAGACAGATATAGAATCTGAAAACGAGTCCTACATTTAGTGAATGTGGACTTCCCAGTTTAGATAAAAAAGAAGGAAGGAAAATTTCTTGATTGAAGTGAAACGCAGATGCTACTATTGAAATAAATGTTCTGTCTCAGACAAGGCCAGTTATGGATGGGGGCAGTGGCTATTTGTTCTGTCTCAGAACTGCCCTGTCCAATTGAAAACAACTAATAAGGGTTGGAATGGCTAAAAGCTTACAGTTCTGACACTCTCTTTGGCAAGATGATTGATACCAGGAACACCATTTTTAAGGTTTAATTCCACATTGCAGATGCTTCGTGAGGAAAAAAAAAAAGAAGATCTCGAAAAAAACTTTCAAGTCCACAGATATATCTCCTTTTGGGAAGGATGGTTTCCTTGGTGGTCTGATTTTGACACAGGCCTGCACAAACTGAATGACCAAAGGATCCAGCACCCATTTCATTTTAATCAGGGCTTTGCAGATCTTTTACCACTGTGCATGCGTGAGCCACACTGCGATTTGTGAATGGTTTCACAGTTTTCTGGGACCTGTGATGTGTCCCAGAAGGCCGCGGGGGGAAGAAGGGTGCCGAACCTCCATTTGGTTCGCCGCAACACTCTGACCGAAAGTGGAAACGGGTACCTGTCAAAACCAGGTACCCACTCTCCTTCCACAGAAAAAGTGCTAACTGTTAAAGAGGAACAAGGGTGGAGGCAAACAAGCAGAACTTCCCCTTTTGGGTGAAGTTTCACTTTAAGCTTGCTGGAATTGGCCCATGAATGGTGAAAGAAATCTATCCCCTCTGCTGTTGAAACTGGTCTAAGAACCTGCAGCATTTTAAGTTCCAGGGTAAAGCTGCCAGGTTAATTGACAGTTCTTCACAAGGGAGTCATTGGATTGAAAACTGTCTGAGAGACCATTTGTTGTTCGACAGGAATGACCAACTCAAAGTTTTGGCAGGCTGATTCTGTGTTGCTGGAATAAATGCTGCCCTTGAGTCAGATGCGATTGATTTTATTCAATAATCTGCCAATTCCCTCATCAGAGTACAGCTCCTGGTCCCCCCTTTATTATGAATGTATGTCACTGCCACTGTCCAGACATTAAAGAACTCTCATTCCTTCCAACTGGAGAGAGATGCTAGTAAAGCCTTGTATATGACACTTAGTTCAAGGACATTCGATACAATGTTCTAACAGTTGAATGCCCACCAGCCCTTTGCCACTTGATCCTGGAAGTGGGATTCCCATCCCTTTGAGCTGGCATTTCATGTAACTGTGTTCTAGTGCGAGATGATGGCTAGGTGATTTGTTAGTTTTTCTCTGTGAGTCCACAACCAGAGAGATTTGGATGGGTCTACTAGGAATAAATTCTGGAATGTTTAGGTATATAATCGTCATAGGGAATCTTACAACACTTTGTTTTAGAAGCTGGATCTGCCAACCAGGGCTTTAGCCATAGTACTCTGCTGTGTGTCACGAATGACTGCAGTGCAGTGGTTGAGCATCTGATGAGATCTACTAATGCCTCCACCACAATTGTTATTTTGTCTCACTCTGCGTCGTCCAAAAGTAAGGTAGAGCAGTACAGTGTCAAGAATATATGCCTACTTGCTGGAACAGAGCCTTAATAGCTAGATATTGGGGGTGGCAGGGACAAATCCATCATCCAAAACATTCTCATTACTCCTTTCTACCCCCAGTGGTTAAATATGGATTTATTTGGTGCCTTTTACACCTCCCAATGACGGTATCTTGCAATCATGGATGCACAACTTAAAATTCCCAAAAATGTGCATGCACAGTTTTGCCACTTGCCCCAGCACCACTTTAACTAAAGGTGCACAGTTGTTAGAATGTGCTGAGCAGTACTGGGCAACCTCTGATTTCACCCCAAACTACATGTGCACATTTTTTCCCCCATCTATGAAGGTAAACTGTCAAGTTTCTTGGTAGTCCACCAATGAAAAGTTGTAAAGGAAGACCTGAGTAAAACACTGGGTTGTTATAGATTGTGAAAGCTGTAGACTAAAACTACATTAATAGCTGACACTTTTCCATTAAAAGAAGAAAGTATTAGGTGAAAGTTGCATGTGAAGCCATATCTTGAAGTCCAGTTTCAAGGAGGCCTGAAGTGGAGAAAAGTTTTGTGGTTTAAGCTTGTGAATTTTGTCCATGTTGCCCTATACTGTTTTTATATAGGTTGGATGGCCAACTACATTTGTATGCATTGTTTTGTAATTATTCAAGGTTGGTTGTGTTCAGATGAAGTAGAAAATAGCAAATGGCAAACTTCAGTGTCTTCTTAACCCCTTAGAAGCTGGCCCTTTAATAGGTTTAGAAAGCCGGGGGGGAGTTGGGCAGGGCGTATCGTCATTTGACCAGTTTGATTGGCTGTCAAGGCAGTCACATGATCAGAAAGCTCCTGATCGCAAGATGCGAACAGATACTTTCAGTTGGCTCTTGGCACAGCACTATTGGCGCTATTGCATGCAAATATGCGGACGCATATTTACATGTGCTCGGTGCCAAAGAGTTAAACTTATGTGTTCTAACTGCAATAGGAAGAGGATACAAATGGACAGTTTAAAGGAAGTCTTTAGTCTCAGCATTCACTTACATTCTATAACAGTGGTCTCCAAACTGCAGCCCCCGGGCCAGATGTGACCCTTTGCTTGCCTTTATCCGGCCCTTGGGGCACCATGTCATCAACTGATACCAATGATGAAGCACCATTCCTCCCACTGACATCAATGATGGGGCACCATTCCTCCCACTGACACCAGTAATGGGGCACCTTTCCTCCAATAGACACTGATGATGGGGCATCATTCCTTCCATAGTCACCAATGATGGGGCACCATTCCTTCCCCAGACACCAATGATGGGGCACCGTTCCTCCCACAGACACCAACAATAGGGCAATATTCCTTCCACTAAAACCATGATGGGTCATTGTTTGATTCCACAGACACCAGAGCATTTTTTAATCCCACTGACCACAGTCTGGCCCCTCTAAAGCCCGAAGGACAGTAAACTGGTCCTACATAGTACATAGTACATAGTAGGTGAGGTCAAAAAAAGACACAAGTCCATCAAGTCCAACCTATGTGTGTTATTATATGTCAGTATTACCTTGTATATCCCTGTATGTTGTGGCCGTTCAGGTGCTTATCTAATAGTTTCTTGAAACTATCGATGCTCCCCGCTGAGACCACTGCCTGTGGAACGGAATTCCACATCCTTGCCGCTCTTACAGTAAAGAACCCTCTACATAGTTTAAGGTTAAACCTCTTTTCTTCTAATTTTAATGAGTGGCCAGGAGTCTTGTTAAACTCTCTTCCACAAAAAGGTTTTATCCCTATTGTGGGGTCACCAGTACGGTATTTGTAAATTGCAATTGTATCCCCTCTCAAGCGTCTCTTCTCCAGAGAGAATAAGTTCAGTGCTTGCAACCTTTCCTCATAACTAATATCTTCCAGATCCTTTATTAGCTTTGTTGCCTTTTTTGTACTCGCTCCATTTACAGTACATCCTTCCTGAGGACTGGTGCCCAGAACTGGACAGCATACTTTAGGTGCGGCCGGACCAGAGTCTTGTAGAAAGGGAGAATTATTGTTTTATCTCTGGAATTAATCCCCTTTGTAATGCATGCCAATATTCTGTTCGCTGTGTTAGCAGCAGCTTGGCATTGCATGCCATTGCTGAGCCTATCATCTACTAGGACCCCCAGGTCCTTTTCCATCCTAGATTCCCCCAGAGGTTCTCCCCCCATTAATTTGTTCAGATCTTTTTGCAAGGTTTCCACATCCTGCGGAGAAGTTATTGCCCTGCTTAGCTTAGTATCATCCGCAAATACAGAGATTGAACTGTTTACCCCATCCTCCAGGTCGTTTATGAACAAATTAAATAGGATTGGTCCCAGCACAGAAGCCTGGGGGACCCCACTACCCACCCCTGACCATTCCGAGTACTCCCCATTTATCACTACCCTCTGAACTTGCCCTTGTAGCCAGTTTTCAATCCATATACTCACCCTATGGTCCATGCCAGCGGACCTTATTTTGTACAGTAAACGTTTATGGGGAACTGTGTCAATGCTGATGTTATAGAACAGGGGTCTCCTTTGTTCAGAAAGTTTGGACACCCCTGTTCTATAACATCAGCATTGTAATAATAGTACAAACAATAGTTATTTTTGACAATCTAGTATAAACTTACTTTAATAATCTCCTTTCAGATTTTCCCCTGTTTTTTACTTTTTTTTTTAAGGACTACTTACACCATGGTACCTTGATGCCTGCAAGCAGTGATTCCTGTACTGATTCTGCCTCCTGGGATTCCTCCTCTCAGCGCCTCTGTAGTTCAGAAGGCAGGCTCTGTGAAATGTGTGACATTGCAGTACCTACTCACAGGGCATAGTGATTATGTATCACAGAATTCAAGGAAGCAAATCTGTGGAGATCCTAAAGAAAGTTCACAAACTTCAAGATCGGTTAGAGCAACAGGAGTAGGCTACGAATAATTTTAAATACAATGTAGAAATTAATACATCATTTTACATTTTGGTAATAGATATGCTTGAAGAACTTTGATGTAACTTATCCCATAAGCAAGGCTAAAAGCCGAAGTTTAGTGAATTAAAAAAAAAAAACAGGGGGCGGTACTTACCATGAATGAAGTGTCTCATGTGCTGGTGGCTGTTGTTTGGTTACATTTTTAGGTCTTCTGACCCCTGGATACCCCTGCAGTGGCGATGTTCCAGTGCTCCAGGGGATATTGTGAGTGGGTACACCTGTGACAGCCACTTGTCAAGTGCCAACTATGCCCACCCTTTCAGCCCCTGTGCTCCATTTATAGAAGCCATACTATCGGTTCCCACAATGAAAAGAATTCTGAGATTTATCTTCCTGTTCTCCATTCATAGAGCGCTTTTAATTGAGTGAATCATTAGTACAGCCTTTGAGAACAGAACACAGGGAAGGAAAGGGCAGGCATAGTCGGTACTTAATAAGTACCTGTCACAGGGGGGCAGTTGCCCATATTAACCCTCACAGTGCCGGAACATCACTGTTGTGGGGGGTATCTGGGGAAGAGAACTTTGGGATTCAACAAAAAAACAGCAGCTATCAGCACACAGGAAACTTTTCACTTTCGGTAAGTACTTCAGCTTTAATGCTCAAGGCTGTAAATCATGTAGTCCGTAATGTATCAAAAAGCTTTATTGTGTAAGCAAGCAGATAGGACATTCCTGATTTCCATTAATGGATTTTGCCCCGTTTATCAGAGCTTGATCAAAGAGCCATGGGCTTTAATCCACTTTAGAATGATAGTGAAAAAATTCCTCTTAGAGAATTAATGGTAAGGGTTAGGAGGTGCTCTACATGTTAAAGTGGTTTCAGAACCAGGACATTTTATACCTTAAAGGGATTGTAAAGTCTTAAGGTTTTTCACCTTGATGTATGCTATGCATTAAGGTGAAAAACCTTCTTTGCTGCAGCTGCCCCCAGAGCCCGCCTTTTCCTTACCTGAGCCTGATCCATTTCAGCTATGTGCACGAGCCCAGCGGCTCCAGCTGCTGTCTCTTTCCTCATTGGGCAGATTGATAGCAGCAGGAGCCATTGACTCCCGCTGCTGTCAATCAAATCCAGTGATGCGGGGGCAGGGCCGAGTCCCGCTGTCTGTACCAACTTGGAAGCACACCTGCACAGGTGCCCCCATGGAAAGTGGCTCTCCCTGGAGGTACTCGATGGAGAGGAGCCAGGAGCGCCAGCGGGGCACCCCAGAAGAGGAGGTTCGAGGCTGCTCTGTGCAAAACCCTTGCACAGAGCAGGTAAGTATAACATGTTAGTTATTTTTATTTAAAAAATCTGAACCTTTATTACAACCCCTTTAATGCATTCCCTACATTAAGGTAAAAATATGTCCCAATAGTTGTATTGCCACCCCCCCTCCCCCCATTATACTTAACCTAAGTCCTGACTCAATCCAGCGCTATGCCCCTCTCTAGCAGCTCTCTCCCTGCATTCACAGGACACGGGCAGCAGTGGGAGCCGAGGGCATTTATCTCTCTTTGAACTTTCCTGAGTGAGAGTGTGTGGGATTTCTGTGTAATGGAACATTGTTACTCTGCGCTATTTGACCGTATTGGAATAAGTGTTCAAACAAATCCAGGGACTGATTTGAGCCACTGGGGTGCATTGTGGAGGGTGCGAAGCACTAGTACTTTATCACATTGGAAATTACAACTATTCACTTATTATTATTATATTCAGGTAAGTAAAAAGGGGGTGAGGGAGGATACTGACACCTAAACATTTTTTTACCTTAAAGGGGTTGTAAAACTTATGAAACTGAGCAGCCCCACAGTCCACCAATCCCCCAGAAACCCCCCCCCCCCCGTTTTATTCACCTGAGCCCGTTCGTTCCCACGGCGGAGACGCGCTTTAGCTCTCTGCCCCGGGGGTTCTCAGCTCTTGATTGGATAGATTGATAGCAGCGCAGCCATTGGCTCCCGCTGCTGTCAATCAAATCCAGTGACGCGGGGGGGCGAGGCCGAGTCCAGCATTCTGTGTCTATGGATGCAAATGCTGGACTCAGGAGCGCGCCCGCACGTTAACACCCAGGGAGAGAGCTTCTCCTAGGGGGTTTACAGATGCGGGGAGGAGCATCTGTAAACATTTGTTTGGAACATGCAGTGCATATAAGTTTCGACCATATACACTGCTGTATGCATGCTACAAAGCAAGTAAGAGTGGCTACGTTCCTACATACAATGAGACCATGGAGAATGAATGTAGCCACTTCCAACAGGAATCGGATCACAGCAGCAAAAGAAAAAAAAAAGGAATTTGAAGACTTGGAGGAGGCTGTGCTAAGAATACATACAAAAGAAAAAATATATTTTTAAGTAAACCAGAGTTTAGTGTCACTTTCTTTAACTTTAGTTATTGTTAACAAACATACATTGCATAATGGCTTTTTGTTCATGCTTTAGAACTAAAGAAGGTAGAGACTTGGGAGTGTTTCCTCTATTTTAATCAAGCAATGTTTATTTTCCATTGTTTTTTTCAGTGTTAGAACGCAAGATTTCCATGAGACAAAGCCGAGAGGAGCTTATACGAAGAGGAGTTCTCAAGGAAATACCAGACCATGGTGAGACTAATTCTAGGGTATTTATATACAGTTATAACACTTGAAAACTAAATGTACTCATGAATGTTTTCACTTTCCATCTTAATATCCAGTAGTTTCAGAATTAAAATTAAAACAATATTTCAGAAGAACCTGACACATCCAAAAATAAAAATATACTGGTCATTTTGAACCAGCAAGATAAGTCCATTGGCAGGTCTGATCATCTAGTATTTTTTGTATACATTTGGTTGATTGAATAACAAAAATCTGCTACTTCTATCTAACAGCCCAATTAGCATAAGTGTATTTCAACCCTAATGTAGTAGTTGTTTGGTCTTCGCAGTAGGGGTGGAAATTCGCTCCTATAGCATAAATGCACTTTAGTATAGGTGTTAGACTGGTGTTTTACAAGCATAAATTACGCTTTAAAAATGCTCCCCAAACGCCTTATGCACGATTTTGATGCATTTCATGCACGTTTAGGTGTGTTAAAAATCGCTCCACAAATGCCTATTTTTTTCCCTTTTTTTTTTTTTTTTTTAAAGGGAAGTGACATTACAGGAAATAAACAATTTGAGGTGTGGCTTGTCATGGTGAATGTTTCCTGCGCCTACTCCATTAGCAGGGAAGGCAGCATCATGGATTCCTTTACTATGCTTTATCTCATGTTTGGCCTCCTGCATATGATACTCATGTATGAGCAATTGGCTGAGCAGAGGAAGAGAAGAAGGGCATCCAGGCGCTATTAAGTATATCCGATTGTCTCTCAGATATTCTAAAGGGCACTTTCATGCCCTGTATCATGATTTATGCACCTGCCCTCAGAAGTTGATGTTGGCCATCTTCAAGCAGCACAAATAGGAAGTGCATAGAAGGAAGTGACTGCAGGACACTCTATGCTCTCCTCTATCATTGTGGGACATTATACTCCTCCTGAATAATTTTTTTTAAAACTCATTTTAACGCGCCGCAACCGAAAGGGCAAACGCCTGCTAGTGCGTATGCAGAGCGTTACCATAAATTTGAATGGGACGCGTTGAAAGGCTTCAAACTCCTCCAGACTTGACATGAGGCTTTAATTTTGAAGCAATGCTAATGTTCCACCCAGCTAGTGCAACAACCTCATCTGCAGTTATTACCCAAATTGTCCTCTCCTTTCCTCTCAAGACCCCCTGCTCTCTAACTCCCTTGTTACATCTTCAGAGCCTCTCCCATCCTCTGGAACTCCCTGCTCCAGTATGTCTGGTCAGCCCCTACCCTGTCTGCCTTTAGGCGATCCCTGAAAACGCATTTATTCAGGGAAGCCCACCTCCACCCAAGAACTGTACCTGAGTCACCTCCATCAGATCATCCCCGCAGCTATTACCTTTTTATCACCTCCCCCCTCCCTTTAGACTGTAAGCTCCATGAGCAGGGCCCTCCTATTCCAACTGTATTGTAATTGTACTGCTCCCCTCCACATTGTAAAGCAATGTGCAAATTGTTGGCGCTATATAAATCCTTTATAATAATAATAATAATGTGAACAGCAGTGTGTACTGTCCATTGTATCATTTGCATAGGCGTTAGACGCCCCTCAAATGCCTGCTTTCAATGCCAGTGTGAAAAATTTGGGACGCTATGTAAAATCTACATAAAATAGAATGCAATGGTTTGCAGATCTCAAAAACCCATATTTTTTTCACAATAGAAAATAGAAAATGTATCAAATGTTTAAACTGACAAAAGTACTAATTTAGGGAAAAAAATGAGGTAATTTTGAAATTGATGGCAGCAACTCGTTCAAAAAAGTTGGGACAGGGCCATGTTTTCTACGGTGTAGCATCCCCTCTGCGCTAGATAACATCTGTCCCTATAAACAAAACATAAGCAGCAAAACACAATCAACCTAAAAGAAAAATAATAAAATTGCGCTAATTATATAAAAGTTTGTATATGTGACCAAATGAGTTAATTCAAAGAAAGTCCACACTTAAAGTGAATAATTTCGTGATAGTGTCCATCATCCATCACCAATAGTATCACAGTGAATCTACCACCAGCTGTAGAAACTGCTTACCAGCTCCAGTTGACCCCTTATGACAGGGGGTCAGTAAACGCCTATGGATTAAAACCCAGCCGGGGCCTTTCTCCACATCGCGTGGTCACTCCACTTCTCCTGATGGTACTCAAGGGATTTGATAGGAATTAGACACCGAAAAGAAACCAAAGGCTCCAGATAGTGTAAAATCCTTAGGTTTATTAAATGAAAGTTCTCGCTCACAGCAATAAAAAGCCTGAAGGACGGCGTCATTTGTGACAAAACGCATAGGGCGGAACGACGTGCTGACGTCACCACCTTTTTCGTGTCCCAACAGATGGGTTGTTTGGTATGTGCCAGCCAACACACGCCAAACTTCAGGCTTTTTATTGCTGTGAGCAAGAACTTTCATTTATTAAACCTAAGGATTTTGCACTATCTGGAGCCTTTGATTTCTTTCCAGTGTCTAATTCCTATCGAATCCCTTGAGTACCATCGGGAGAAGTGAAGTGGCCCCACGATGTGGAGAAAGACCCCGCCTAGGTTTTAAGCCATAGGCGTTCACTGACCCCTTGTCATAAGGGGTCAACTGGAGCTGGTAAGCAGTTTCTACAGCTGGTGGTGGATTCACTGTGAATACTATTGGTGATGGATGATGGACACCATCATGGAATTATTCACTTTAAAGCCTCATACACACGATAGGATTTTGTACAAACTTTCCCATGGATTTTTGTATAAAGGGCGTTGGCCATAAGTTTGTATTGCATACACACGGCAGAACTTTTTCCGCCAACTTTCACCAAATCGTGTGGTTTTTCAGCTCTTTACCACCTCCTTTTGGTCAACTTCTGTATTATCTGATATTGTGTCAATCTCGCCGCTTTTATCGGTGAGATAAACACCTTGCAAGCCGGGTTCACACTGGTGCGGGGATCCGACTTGGATCCCCGCCAATGCCAGGCACTGTGTTTGGTATGAATCATGAGGGGGAACTCCACGCCAAATTTGAAATAAAAAAACGGCATGGGTTTCCCTCCAGGGGCATACCAGGCCCTTAGGTCTGGTATGGATTTTAAGGGGAACCCCCTACGCCGAAAAAAAGGCGTGGGGGTCCCCTCCAAAATCCATACCAGACCCTTATCCGAGGATGCAGCCCGGCTGGTCAGGAAAGGGGGTGGGGACGAGCGAGCGCCCCCCCTCCCCTCCTGAACCGTACCAGGTCGCATGGCCTCAACATGGGGAGTGGGTGCTTTGGGGGAGGGGGGCGTCACAGTCCCGGGGCATGACGTCATAAGGGGGCATGGTCATCTGATGACATCACCCAGTGACCACGTCCCATGCTTATATAAGTCATCGCGAGGTGCTCACACAGCATTACAGCAGGAGAGAGCGTTGTGTCAACATTGGAAGAAGAGAAGAGGGAAGAAGACGACGACAAAGACCAGGCCACGCCTAGCAAGAGAGCGGCAAAAGAGCAGAAGATAGCGGAGGAGCCCGGCAGCAGAACCGGAGACCAGAAGAAGAACCAGACACCGGGAGAAGAACCGGACATCGGGAGAAGAGGCCGTAGAGACTAGAGACCCCTGAAGTCGGAAGAAGACCCCCGAAGTCAGAATAAGACCCCCGGAGCTGCCTAATAAATTACTTTAAAAACCTGTGTTGTGTGCTTTTTTTATTGACGGTTTTTTCCCTAGGTGAATGGGTAGGGGTACGATGTACCCCATACTCATTCACATAGGGTGGGGGCCCGGGATCTGGGGGCCCCCTTATTAAAGGGGGCTCCCGGATTCCGATAAGCCCCTTGCCCTCAGACCCCGACAACCAACGGCCAGGGTTGTCGGGAAGAGGCTCTTGTCCTCATCAACATGGGGACAAGGTGCTTTGGGGTGGGAGAGCCGCAGGGCGCCCCCCTCCCCCAAAGCACTCACCCCCCATGTTGAGGGCATGCGACCTGGTACGGTTCAGGAGGGGGGGGGCGCTCACTCATCCCCACCCCCTTTCCTGACCGGCCGGGCTGCGTGCTTGGATAAGGGTCTGGTATGGATTTTGGGGGAACTCCCACGCCGTTTTTTTTGGCGTAGGGGGTTCCCCTTAAAATCCATATCAGACCAGGCCTGATATGCTCCCAGAGGGGAATTCCCTCTCGCGCTCGCTGCAATAGGAAAATGCCTTTTTCCTATTGCAGCCAGTGCAAGATGTACTGTACCCTGTCGCTGAGAACCAGCGCAATGGGATTGCGCTGGAAACATTCTCGCGGCTGCGTACTGTAGTTTGTACAAAAGTCCGATGGTTTTGTGTACACACGATCAGACTTTGCTCCATTGGACTTTTGTTGCCAGAAAGTTTGTGCGTTCGCACAGCCAACAAAAGTCCAATGAAAACAGAAAAAGTTTGTCCGATGGAGCGTACACACGGTCGAATGTTGCTCCAAAACAGCTAATTTGCATGTTTGTTGTCAAAAAGTCAGATCGTGTGTACAGGCCTTAAGTCCCCTCTTCTTATGACAACACTCTGTAAACTTCTGGGAACTGAGGAGACCAGTTGCTTGAGTTTTTGGCAGAGAATGTTGTCCCATTCTTGCCTAATATAGGATTTTACTGCTTAACAGTCCTGGATCTTCTTTGTCATATTTTTTGTTTCAAGATGCGCCAAATATTTTCAGTTGGTGAAAGGTCTGGACTGCAGGCAGGCCAGTTAAGCACCCAGACTCTTCTACTATGATTGTCATACTGTAGATACAGTATGCGGTTTAACATTGTCCTGCTGAAATATGCAAGGCCTGCCTGAAAAAAATGTCCTCTGGATGGGAGCATATGCTGTTCCAGAACCTGGATATATCTTTCAGCAATGATGGTGCCTTTCCCGATGTGCAAGCTGCCCATTCCATAAACACTAATGCACACATACACATACAATTAGAGATGCAGGCTTTTTGAACTGAGCGTCGATAGCAAGCTGGAAGGTCCCTCTCCTCTAGTCAAATTCATCTAACCACAGAACTGTTTTCCACATTGCAACAGATCATTTTAAATGAAATTTGGCCCGAAGAGGACAGTGGTGTTTCTGGATCATGTTCAGATATGGCTTCGTCTTTGCATGATAGAGCTTTAACTTGTTTTTTTGGATGGCACAGCAAACTGTGTTTACAGACAGTGGAATATTTTCAAGCCCATGAAGTGCTGTCCATCACAGAATCATGCCTGTTTTTAATGCAGTGCTGTCTAAGGGCCCATAGGTCACGGGCATCCAATCTTGTGTTTTAGCTTTGTTTCTTGCTCACAGAGATTTCTCCAGATTTTCGGAATCTTTTGATGATATTATGTACAGTAGATGATGATAGTCTTTGCAATTTTTATGTTGAGGAACATTATTCTGAAATTGTTCAACAACTTTTATTTTTAGACCCAGCTTTTCTCAGATTGGTGTGAATGCCTGCCCATCTTTACTTCTGAGACACTCTGAATCTCTAAGATGCCCTTTTTATACACAATCATGTTGCTGACCAGTTGCCAATTAACCTAATTAGTTGCACAATGTTCTTCCAGCTCTTCTTTGTTAGTACAACTTACTTTGCCAGCTTTTTTTTGCCCTGTCTCAACTTTTTGAGATGTGTCGTTACCATCAATTTCAAAATTACCCTTTTTTTTTGAATGGTACCTTTTCTCAGTTTAAACATTTGATATGTTTTCTATTTTGTATTGTGAATAAAATGGATTTATGAGATTTGCAATTATTGCATTCTGTTTTTATGTAGATTTTACACAGCATCCCAACTTTTTTTGGAATCAGGGTTCTATACGGTTGTCGGTAGATCTAAAGGAGATTGTACAGATAGAATGTAATCTCTGTTGTGAGCTTTGGGCCAGCCATACGCGTTTCGAATCAAACTGTTAATGGGAAAACTGAATGTACCAATCGATCAACCTGGGCACAACTAGCCTGCTGGATTATTTTGTGATTATCGCTAGTGGCTGCTATAGTCGCTAGCAATAATCACTGTCGTCTCCCAGTGGGGGGCGGCTTGGTTGCAGGAAAAAGAAAAAAATTTGCTCTGTGTATGGCTGGCTGGAATGTCAAACTGGGCAGTCAAACCAATAAGGGATACTTAACTTGACTCAATAGCTAAGTGAGTCCCTACAAAACCTTTGGCAAAGGTAAAGGGTCGTAATCTGACTTGGCATGCTGCTAGCATAAACCTTGATGGGTTGTGTCTGAGCTTGCCCACTTTCTTCTGCCCCCATCCCTCCCCCTATACATTCCTATTTTCTTATTATTTTGATGGACTGCCTCACTGGTCAATAGGATAGTGTGGTAGGTTGAAGGGAGTGAGAAGCTTGGTCACTTCTGAGAAGTGTCCAAGCTTTGCCCAAGCAGAATGGTCTGGCATTCAGGCATAGATGGGCACAGAAAAGGTGTCTGCAATTTATACTTTCAAAAAGTTTTATTTTTTTTTTTCAAGTAAGAGAACCACTTTAAAGTGAATCTTTGAAGATAAAAATACAATATGTAACCTGCTTTTGCTATGAAGCTGGCAGAAGTATGTTTATGAGGACACAGAGACCAATAAAAACCTTACGGGTGCTCTAATCCTTCACCACTCTAACAAAAAAAAATGCTAATGAATGCTGTCTCAGCACCTGGCTTCCCTCCTCCGTCCCTCCCATGTCCTCCACCCCATACACCACATATGTGCGGGAAGACCTGCAGCCAACACCTAGCACCTCGATTCCCGCAACCCCACCCCTCCTGTGTATGAGGCACCAGGCTGTTGGATCCCCTGCTGTGGCTGGTGTGTTAATCTTCTCATACCAGCAGCTTACGTCCTTCCCTTAGGCGCCAGTGTGTAGTGCACACGGCAAGCTCTTCTTCCTGTGTTGTGCCCCCTGCCACATGCCTGATGTGGCTGCACAGGAAGGAGGCGGAGCCTGTTGCCCTGACAGTCTGTTAAGCATTGGGTTGCCTGGGTCACGGGATAGCACCCCGTTTCTGGTATATCTACCTGGGCTGGGGGAAACAGTGGGTATGGTAATCTTTCCTCTACCAGGCCCTCTGGATGCTGCATGTGACTGTGAAGACCCCAGACTGAGGTCAGGCCTCCAGGTGCTACCTCTGCCTCTGTCCTCTGCTTTCCTCAACTCCAAATTTGTGCCCAGGTTGCCCAGCGCGCCTCTCCCTCTTGCTTGGAACTCTGCGCCCTGCATGCAGCATGGCCTATTTACAGACTTTGGCTCTCAGCACCCATGTGAATAATGATCCTAAGTTTCAAAAACTGACAGTTATTTTCAGCCATGATCTCTGCGACACCTATCAGTGCTATGAGATTTGAAATTCTCAGTCACATGGCTAAAGAATAAAGATCCTTATCCTTGAGTAAAACTCAATTTGAACACGTAGGAGTTACATTGCCAGTGTACTGTAGATAATAAATGATAATTGGCTTCATATAGAGTTTTGTGCATGCTACTTTTTAAGACTGGAATGTTTTTATTTTAATAGAATAACCTTCAGTCCTTTTCCTATAGATGGTGAAGTACCAATCAATATGGGAACATCAAATGGTCATACAGTGCCAATCAGTGAGGAACCACCTAAAGAACAGAAGTCTACAGCAGGAAATGGAGCAATAGCCTCAAAAGCATCTGTTTCAGAAGAGAAAGCCGAACACAAGAAAGGTGAGAATTAATGTATGTGCTAGTTCCCATTGCTCTAAAACTGATTTTTCAGCAGCAGTAGACAATAAGGGGTTGATGTACTAAAACCGGAGAGGGCAAAATCTGGTGCAGCTCTGCATAGTAACCAATCATCTTCTAACTTCAGCTTGTTAATTAAGCTTTAACAATAAAACCTGGAAGATTGTTTAACATGCACAGCTGCGCCCGATCCTGTGTGCACCAGTTTTAGTAAATCTCACCCTAAGGGTCTTTAGAGAATCTAAAAGAAATCTTTTATGATTCATTACCATTACTTGCTTCTTACATGTGGTAAGGAGAGCTGACTATTTTTTACAGTTTCCAAGGTCTAGTATTGGTAGCAGGGTCAAAAGCAGAAAAATCTTTTGGTTTAAAGCCTCTTGGCTAAAACATTTTAGGTCCTTTCACACCATACTGCAAATAAAAACTCACTGCAACGCATCAAAAATGCATATGTGTTGATCTTTATCATTCATGTTGCGTTACATGATGTTTTAATGCACATTGGCATGCGTTTTCATGTCGTCCATTGTGAAGTGACAGGTCCCTGAAAGGGTCAAAATACTAATCATTTATTTTTGATATCTTTACTTTCAGTTGCATTCCTTTGCAATTACATGTATTCATGTGCATTGTGTTAAAACAAGATGGCAATTTAACACAACACATGTACACAACATTGCTTCTATGTACCCTTACAGCAACCTAAGTTGATCTGGTGCAGAAAACGCAAGTCACTGCACGTGGTGTGAACAAGCCCTAGGATCCTTTCACACCATACTGCACTTACTGCAACACATTGAAATGCAGGTGCATTGATGTGCATAAAATATGCATTTTCTTGAGCGTTTTTATGCACATTGGAATGCAGTTTTGTGTAATCCATTGTGAATGGACAGCTCCCTGGAAGGGTCAAAATAGTAACAATAATTACATTTTTACTTTCAGTTGCATTGTATTTACATGCATATATATGTGTTGTATTGCAATAAAATGCAGACCAGTATTCTACATGTCTGCTTCATAAACTTTTAATCAATGGTGATCACAGCAAAAGTGGTATTTAAACCTAGAAGTGATCACAGCAGAATTTACAGCTTCAGACCAAATAAAGTCAATCTGCATATAACTGTATAAAACAGGCGACAATTGAAGATTATTATGCAGGCTGAAAGAAGACATGTTGTCCGAAACGGCCAGTTAGATTTTATATGTTGGACTCATATGTTGGAAAATAATATCTGGAACCTCCATGGTTACTTCCAGTTTCTCTACTGCTTTGCTTGTGATGGGCCCCCCATAATTTTAACATACCTTTTTTTTTTTCTTGGTGTTTTTACCATGCCTCCGCTTAGGACAGTGTACATAAACGCACAAAAATAACTAAAGCAGCGATGTATTTCAGCATACTCTACATAAATTACCTAGATTTTCCTGTTTGGTTTATGTTTTTATGTTCATTTATTCATCATTTCAGGAGTAAGCTTTCAGTGACAAAGCAACTCCTTTTTTTTTTTCTCTTGTGGCAAGTCGTCATTTTCTATACGTAAAACTTAACAGCATTACAAAGGCTGGCAATTTCCACTATTAGACTTACTGATAATGCTTATGAGTCTCAGCTCCCTCTTTAATAGCATTTCCTTCACTAAATGAAGACAGTCAAGTGACTTGTATCATCACATCTTGCAAGCTGGAGGCTTCCTTTGTTGGTATCAGCAGCTAATATAGCAGAACTGTGCCATGGTGGTAAATATAATTTATACATTTTACTTAATGGGATTTGGTTAGAAGGGAGCATATTTAAGCAAGAAGGCAAATAGGAACCCCAGCCAGTACAGCAAGGTGCACTGAAAGTGGTTACTGAGGTCTGTGTCTGAGTGTCTATGTCCACCTTCTCCAATACATCATGCCAACTAAATGCAGGGTCAGAGTAGAGGAAGCCCCTTTTTTATCATTAAAGTTGAACTGATATGATGATTAAAAGCAGTAGCTATACACAAGAGCTGAAAATTTGAATTTGCGCTCTTCTACCTGACAGTTTTCATGATAGAAATGCAATTAAAAGAAAATATTTTTTCAAAAAGTGTTATAGGTTTTCTACTGTCATTTAATATGTTATGGGCCATTTTATATACTGTATAGATAGTCATTAATAGTTTTTTTTTTTTTTTAAATATGCGATGGTGATGATTATTATTATACGGGATTTATATAGCACCAACAGGTTGCGCAGAGCGTTACAAAATGGTGGAAGACCATACTGTTAAAATACAATTTAATACAAGGGGGAAAAGCTTAGCGCTTACAATCTAAAATGAAGAGTCAAGTGATATAAAAGGTAACAACTGTTAGGAAGGGGCTGATGGAGAAGGCAAAAGTAAAGTTTAATAGATAAAGGTAGGATAGGCCTCTCTGAACAGATAGATTTTCAGGGATCACGTAGGCGAATGGGGTATGACCTAGTAAGACAGATTTGAGTAAGGATAACATGCTTTTTAAAGCAGCTGCTCAATTCTTAGCAAGGTGCCAGGAGAAATTTTTCTGCTGTATTCTGACCATGAAATCACAACTTTGCTTAGAACTAATTTGCTGAGAGCTAGTAATCTGGAGGTGAATGAGATCAGTTTTCTCGTAGTGTGACAGGAGAAACCGCATTCTCCATGCTTCGAAGAATGACCAATTTGAAAAATATAGGTGCATTTGAAAGATAATGGCTTTATGGTAAGAAAGGTTAAAATCACTCTGTTTGCCAAATCCTCCCAACCTAACCGGCCTAAAGTTTTAAAGTAGAAGTATGGCCAAAGCTCTTTTGGCCATATTTCTCCTATGGGTCACAGGAGTGCACACCTGTGACCTAGATTCAGCCAACTGGGACTAAAGTGCTCTGTCGACTGACGTTACTGAGCCAGTCCAGGCTCTGCAGAGATCCCAACAATGATGTTGGGATCCACCCAGATGCCTGACCTGCAGCTGGCTTTGCCTCTCAATCCATCCATTCCAATGGATGAGGTTGTACTCATGGTAGGCCCAGCTTTCCATTGAAGTATAGCCTCATCCACATGGGAATGAATGTGGCAAGTAGCGCATATACACAGTGGACACACAACCCAGCTAGCATTTTTTGCATAAAAAAGCTATGCCGAGTAAGCAAAGCCACACGGTGAAGAAATCCAGAGCTGGGCTGAAGGTAAGTATTTTACACTGCTATTTACACTAAGGGGAAAAGCTATGGGACCTTATAAAGGACAACTTTATTGAAATGAAGTTGTCTTTTAAAGCATACAACTTGCAGTACATTACTCATATTATTTAAAAAAACAAGTAGTTATGTTCTTGCTGTCTCTCATCCTCTTAAATCTGTTCTCTATGGCCACTGCCCATGAGAACTGTGCGATTGACTTTAATAGTGTTTGTTTGGTGACTTTTTATGATGTTGATGAAGATACCAGAGGTTTTATACTTTATAGGTACAGTGTGTGCTTAGTTGTTTTTGGCAAAGTGCTTGGATGCATTTACCTGCATACTGTTGTGTTGGTTTAAATAGCAGCCATTATAATCATTCAGTCTGCCTGGCAACATTGAGTACTGTTAGAAAAACCCTTTTATGTGTACACCCTCTGGCAAATGCATGCTTCTTGTGTTCAAAAACAACAGTTTGGACACTTTATTTCTATGTGTGTAGTGGCTGTGCTCTCCAGCACATTAGCAAATTTCCTGACAGAATAAGGCTGATTTACTAAAGAAGTTGAGAACAGTGACACAATAAATCGTCATAGTCGTTTCTGCATAAAAAGCAGATCCCTGTTTACTTTTTTTTTCATCTGCACATGCTAGGATAATTAAAGTGAATATTCACACAACTTATTGTGTGAACATTCTCAACTTTTTTAGAAAACTGCCCTCTTTTTAGTAGAGCTCCTTAGGCCTAGCTTTCCAAAGGTCAGGAAATCATGCCAGTTTTATATATCCAGCACTGTGTGGATACTAAAGAAAAAACAAAGGAGATTCAGCACCAGAGATATGGATGGAAGATTGAGGGATTAGACAAGAATGCTGCTGCTGCTAGAATACCAGTGAATCACCGATCGTATCAACCCAAAACCCCACTACTCTGTGAGGACGTCAAATGATGAAGCTAGTAGAGCGGGGCTAGGACGCTGACCTCACGCTTGCCTGGTTCATACTCGCGGCTTCAGCATTGCAGCTGGAAACGAAAGGCGCACATTACAGCAAAGCGTTTGTTCCCTAGTGTCGGGATGACACTTGAAATATGTGAGTGTTCTTAAAGTTTTTTAAAAATTCGCAATTTTTAAACGATTTTACGCTATAGAGATTTTCCTTCCTCTTCCCTAAAAACCCCATTCGAGAAACGAATCGGGAGTAGCAGCGTGGAGAGTCTTTCCAGTTGCAGTTTTTAACACACAGAGCACTTCTGCTGGTTTATAATTTGACCAGCCATTGTTTCTGGTGAGTGATTTTGGAGCAAATGGTGAAGGAGCACACCGGGTGTCTTTTCACGTGAATAGAATATTCATCTTTGATCACCTTCTTTGGACTTTCTTCTTTTGAAATTCTTGAATGGACTTTTTTATTATTTTGAATATATATGAATTTTTGATCACTCATGTACTTTATTAACCACTTACAGGGCATTTTCACCCCCTTCCTGCCCAGGCCAATTTTCAGCTTTCACGCTGTCACACTTTGAATGACAATTGCACGGTCATACAACATTGTACCCATATGACATTTTGATAATTTTTTTCCCACAACTAGAGCTTTCTTTTGGTGGTATTTGATCACCTCTGCATTTTTTATTTTTTGCGCTATAAACAAAAAAAGACTGACAATTTGGGAAAAAAAAAAAAACACAATATTTTTTACTTTTTGCTATAATAAATATCCCAATTTAAAAAGAAAACAAAAACATTTTTTTCCTCAGTTTAGGCCGATATGTATTCTTCTACATATTTTTGTTTAAAAAAATCACAATAAGCGTATATTGATTGGTTTGCGCAAAAGTTATAGTACCTACAAAATAGGGGATGGATTTATGGCATTTTTATTGTTATTATTTTTTTTACTAGTAATGGCAGTGATCTGCGATTTTTGTCAGGACTGCGATATTGCGGCGGACATGTCGGACAGTTTTGACACTATTTTGGGACCATCCACATTTATACAGCGAACAGTGCTATAAAAATACACTGATTACTGTATAGATGTCACTGGCAGGGAAGGGGTTAACACTAGGGGGTGATCAAGGGGTTAAATGTGTTACCTAGGGAGTGATTCTAACTGTGGGGGGAGGGGACTGACGGGGGGAGGTGACCGATCGGTGTTCCTCTGTACTGGGAACACACAATCGGTCTCCTCTCCCCTGACAGGACATGGATCTGTGTGTTTGGATCTGTGTTTTTAGATCCACGTCCCTGCTTTGTGACCGGCGAATGCGGGTGTCTGGGGGACATCGCGGCCACTTGGCATGCGCATCGGCTCCCCTAGCGACCGGGAAGCCACGGACGTCATATGACAGCCGCCCAGTATAAGAGAGACACCTTGTGGCCGTCATTTGACTATACACGGGATGGGAAGAGGTTAATGAATAGTATGCATTTATTTTTGCACTCAGCACTTTATGTTAGCACATATTGTTTGCACTTTTTATTAGCATTTGCACTTTATTTACTGTCCCAATGTGAAATTTTTTTTGCATAAGGGTTTGAGTTATTCTATTCAAGACATGTTGATATTTGTTGAATATAATTGGTTATGTATTGCACAGATTATGTACTACACATGCTTAATAAGTGATTAGGTTTTAGTAGTAGGTGCAATATTGTAAGATTGTGGAATTATAGGTTTGCGCTGCTTGTCCTTCCTTGAAACTGTGTGGATACTAAACTGATGCTAGAACCATTACAAAAACACAGGAAAAACAAGTAATATGACCAGATTCTGTAGCAAAGTTTACCTTTTCCAGAAAATAGCCAAATCAAGGGATCCCATTTGATAATAAAAATCTGTGCAGTTTTGTAAATGATCATTAATTCTATTTTACCCATAGGCCATTTGGGCCCCTCAGAACTTTGGCTAAAAACCCCTTGGTTAGCAACCCCCACAGCCTGTTGAAACCAGGCTTCAGGCCTACAGGTAAAACAATAGAATTAATGATCATTTAACAAAGCTGCACACATTTTTATATCAACTGGGGCCCCCTGACCACACAGGCTATTTTGTGGTGAAAAAGGTGCCTAAAAGTACACTCAGACCAGTACTGATGAATTAAAGGAGTTGTAAAGGCAGAAGGTTTTTTTTATCTTAATGCATTCTATACATTAGATCAACTGCTAATTCTAGAAAATATCTGGATTTTGTAGAAGAGCACAAAGAGCGTCTACCAGAAGTTTTATCAGGTCAGAGTACAACATCCACCTAGGCCAATCAATAGTTATGAGCATTAATGTAATGCCCTCCATCTTTATGCTGGAAAACAGATGAGAAAGGAGTTTCAGGGGAGGAAATGGATAAAGCATAGATAAGGGCATACTGATCCCATGTAGGCACAGAGCATCCACTGCTTCTGCTGGAGGATCAAAGTTGGAGACAAACTTTTAAAGTTTGTTAAACCTGGAGGCCAGGAGGTCCACATACAGTTTCCCCCACCTGTAACACTGGTCCTGGAACACCTCCGGGTGTAGACCTCCCTCCTGAGGTCAACAAGCTGCCAACAGGGGAAGTCTTCTTGCCAATTGTCCCAAACTTGGTTGCAAATGGCAAGCAAAGCTGGAACATTCTGGAAGTTCTTCACAGGGCAGGATCCCCTTCACTTCCCTTGCTACGGCAAGACCCATTTAATCTCTGATGGTTGATGCATGCCACTACTGTGGCCTTGTCCAATTGAATCTTGGTCAGATGACCCTCCAGCCACTTGGTCCAGCCCTGCAGAAACATCAACTCACCCAACGTTTCGGAATGTTGATTGAGAGATGAAATTCCTCTGACATCCATGCCCCATGCACCAACTGGGTGCCCAGCACTCTTTCCCAGCCTAACAGGCTGGCATCTATTGTGAGACTAGGAAGGAAGGACTCCCCATCTCCAAAGCCAAAATTCAGAGCCCCAAGCCAGGGACAACCTAGTCCTTGATGCCAGGCTAATTGCTCTGTCCATGGACTGGACTTGCTTTTCCCACAATGAGAAAATATTGTAGTAGGGGCCTGGAGTAAAACTGGACAACTAGCACTTGCAAAGAGGCTACCATCAGCCCCAGGACTGCAGGATGCAGAATGGAAGAGCCCAGTGACTCCTGGACTAAAGCATAAGAGTCTGAGAGCGTGTGTTTGAAATTTCTTCTGGGGAAGAAAAACTCTGGCTTGAGCTATGTCTAGTACTAGACCCAAATTCTCCAGGCATTAAGTTGGTTGAAATGCAGATTTCTGAAGGTTTGGGATTCTTTTGAACCATGAACATTGGAACTGTGAACAAGTTGGGCAGTAGTACCCAATTCCAGAACACTCAGTGGGGCTTCCTGGAGATCTGCTAATCAGCGTGGACCAAGAGTGGTGCTGGGAGCAAAAATCTAGCTTGTAGCCTTTAGAAGAAACCACCTCCTGCATCCAAGCATCTGAGATGCAAGCTGTCCAGGTATCCACAAAGACGGACAGATGTCCAGTGCACCTTCATGGGGAAGATTTGTCTGAGGACCTGGTAGACTTGGAGTTCCATGCTATGTGGGTGGGCTGAGAGTCATACTTGGGAGGGCTTTTCTTAAACTCCAGGAAAGCGTGATGCATCTAAAACTGAGACTTAGGCTTATTTGGAAAAAGAAGATGGGTGCTCTTGTCACCTGTGGCATCCTTGATGATGGTATCCAGAATAAACCCAAAAAGGTATTGCCCATCAAAGGTCATGTGGATTAAGCATTTCTTGGACACAGGTTGTGCAGAGCGACACTTCATTCACACTCCACATGAGGACTGACAGGAAACTTATGTGGAAAATGAGACCGGAAACCCCCAAAGGGTGAAGCACAGGCCTGTCACATTTTAGTCCTCCTCAAATAAGTATAGGGCTTGGTTTCTGGGAACAAACAACCTGTCTGGGTGTTTAAAATCTCCACAAAGGAAGACCTGAAACAGGAGGTACATTAAAATCGTCTTGGCAATCCTAGAAGCTCTAAAGGACTGCTGAGTAGGAACAGCACTAGCGGAAGCAGTGTGGTGTGTACCATATCAGTAAGTGCTGAAATAGTCTTCTTTAGTTTGACAATGATACCAGAAGATTGCAACTCCAAAGAGGCAAGTTCAAAAATAAGGGCTGTCTCCACTGGATCTATAGGCAGAAATGTTGCAAATGTGTGTTGGGGAGGCTCAGGGTACAATGCAAGGCGTCAGGTACTCAAAAAACCCAATCTGGAAGCAGGTGAGAGGCAGAAACAGACCAAAGATTGGAGTTTAACATGGCTATTTGAAAGCAGGAGCAGCGGTGGGGAGATGTTTCCTGAATGCTAAATAGCAGGAAGGAGGGACATGTGACACTTCACCTCGTGGATGACATACAGTATGTCGTGGTAAAAACGTCAGAAAAATATTCAAAAACACCCAGTGGTGCAAATATCGAGGTAACTCCCGGTGCTCTGCCCAATCTTCCCACTCATAGAGTGGGTCTTCAGAGATGGGGCAAGCGTAGGGGTTAATGCCAAAAACCACCTAAAATGGACCTAAAAACCACTCCAAGGCTAACTTTCTAACAAAACAGGGTCTGGAAAATGTTTAACACAGAAACCAGTGGTTTAGGGTCACTTCTCTTGGCTATCCCTGCAATGCCAAGTCCAGTAAGGCCCGGGTTCGGCACTTCCATGCTCATTTGAAGAAAGGCCAATCCAGATAGCGGTTGTTGTAGAGACCAGCTCAAGCAAAGTAGCAAGAATCTTGATAGTAAAAAAAGGAAAAAACAGGCATGCTTGTAGTATGAGTTATTCTGAGTTGGCCTACAAATTTTTATTTGCCATCAACCTCCTGTAGAGGGCAATATAACAATTGTAAATGGCTTTCTGTGACCCTCAACAGACAAGAAAGAAAGGAATGTAAACTAAAATGTGGTATATGTTTCACAATCAAAGTTATGTTTACAATTAAATTGCGCAAGCAGATTTTATCTTCAGTGGGAACTGCAAGCGAAAAAACTCAGTTGCTGAAGGCGGTTTAAAAAATTTAAAGCCAAATTTTCTCTCTCACAGGATATATTTTTTGTCAGTGTAGTAATAATTTTAAATGTGCTAGGTGCCCTGTCACCTTACACATCTTTACTAGATTTTTATTAATAATCACAAACCTTCCAACATATTTGTATGTACAGCATTTAAACTAATTTTTGTAAAACTGGGTTGATGGTGTGCTTTCTTCCAGAGAACAGTTGGGTTTAGTCTGAACTTCTGTTAGTCACGCAATATGTTCCAATATTAAAAAGTATGATCGAAAGCCACACTCTACTAGGTCAGCTGACGTTATAATATCATTTGCTGTGAAACAAAATTATGCTACCTGCTTTTAAGTTTTACAATGCTGAGTACTTCTGTTTATGTGTCCCCTAAATTACACATGGTGTGATTATTATACCTCTAACATGTTCTTTTTGCCAAAAAATCTTGTTCTGCATAAACAACTGAAATGTGTGAGCAGGCCTCTCTGTCAATTTCTCTTCTTTGTAGAAAGGGTTCGGGTCTGTCCAGAACTTCCACCTTCAGCTCCACCTCCACTTAAACCCCCTCAAAAAAATCTACCTTCCAAAAATGTAGCTGGCAGTTATAAGAAAAATGAAGCAGCTACAAAACAGCATGCGGTTAGTTCTAGTAAGCAGCCACCAGCCACCCTTCCCAAGCCAACTAATCGTGCAGCACGCAGCACTGGTAAGTGCGGCCATGCTTGATGACTACATTGCATGTTTTTGCTGTGCATCCCCAGGCATGTCTTCCAATAAGCGCCTATAGCGTCTTTAAATATTCTGTGATGTGGAATGCATCAGTCCTGCTTTTAATGTGTTTTTCTTAATCATACATTATAGGAGACAGAGGAAGTATTCAGGTACATAGGGTTATGCAGCCTTTAGGAGACTTCACACTGGCATACAAGAGCTATAAGAACAATTTAGTCCAACCCCTCCCACTCCCAGCATTCCTCCATTTTTTGCTAGCGTCCTAGAAGAGTGGCCATCCTCTCTCTTCTGCAAGAAGCAAACCAGGTTCAATAACAAACTGATAGGTTTGTCTCCAGATCCAGAGATCCTTTAGCCTTTGCAGTGGATGCTCTGGTGACCCTGTTGGATCACCAGAGCATCCACCCAATTCAACTTCAGTTTAACTTGATCGACACCTTTCCTCCTCCAAAAAAACACCTGCCTTACCTAATCCGTAGGATTGAGATGGAGGGCTTTCCATCACACTGAACTGGCATAGGTAAACAAGGTACTTGGACCTTATCGGGTCCCTGGCAGACTTTTTTTATTGTGGGTCCTCCTGGATCATCTGCATCTCCTGTCCCAAGGGTCAGTTTACCAACCTGTGTCTCTGTTTAAGTCCAGGCCTTGAGAGACATAGACCTATTGAATTCAGTCATCCCTTCTTGAAGGCCTTGGGTTCATGAAGGCCTCGGCTCTCCCTCCTTAGTATAGGCCTTCATACAGGGTGTTGCTCACATTGTTCCTCCTGTATGTTCCCCAGTGACTCTGTAGAATCTCAACCTTGTTCTGCCGCTTCTTCGGAAACTGCCCTTTGAACCTCTTTGGATACTCCCTTGTCTTCCTCTATCGCAAGGTTACCTTTCTTGTCGCCACCCCTTCTGTGGGTCGAGTCTCTCAGTTGGCAGCCTTGAACTGTAAAGACCATGTTTTTCTGCTTCACAAACACAGGGCTGTTTTGAAGCCCAGGGCTTTTTTTCTTCCCAGTGTTATTTCTTCCTTTTAAAGTAGAACTAAAGTATTTTTTTTTTTTTTTTTTAATAAAGTAAGGAAGGGCAAAATCCCCACACAATTTTTATTTATTATTGCCATCTGTGTCCTATTGGGGATATTTCCCTTCACTTTCTATCACATGGCCACAACAGCAAGTAAGAAGAATTCCTTCAAAGTGAGGGAAATCTCTGGTTGTCACCAGAACTAGTGTCCTTCTTGGAAGATTCCCCCTCTATTCCTTTTCTGGCGACAAACCAAAATTTGGGATTTTCTTTCACTTTCACTCTGTGCTAATGATAAAGAGGACAAATAAAGAGGGTTAATCTTCTAAATGTCATCACAAAAAGTTATAAAAACCTGACAAGTTTTCTAATTCTCTCCACTCTGTCAAAAACAACGAAGCTTTGCCTTTGGTTACTTTAATTAGTACTTTTTAACTATCAAACAACGATATTGTTTTACCATCTATCTATATTGCTCCAAAGCTTCCTAAGGAGTTTTCCATCCATTTTCTGGATGTGATATGCACTGTTGAAGTCTGTCTATTTGTTACAGCTCCTTTTGGACCGTATGACTTCCTGCTTGTCATTGCTGAAGGTCCCTATAAGGGACAGCCTGTTTCTCATTCAACTTTTGGAAGGTGGATTTGACAGTTTATCATTCAAGCTTATAACCTTAAGGGCAAGGTTCCAACTTTCACAGTCAAGTGCACTCCACCAGATTGATTGGTGCTTCTTGGGCTTTTCAGCATCAGGCATCTATTCTCAGATTTGCACGGCTACCACCTGGTCTTTGGTTTACACTTTTGTTTTACCAGGTGTAAATTCATGCTTTAGATAATGCCGACTTTCAGGCGACTTTAAACGCTGTTGAGCCCCCTCTGTTAACCTGTTGGTTTTTGGGGGGTATTAGCCTTTATTTGCTGTGTTTCCAACCCCTCTTTTGGACCGCTTCTGTATGTCCTTGTGTACCTGAATGCTACTTCTGTGTCCCATAATGTACAAATAAGAAGATAGGATTTTTGACTTATTGTAAAACCCTTTTCTTGGAGTACATTAAGGACATAGGTCCCTCTCTGTTGTTTTTTTATGATCCACCCCTATTGCTTGCTACAAAACGAAGGCATGCTGGGAGTGGGAGGGCTATACTAGGTTGTCTATACAGCTCCTTTTTTGCCAGTGTCCAATCTCCTAAAGCAAACTTGTAGCTGAATACTTTGCATGTGTATCATAATATTCACCTAGAAAAGGATTGGTAAGTCAAATATTTTACCTTTCATTGGAAAGTAGACCCCCCCCCCCCCCCCCCCTTGTGACATCCTTCTGTGTGGCTCCAAGAGAAGTCTTTCCATCCACACACTAAGTTTCCTAAAGATAATATCATGATTTATAGTTGTAATGTTTGATTGGATGCTATGTCTGAGTGGATAGATGCCATCAGCAAACTCAAAAAAATGTCATCTGGATGGAAGAACGACCATTGCTTGATAGAGAAGTGCGGTGGAAGGACCTCCTAGTTGGTTTACTAAAGGCAAATAAGCTGTTCACTTTGCAATGAAAGTTGAAGTATGTAAGGGAAATTTCCCCAGAGCTTGAATGTGGTGCAGTTTCACTTTGCAAAAAATACCCAGTTGCATACAAGGGAAATTAAAAAAACAGCATTTTTTCCTGCACTTGACTGGATAATGGTAGTTATCAGAGCTTCACCTTTTCACTAAGCTCTGGGGATAATTCCCTTGCAATGTGCAACTTCCCTTGTAAAATCATCAGTCCATTTGCCTTTAGTAAATCAACCTCTATGTGTTCTTTAGCAGGGGTCAACTTTTCATGTAAACTGGAAAACCTTTTTATAGAGGCTGATTTATGGTACATTTTATTGTCTTTTTTAGTAGAGTCAACTGAGAAGACTGTAGGAGTGCCTGAGTCAAAAACAAAAAAAGCTGTCACAACTTCAAAAAATTCTGCTGCTTCTGCTGGGCCAAGCCATAGAAAAGATGAGCCTTCCAGCAAAAAACCTGCCAAAAGCATTTCCAAACAGCTGTCTGCTCCAGCACTTAAAACAAGTCGAGCAGGCACACAGGAGAATAGTAAGTATATAACCGATTACACTAAATTGCGTAAAGGTGATTTCAAAGACAACAGGGTGTACCCTTAAAGTTATGGTATTCAGAGTATAACTACTGAGGTAACTTTTAGGAAATATCTATTTGCAAAAATGCACCCTAAACACCTGTTACCAATGCCAGTGTAAACAATGCCTAACACAAGATGAGTCTGGTGACCGATGGTGCATATAAACACAACATACCAATCAAAATAGCTAGACAAACTGGCTTGTCTGAATTAATATGTATTTTGTTTTAAGCAGAATGTAAATCTCATGTATATGCTGATCACTTATTTTCCTTTCAGATGCCTCTTCGAGTAACAGAAAAACAGCTGCCACTAAAACGTCATCTTCCACACTGGCATCGACTTCTTCCAGGCCAAAAGCTTCAAAAGAGCAGTTATCCAGCAAAGCTGGGATCTCGACCACTCCAAGAGCCAAAAAATTACACAGCAAATCTTTATCTGTGGATCAGCCTATGTTGTCACATGCTAGTTCTACAGGCCTAAAGAAACGGGACAGGACTGAGCTGGCTACTCAGCAGGTGGACTCTGAAACACAAGAGACCAGTCCCACAGAAAACTCTCCTGCTGAAGAACTGCAAAAGCCACAGTCCACTTCTCCTGCTGTAAAGCATAATTTGAAAACTCTGTGCAATATATCTGATGCAACACAGGAGGAAAGACAGAATGATGACTCTGTTAGTGAAAGTGTGCAGTTACCAGAAAACAGATGTGACAGTAAAACTAGTCTGGATATAACTGGTGTGAATGAAGAAGTTACTGAAAGGTAAGTCAAAGTATACTGTTCAACCATACAAAATTTGGCAGTTACATAGGGATATATAATATTATATAAGTCTCAATTTACAAAGCTTTAACACATACATTGGGATCTTTATTTTAACCTCTGACTATAATTGTAATTTTTTTGTTGCACTAATATAAAATTAAGGATCCTTAACCTGGTGTGTTGCTTGTACATCAAGCCTTGTGTATTGCAAATATTACCAGTTTTCAGATCCAGGTTTTGCTTGAAGAGATCATTGATTGTTACTAAAAAGGGAATGTGTTTACTGTTCCAAATCTAATATATAGCCTAGGGTCATAAAAGTGTATTTACTAAAGTATTACAGAATTCTAATTTCACAAAGTTAGTGTTCACCCAGCTTATTGAATAAGGTCAAACTATATCGGAAATCATACTGCCCTTTTCATCACAGCAACATCAATGTCTAGATGCCAACACAACTCCAAGGCTCCAATTGGATGATACTATCATTTTTGGAGACATTGAGTTTTGATTAGGGCAGATCCCCTGGGAACATTTCATAGTTTTTTCCATCATGTTGGTTTCCACATAGTCAGTGGGTGATCACTAGATGCTTAAAGCAGACCTTCAGTAATTTTTTCAAATTTCCATCTATTAAATCTTCTGCCCTTGTTGTTTTAACTTTGGATAGTAAAACATTTTTTTTTCTGCCAGTAAATACCTTATACAGACCACTTCCTGTTTCTTGTCTGGTAAAAAAAAAGCCTAGGCTTATGACATCATGCAAAGCTCTCTCTCTAACTCTCGTGAGAGTTTGCCAGGAAGGGAGGGGGGATGAGTCTATAAGAGGACCAACGAGAACTGCAGGGCTGCAGAGCTGGAGGTGTGCCTCTATCTAAATCAAGGAAGTGAACAGGGAGCAGCTTCAGCTGCCCACAGTTAAAATGGTTGCAGCCAGACTTAGCGGAGGGAGATTTCTGCAGCATATTTGGCAAGTACAGAATCACAGTATATATAAAATAATATGCAAAGTGGTTGGAGGGAAGATTCAGAAGGACAAAGATGTTTTTATTACAAATTATGTGAGCAGACTGCAGTTCATCTTTAAGTTTTATGTTCACCATGGTATCGTTTTTATTGAAGTTTTTTGAGCATACAGAGACACAGCTCTTGAGAATGCATTGGAGCAATTACACAACGTTTATCTACGTTACAACAAGGTATCCTGGAACTTTGTGCATTTTGTTTTTTTCTTTGTTTGTAGCCTTTGGGCCTCATGCACACTGGGCATTTGCTTAGCTCCTCAAAATGCCTTTTCTCTTGGTGGGAAAAAAGCAGCTTAAAAAAATGCGTTAAAAGCCGCATATTGCACAGACGCTTATGCGCATATGCAAATGAATGCATTCTATTGACCAGAATAATAATTTATTCTGGCTATTAGAATGCATTATATAACCATGTGAAAATCCACAATAGATAAAAATAAAATAAAGGAAACAATCCAAAAATGGACTGCTGCTGGCACAGAACAACAGATAAAAACCTACTCCATATAATTCATACTAAGTGCAGCACTTATCATAAACACATGAAAATTTTTATACAAAAAAAAAACATATCATAATTTAAAATCCAGTCCTTTCAAAAACCTCCATGCATAAGTGATGGTGTGTATGGAAAAAAAAGAAAAGTCAGCAAATGTGCAAAAAATGTGCTTCCCATGAACACACATTTGAGAAGAAAATGACAGGCATCTCAATATCATGAAAGCTGCAGGTGCCTAACGCGACGTCACCACATACAGCGTCTGCGGGCCGCAAGGAACTTGTCGCCGATATTTTGATAGCTGTAGCTTTCATGATATTGAGATGCCTGCCATTTTCTTTTCAAATGTGAGTGGATTCTTTTGTTTTTAATAAACCTTTATAAAGGCATACTATGCGTTTTTATGTTCTGTATGCCCCCTGTATTGAGAGTGGAGTTATTTGGGGTTTATCCCCTAAAGCGCTTCTGGCCTTTCATTCGTTTGAAAGCCAATAATCTCTGGTAAGCAGCCACCTTCACCTTTACTACTACTACTGGACGTATGGGAAGTTCATCCTGTCTTCTCTTTTGGAGTTTTTTGGAACTGTGTTTTCTGGCTTGTGTTCATGAGTAGCACATTTTTTGCACATTTGAGGACTTTCCCTTTGTCCATACACACCATCACTTATGCATGGATTTTTTTTTGAAAGGACTGGATTTTAAAATAATATATATTCTTTTGTATTTCATTTTTCATTTGTTTATGATAAGCGCTGCACTTGGTATGAATTATATTAGACTGTATTAGCGCACAAGCGCACCTAGCATTTATCCACCTTAAGCATTTTTTTTCTGCCCAAACGCTTCTCTTCTGAACGCGCAAATGGTGATTTTTTTTTTTTTTGTCTTTTTGAATCTAAACGCTTCAAATATGCCTGTAAAAGCCTGTGTGTGCATGGACACTTAGGCTAACATGGAGGAGCGTTTAGAGGCAGAAAAAAAATGCCAAATGCTTCTAAATGCAACTTTTTTTACTCCCAGTGTCAATGAGGCCTAAAAGTAAATAATGTGAATGAACATTTAGTACAATTGTCCTTTAATCCCCACATCAAATACTTACCTGCTTTCCTATTCCAACCATGTTTTGTGTGTGTGGCGTTGCTTAGCACTGCACAGCTTTTTCAGTTGAGACTTTCCTGTTTGGTCCTGTTCTTACTGCGCATGTGTGATTATTTCTATAGGTGCCCTGAGGAAAGTGGGAGAATTGGTTAAAAGACAACTGTACGAAACTGGCTGGCTAAGGTGGAAAGGCGGGTGCATGACATCACAATTTCCACTTTGGCCAATCAGGGAAAGCCTTGTATTCATTGATAGAAATACAAGGCTTCTCCTGAGCAGTAGAGAAGCACTCAGTCTGAAACTTTTAAAATCTGTCAGAAGATGGAAATCGCCCATACTGTCACCGGAGCTCAGAGCAACATACTATATGTAGCTACTGTTACAACCGTATGTTACAGCACACATAGCGTCTGCACCATTGTGTAAAGGAAATGGTTAGTTTAAGTCTGCTTGGCCCAGACAAACTGTTTAAAGTGGTTGGCAGTTTTTATTTTTTATTTTTTCATAGCAAACATACCTACCTGATCTGTGCAATGTTTTATTAAGAGCAGCCCCAAACCTCCTCTTCTAGGGTTCCTTACCGGCGATCTTGACTCCGCTTCTTCAACGAGTGCCCCTCATAGCAAGCAACACACACAGCATGCTCAGCCCTGTCCCCCGCTCCCTTCTCACAGGATTTAATTGACATCAGCAGGAGCCTGTTGCTAAATCTCTTGTGAGAAGTGAGAGAAGGGATGAGAGCTGCTGCAGATGGGCACAGCGCTGGATTGAAATCAGGCTTGGGTAAGTTTTTACGGGGGGAGCAACTTTTGAAAGGTTTTTTTACCCTAATGCAGAGAATGCATTAAAGTGGATGTAAACCCTCACATATACCCAGTGAAGTGAATAGCCTCAGATGATACACCGAGATTAAACAAATCTCCCTATAAAAGTTTTACATGTATTTCTGCTGTTTTCATCTTCCTAGACTTTTTAGAATGTGCACATCGTGTTATACATTTTTCTTCCTGTTTCAGCAGTGGGAGGGGAGTCTGGGCATACACTGTGCGTGAGCTGATTAGAGGAAAGGCCCACACCCCTCTCCATATAGGCAGTGGAACGAAAAAACTTGCAGAGCTGTGCATTGGATAGACAGGCTCTCTGCTTATTTTAAGTTACCTCCACAACACAAATTTCCAGCTGCTTTTATCTCCTGTGTCGGAGAGCTTGTCAGAAGTTATCATGCTGATAAGAGGAACAGAGCAGCAGAAAGACACGGGACTTAGGGATTTTAAGAGTGATAAGTAAATACTACAGATATGTGCCCAGGTCAGATTTCACAAATGGGGGTTACATCCACTTTAAAGTGATTGTAAAGGCTCATTCTGTTATACTTACCTGCTCTGTTGCAATGGATTTACCCCCTCCTGCTCAGTGCCCCCACAGCAAGCAGCTTGCTATGGGGGCACCCAAGCTGAGTCACAGCTCCCTGTGTCCATTCAGACATGGAGCCCCAGCCCCATCCCCTCTCTCCCCTGATTGGCTAGCTGACTTTGATTGACAGCAGTGGATGTCAATGGCGTCACAGCTGTGTCTCAGCCAATCAGGAAGGAGAATCTCGGATGGCTGAGACACTCGTAGACATCGCTGGACAGAGAGGGTACTCAGGTGTTAGGGGGGCTGAGGGGGGCTGCTGCACACAGAAGGCTTTTTCACTTAATGCATACAATGCATCACAATAAAAAACCTTCTGCCTTTACAACCCCCTTAAGGTAAAAAAACAAACAAATATTTTTGCCTTTATAACCACTTTAAGTGATAGGAAAGATGGAAGTCTACATAAAATGCGTTGTTCTCAATACAGCCTGTAATATAAAAAAATATATACTGTATATATTTTTAACATAGAAATCTTTTAACTTTAAATAAAAATGTTACCATTAGTTAAAATTGATCTTTTATTAACTGTAAGTTGAATAAAAAAAAAATTAGCAAAATGAACAAATTGATTATATAGGTTAACTAATATGTTCATGTGTCTACTAATATGTTCATGTGTTTTATTTACAAAAAACTAAAAATTCCAGCAGTGGTTCTTGAAGTTGGTATGTCTTTTTACTAGCTATTTGCCAATGTGTGTATTTTATTTTTTATTTGCACAGTTTGTATATGTGTATTTTCTATTTATGTATCACAGATCAAACCTATGGCAGGGTTCGTATCTATATGAGTGTGGGGCTATGTGTAAATGGCGCGCTTTACTGCACCTGCAGCAAAAACACGCTGCTGTTAGCAGATACACATGTGTGGCATTAATTCTTAATGGCACCCCCATGCACTGTAAACCACAGTGCGTTTTCCAATACTGAGAAGCACATAGCATTATGTGGTTTCCCTGCAGCTGCGATTTTGGAAAAGATGTAGAGGCATTTTCTGTAGGTACACCAGCCCATTCAAATGAATGGGCTGCTGTGGCCACGCAAACGTGGCCAAAGGGAAACCACAATAGTGTGAACCTAGCCTTAATCCATACTATAACATTTCTTTTTTTTCCCTTGAAACGTTTGGAATCCTTAACCCTGTAGCAGATTTGGTTATGGGTTTCTGCCAAAGGGAAGAATCAGTACCCTATGACCTGTTATTTAAGACTTGATATTTATGAAGTAATGTTCTGTTAAGAGTAAAGGTATATTTTTTTAGCACTTTCTTCATTACCTAAAGTTGGGTAAATAAGCACCGTAGATTTCAAGCTTCTGGCACTGGCATAACTGAATGTAACTGTAGTCAACACATTAAAGCTGAAGTTTAGGTATGCCGTTTGTGTGTACCATACCTGTGGGATCCCTGTGCAAGCTGGATATCATTGTAGTAGGTACCACTACCCTAATGATCTCCACTAGCTTCTGGGTCCCTTGTCAAGCAGCTGCCCTGCTACGTTGTGAACACACAAAGTCACCCACTCAGCACAGCTGCCATGCAGGGAACACTTTGCATTGTCTCAGTGAATGCTAAGCATTCCCTAATTGGACAAGGTGGAGAGATGGGAGGAGACATCACAATCTCTGTCTTATCCAATCAAACACTTTGGCTTCATTGAGAAAATGCAAAGTGTTCTCTGAATAGTGACCACCTGTGTTCAGAAGGCAGCAGGGCAACCATTCACACGGCACCCTAAAGCTAGTGGCAATCACTCTATTACTGTTGCCTACTACAGTGATTTCCAGGTTCCACAGGGAACCCACAGGTATGGTACATACATACTTACATTGGTCCTAGGTGTACCAATGTAGCTGTGTAAACTTTGCCTAAACTTCAGCGTCAAAGGTGAACTTCAGGCACAATAAGGCAATGTAAGGGAGAAACTTCATTCTTCAAATTATATGTTTATCTGCTCATCCAGTCCTGAGACAACAATAGAAAAACTGACCTAATAGAGTTATAATTTTAAGTGTAAGTAAAGCCAAAACATTTATCTTAATCCTATAGTACAGGACACAACCTGAGTACTCAGAGACCCTGGGTTATAGATTCGTACCTTCAGGTGATTGAACACTGACAAGGCTTTTAAGCACATGCCCCCTGGGCACCTGCCCTATAGCCCTTCCCCGTTTTGTGAGTCCTCAGTTTTTTGACAGGTAAAGCTGCTTGTAAGATGCTTCACACATATGCAGTTTGAAGGAGATTATCTTTTTGGCAAGGAACTTGACAAATTCCTTGAAGATGTTACTGGAGGGAAGGTTCTACACTTACAGCAGAAGATTAAAAAAACCCCTCTTTGCAGTCTCTGCCTCGTTAAAGCACAGAACACCTAATCACTCTACCCAGACTTCTAAGTTCAGCCCTTTCTTTTGGTATAAGCCTAGGGCCACAAAACCCATAGAGTCTAGCCAAAATCACTTTTCTTTCTCGAACATCACGGGACACAGAGCCACAGTAATTACTGATGGGTTATATAGGTATCACTGGTGATTGGACACTGGCACACCCTATCAGGAAGTTCAGCCCCCTATATAATCCCTCCCCTTGCAGGGATACCTCAGTTTTTACGCCAGTGTCTTAGGTGATGGACGTGTAAAGATGTGCTGTGCTGAGCTCCAAAGGGAATATCCCATATCCTATACTGGGGCAAGCCAGGCAGACCGGATCCATTCAAAGTGTCCTTTCTAGGCCGAATTGGATGGTACCCGGGCCTCGTGTCCGAAGAAACAAGGTTTTACCTGTAATGCTTCTCTTTTTAGAGAGCTGGACCCCACATATTAGAAAATGGTTTTCTAGCCGGGTGCTTTACAGGCCCAGAACTGCAGGATCCCCCTATTCGTAGGGGGCTCCAGTCTCTGACGGTTTTTTCAAACGGAGCCCACCGTGAGAGGTGAAGATTGGGTCTGTGTAAACTGAACCCTGCGGCTGGATAAGGTAAGAGGAGATTCCACAGAATTTTCTAATTCTAGTAGGTTTCTCCTTTAAGGTAAATGCATGCTATGCCTATTGTGACCATCGGGGGCTGCCAAGAGCACAAACCTTGTCATGCTGGATTGTCTGTCTCAGTGTTCATGCTGCACAAGTTTCACAGCGTCTCCGGCTGGCTCACGGTAAAATGGATGGGGGGATTTCTCATGTCTGAATGTTCCCCCCAGGCTAGGGGGAGGCCACAGGGGTCTAGACAGTGGTTATACCGCTCAGGCACCGCTGCCCCCGCCGCCATCTCCGCCATTGCTGTTGTCAGGCAGGCCCTTCACTACCAGCCTCTCTCCCTCCACCCCCCTCCCCCAGTCTTCCTCCATAGTATTTCAGGAGAGGCGGGAAGCGCTTGTTTTTTTCAAAATTCGAGGGGTGGGGGGCGCTAGGGGGGGGGCGTTACGTCAGCACAGGTGCTTAGACTCCCACTCAGGCCAGCTGCAGGCTATTAAGGCACTCTGTACAGGTGCACACAGCCTTTGGAGAGACACAGAGCTGACGGTCGCATGTAAGGTGGGACACAGGCATTCTCCTAGGCAGCATTTACTGAAGTAACACCAGACTGAGCATTGGGTAGCAAGGCTTTTAGCCAGACTACATCGCTCAGCAGTCAGTGTTCATTTGTGATACCTCACACCTTGTTGCTTTGCACTATGGGTAGAAGAGGTTCAAGCACCCCAAGAACCAGAGACACTAGGGGATCTCGTTCAGGTTCTGAGGGCCCCCTGTGAGCAGCATCCTCCCCCCCCTGAAGGGCCAGGGATGGCTAGCCAGGGAGAGCCGTTGGGGTCAGGGGCTACACCTGCTTCTGGCACTTCAGCCCCTGTATACATTACTCAAGAGGTTTTTTCCCTCAACCATTAATGGTTTAGAGGAAAGATTAATGGCCGTGATTACAGCTTCACTCAGTGGAAGAAAACGTACTAGGCCTTCCTCTGTTCCCCAAGACCCTCAGGAAGAGGAGCTCTGGGATAAAGGACACGAATCCCTTTCAGAGGATCGGGATGGGACGGATGATTCCTCTTCAGAGGAATCAGGTGGAGAGGGACCCTCTGCGACTTCCCAAGAGGAGAAAGTCTTAGTGCAGATCCTTACTGGATTGGTCCGCTCCACATTTAAGTTGTCCCTACCTGAAACTGCTAAAGAATCCTCTTCTGCTTTGGGGTCACTGAAACCTTTCCAAGCAGCACAGGCTTTTCCTGTTCATAATTTACTTGAAAAGCTCATTTATTCTGAGTGGGATCACCCAGACAAACGTTTTTTTCCGCCGAGAAAGTTTTCAACACTTTATCCGATTTAAGAAGTTTATTAAAATGTGGGGAATACCGGCCATTGATGCCGCCATTTCCTCCGTAAATAATAGTCTGACTTGTCCTGTAGACAATGCTCAGATGCTCAGGGATCCTGTAGATAAAAAGATGGAATCCCTATTGAAGGATGTTTTTTCCTTAGCAGGTTCAGTGGCTCAACCTGCAGTAGCAGCGATTCAAGTCTGTCAATACTTAAGAGACCATGTTAAGCAGGTCATCAAAGTATTACCTAAACAGCAGGCCCAGGGGTTTGCTAACCTTCCAGCGGCCTTATGCTTTGTGGTTGACGCCATTAGAGATTCTATCGTGCAAACCTCCCGTCTTTCACTGGGGTTGGTGTATATATGTAGAATCCTATGGTTGAAAAATTGGTCAGCCGAAGCACCATGTAAGAAGCTCCTGGCGGGGTTTCCATTTCGTGGTGAAAGGTTGTTTGGAGAGGACTTGGATAACTATATCAAGAGAATCTCTTGTGGGAAAAGCACTCTCTTACCTGTTAAGAAGAAGAGTAAGCGTCCCTCTTTCAAACGGACTCTTTCCCCAGCGCCGAGGGCTTCAGCCTCCAGGCAGTCTCGACGGCCGCCTCCATCTGGGTCCAGAGACAAGAGTCAACCCCAGGGACAGAAGAAGTCCTGGGGGAAGAAGCCTACTAGGCAAAACACTAAAGACCTCGGCATGAGGGGGCGCCCCCGCTCACTCGAGTGGGGGGAAGACTTGCGACAGTTCTCAGGGCTCTGGCAGGAGGATTTCCAGGACAGATGGGTAATCTCCACGGTAACCTTAGGGTACAAACTGGAGTTTCAGGAATTTCCCTCTCCTCGGTTCCTCAGATCAAGTGTCCCCAGAGACCCAGAGAAGAAGCAGTCACTCCTTCTAGTGTTAGAGCGACTTTTATCGCAGGAGGTCATTATGATGGTTCCCGCAAAGGACCAAGGATTGGCTTCTATTCCAACCTCTTTACGGTCCAAAAACCAAATGTGGATGTCAGACCCATTCTGGATTTAAGGGATCTGAACCGATTCCTAAGGATTCAATCCTTCCGCATGGAATCAGTCTGGACAGTAGTCTCTACCCTGCAGGGAGGAGAATTTCTGGCATCGATAGACATCAGAGATGCATATTTGCATGTGCCCATTTTTCCTGCTCATCAGAAGTTTCTGCACTTTCGAGGTAGGAGGGCGCCATTTCCAGTTTGTGGCTCTGCCTTTTGGGATAGCCACTGCACCTCGGGTGTTCACAAAGGTCTTGGCCCCTCCTCTGGCCAGACTAAGGGCTCAGGGTATAGCTGTCATAGCATACCTAGACGATCTGCTATTGATAGACCGGTCGGTAGCCTCCTTGAACGGGAACTTGAGATCCACAGTCAAGTATCTGGAACACCTAGGTTGGATCCTCAACCTAGAAAAATCTTTCCTAAAACCAGTAAGAAGACTGGAGTATTTAGGTCTGATCATAGATACAAGCCAGGAGAAAGTATTTCTACCTCAGGCAAAGATCACTGCTTTAAGGGAGCTGATTCTGGCAGTCAGGACCAAGAAGGGTCCTTCTGTCCGCCTTTGTATGAGGCTGCTAGGGAAGATGGTGTCTTCATTCAAAGCAGTTCCCTATGCTCAATTTCATTCAAGAATGCTGCAACACAGTATTCTGTCAACCTGGAACAAGAAGGTTCAGGCGTTAGACTTTCCGATGCGCCTGTCGCTTGTGGTGCATCAGAGCCTCAATTGGTGGCTCATACCCGAAAACCTGCAGAAGGGGAAATCCTTTCTACCGGTTGCCTGGACGGTGGTAACAACAGATGCCAGTCTGTCAGGTTGGGGAGCAGTTCTGGAACAGTCTGCGGTTGAGGGAATATGGTCCAAGACAGAGAGGACCTTACCCATCAACATTCTGGAGATCCGGGCGGTATATCTAGCCCTAAAAGCCTGGACTCTCAGGTTACAGGGCTGCCCGGTCAGGATCCAGTCCGACAATGCCACAGCAGTGGCTTATGTCAGTCATCAGGGAGGCACCCGGAGCCGAGCTGCTCAAAAGGAGGTGAACCAGATTTTAGTCTGGGCCATGCGTATCAGCAGTTTTTATTCCAGGCATAGAGAACTGGCAGGCGGACTATCTAAGTCTCCAGCAGGTACTCCCAGGGGAATGGTCTCTACACCCCGACGTCTTTTGGGCCATATGCCAAAGATGGGGGGTCCCAGATGTAGATCTCTTTGCATCCCGATTCAACAAAAAGATAGACAGATTTGTGGCAAGGACGAGGGATCCTCTTGCATGCGTTGGTGATTCCGTGGCATCAGTTCTCACTGATTTACGCATTCCCGCCTATTCTGCTACTGCCACAACTCCTTCACAGGATCAAGCAGGAAAGGAAGTCGGTACTTCTGGTGGCCCCTGCTTGGCCCAGAAGGACTTGGTATGCAGAAATAGTAAGGATTACGGTGGGTTCCCCGTGGACCCTACCGGTACGCCCAGACCTGTTATCTCAAGGTCCAGTGTTCCATGCTGCCTTACAAACGCTAAATTTGACGGTTTGGCTATTGAGACCCACGTTCTGAAGAGTCGTGGGCTCTCAGGTCCTGTCATATCTACCTTGATTAATGCAAAGAAGCCAGCTTCCAGGATGATTTATCATAGAGTCTGGAGAGCTTATGTATCCTGGTGTGAATCCAGAGGTTGGCATCCCAGGAAATATGTCATAGGTAGAATTCTTGATTTTCTACAATTAGGGTTAGAGATGAAGCTGGCCTTGAGTACCATCAAGGGCCAGGTCTCTGCTTTATCAGTATTATTTCAGCGGCCAATTGCTTCGCATTCTTTGGTCCGAAGCTTTATGCAGGGGGTGATGCGTCTTAATCCTCCGGTTAAAGCTCCCCTAAACCCCTGGGACTTGAACTTGGTCCTGGGTGTGTTACAGAAACAGCCTTTTGAACCAATAAGTCAGATTCCTTTGGTCTTGTTGACAAGGAAGTTAATTTTTCTGGTGGCCATCTCTTCTGCTAGAAGAGTTTCAGAATTAGCAGCCCTTTCCTGTAAGGAGCCTTATTTGATTATACACAAGGATAGAGTGGTACTGCGCCCTCATCCTAGTTTTTTACCGAAGGTGGTTTCTGAATTTCATTTAAATCAAGACATTGTTCTGCCTTCCTTTTTTCCAGATTCCTGTTCTACGGAAGAGAGATCTCTACATTCATTGGATGTAGTAAGAGCAGTTAAGGCCTATCTCGGGGCAACTGCTCAGATCTGCAAGAGGAATGTTTTGTTTGTGCTGCCAGAAGGTCCCAATAGAGGACAGGCAGCGTCAAAAGCTACCATTTCTAAATGGATTCGACAATTGATCATTCAAGCTTACGGTTTGAAACAGAAGATTCCTCCGTTTCAGATCAGGGCACATTCCACAAGTGCTATTGGTGCTTCTTGGGCAGTGACTCTATGGCTCAAAACTGCAAGGCCGCAACCTGGTCTTCAGTCCATACATTCACCAGATTCTATCAGGTGGATGTGAGAAGGCATGAGGATATCGCCTTTGGGCATAGTGTGCTGCAGGCAGCGGTACAGGGTCCTCAGGTCTGATTGCACCCTACTTGGTCATGGTTCCCCCCCTCAGGTAGCATTGCTCTAGGACATCCCATCAGTAATTATTGTGGCTCTGTGTCCCGTGATGTTCAAGAAAGAAAATAGGATTTTTTAAAACAGCTTACCTGTAAAATCCTTTTCTTTCAAAGGACATCACGGGACACAGAGGTCCCGCCCCTCTTCTAATACACTATATTGCTTGGCTACAAAACTGAGGTATCCCTGCAAGGGGAGGGATTATATAGGGGGTTGAACTTCCTGATAGGGTGTGCCAGTGTCCAATCACCAGTGATACCCTATATAACCCATCAGTAATTACTGTGGCTCTGTGTCCCGTGATGTCCTTCGAAAAAAAAGGATTTTACAGGTAAGCTGTTTTAAAAAATCCTATTTTCCCAATAAGGGGGGGGGACATCTGTTATAGTTTGCCACTTTCTGGTTACAGATGTTCCAGACCTGTACGCCCAAACAGTGTTTTCGAAGGGCGTACAAAATACATTTCAAACCTCTACCCCCTCACTGTTCTCTTCTCTCAAATCAACTAACATCTGCCCAAGGACAGTCAGATTTGCAAAATCTGCTCTGTCAGATCAGATGGAGAGCATCTGTGAACAGCAATTTTCAAGTCTTGCCACAGATTCTCCATTGGATTTAAGTCTGGATGTTGACTGGGCCATTCTAACACATGAATGAATATGCTTCGATCTAAATCATTCCATTGTAGCTCTGGCTGTATGTTTAGGGTCGTTGTCCTGCTGTAAGGTGAACCTCTGCCCCAGTCTTAGGTCTTTTTCAGACTCTAGCAGGTTTTCTTCTAAGATTGCCCTGTATTTGGCTACATCCATCTTCCCATCAAATCTGTCCCTGCTGAAGAAAAGTATCCCCACAACATGATGCTGCCACCACCATGTTTCACGGCGGGGATGGTGTGTTCAGGGTGATGTGCAGTGTTAGTTTTCTGCCACATATAGCGTTTTGCTTTTAGGCCAAAAAGTTCAATTTTGATCTCATCTGACCAGAGCACCTTCTTTCACATGTTTTCTGTGTCCCCCACATGGCTTCTCACAAACTGCAAACGGGAGTTCTTATGGCATTTTTTCAACAATCGCTTTCTTCTTGCTTGGATCTCTGCAGCTACTACAGAGTTACCATGCTCTCCTTGCCGGTCTGTCAGTTTAGGTGGACGGCCATGTCTTGGTAGGTGTACAGTTGTGCCATGCTCTTTCCATTTTTGGATGATGGATTAAACAGTGCTCCATGAGATGTTCATAGCTTTGGATATTTTTTTATAACCTAACCCTGCTACAAACTTTTAAACAACTTTATCCCTCACCTGTCTAGTGTGTTCCTTGGCCTTCATGATGCTGTTTGTTCATTAGGTTCTCTTACAAACCTCTGAGGGCTTCACAGAACACCTGCATTTATACAGAGATTAAAAATTCAAACAGATGGACTCTATTTACTAATTAGGTGACTTCTGAAGGCAATTGTTTCCACTAGATTTTATTTATTTGTAAAAAAACCATTTATCATTTTCCTTCAATTTCACAATTATGTGCCACTTTGTGTTAGTCTATCATATAAAATCCCAATAAAATACATTTAAGTTTTTGGGTGTACCATGGAAAATTTCAAGGGGTATGAATACTTTCTCAAGGCACTGTATATATTGCACATTCACATCAGTCCCTGCCCTCAAGGTGCTTTCAATCTAACGTCCCTAACTCATTTTCATACATACTAGAGCCAATTTAGACAGGAACCGTCCAATTAACCTACCAGCATGTTATTGGAGGAAACCGGAGTACCTGTAGAAAACCCACGCACAAGGAGAACATGCAAACGCCAGGCAGGTAGTGTTGTGGCTGGGATTCAAACCCAGCACTTTTGGAGATGTAATGCCTTTGTGGGTACGCTATACCACATCTACTGGGAAATTCCCCAAGATACACTCTTTCTGGGAAAGCACTAAAACCCTATTAAAATCATTGTTTGGCCCTCTAGTCTCTTTCGATCCAGTTCTCTACCTCCTGGGGCTGCCAGTGTCGAATACAGCCAAACTTGCTACCAAGCTGATAAACCACATTTTGACTGCAGTTAGGAACTGGATAGATTTAAAATGGGAACAACAAATACCACGTACCATACCAAGTAGATCTTTGCAAACAATGTCTACAACATGGCTTATTTGACTTCTCTGCTCAACAACACTATTTCTAAACTTAATACAGTATGGCACTTCTGGCATCTTATGGACCCACCCTAATCTTATATGTGCAGATGTACCTTTTGTTCTGCATTGCACTATATGTTTTTTTTGGCCTAATCCAGCAGGAGAGATCGATTTTTTTTTTTTTTTTTTTTTTTTTTTTTAGGGTTACAAACATTTTAAGTTATGCCTATACCATTTTTGATACAGTGGACATCATGTATTTAGCTTCACCTGTGCTCTAGCACTGAATGATATGTTTGCTATCTCTGTATGTTTATTCTCATCATTACCAATTTTGTGAGATACAGTATTTAACTTAAATGCTACTCAGTTTTACTGGAATGTATTAATATTAATGTACCACACAACTGGATCTTTGCATTACGGTAGCTCTTGCTAATATGCTTGTGATTCTCTACTTCATTACTGGAATGTTCTTTTATTGTGCATCAATATCCACTGTAACTACCTGCATTTGTATTTCCTTTCAGTAAATAAAAAGTAAAAAAAAAATCCAAAACTTTTGATGCAATTTGCAGGGTTGAATATTGCTTGTCTGACATGAGGGGAATACCTGGCATCCGTAGACATCCAAGATGCTTTTCTGCATATTCTCATTTATCCACCACATCAGCATTTTCTGCACTTTGCAGTAAAATACTAATTTCCAGGTTGCCATACTGCCTTTTGGCCTATCCTCTGCTCCCATAGTATTCACAAAGGTCCTAGCACCTCTTCTGGCCCTTCTAAGAACTAAGAATATCCAGGTCACAGGTTATCTGGAAACCTTCTTCAGAATTATTCATTCACCTTCTAGCTGTCTGCAATCATCCATGGGACAGTTCAGATGCTCCAATCTTTCTGCTGGGTGATCAGTTTCCAAAAATCTGCTCTCCTCCAGCCTTCTCTTAATGTGGAATACTTGGGTCTGGTCCTGGACACATCCCAAGCAAAGGTTTTCCTTACAGAAAAGAAAATTCTCTCACTCAGACCCCATGCTCGAGAGTTGGGGCCAGAGACATCACAGAATGAGATTCTCAGAGTTTTTAAGCCTTCTGTTCAAGGCTGTACCATTTGCCAAATTTCATTGAAAACCTCTCCCGCAGAACATCTTGTTGACCTGAAACAAGCATGCTCCTTCTCTCAACTTACACATTCTCCTGTCCAGCCAAGAAAGGAATTCTGTAGCTTGGTGGATCTTAAGCCAAGCCTTAACAAAGCAGCCTTGAAGGAAGCATGCTAGATTATGAGAGACTCACTGTCCAGCGATCTCTGCAGTCCAGATCCCAGAATATGTCTGATATGTCAGAGATGGGGGACCCTGGATGTGGATATCCTGGCCTCCAGATTCAACAAAAACTATTTCTGTTTGTGGCCAGGGCCAAGGAGCCTCAAAGTTTATCCCTTGGCTTCAGTTCAACTAATCTATTCCTTCCCTTCAGTGATAATTTTACCTTGTCTGCTCCATAACAAAGAGAAGATGCACCTCACACCAAACTGGCCCAGAAGGATCTGGTACACAGACATACTGAGACTACTAGGAGACGACCATTGGCCTCTCCCCAGCAGGCCAGACCTGCTGTCTCAGGACCCCTGTGCCATCCTGCTTCTCAGTCGCTGACTTTAATGGTATGGCTGTTGAATCTCATGTCTTAGGAGAAAGAGCGGTCTCTTAGTCTGTCATTCCTACCTTGCTGAAAGCAGGAAAAGCCACTTCCAGAAAGATCTATCATTATATCTGGAAATCCTTCTTTGCCTGCATGTGAACACAGGCGCTTAAATCCCAAAGATTATTCTGTGCCTCACATTCTGACCTTCCTACAATCAGGACTTCACCAGAACTTGGCCTGAAAGGGGTTGTAAAGGCAGTGCCCGTCTGCCGGGCGATCACATGATTGCAGACCAGCGAAGTGAAATAAGGCATTTAGAAGAAGAATTTTAAAAAAGCACATACACTGTATAGTACATTTTGTCCTAACAGAGGGGCCGGTAGTAATTGTGAGCAGTAACTTTACTGCCAATCGGAACAGCGATAGAAGGGGAGGGGTGGGGCAGCTCACACACAGGATCTAACAGGTAGGGTGGGAGGGGAGAGGGGAGAAAGGAGAGCTGCGTATGACGGAGGAATGTAAACTGACCCTGGTAGTCAGGGCTCAGCCATCATTACCGTGGTCAGGAAACAGGGGGACACAGGAACTGGTAAAATCAACCAGGTTTTTTACATCTTAGAAAGGGAAAATTGACACGGCTCAAGCACTATGTAGTTTTACGTGCTTTAAAGGAGCAGAATCTTTTTTTTTTTCTTAGGGTTACAACCACTTTAAGCACTATGAAAGGATTGGTATCGGGTCTTGTCCATCCTTTTTAAAAAAACTATTACCTTTCTCTTCCTTGTCAAAGCCTTTAATTAAGATTTATCTTGGATCAGGCTCCCCTTTTAGCACCCTGAGCTTCCTTGAGGCCTCAACATGGTTCCCTCTGCCCTACAGAAACCATCCTTTGAACCCATCAGGAATATCCTCTTGGATGATCTCTCCTGCAAGGTGGCCTTTTTGTTTGCTATCACGTCTGTCAGATGTGTCTTTTGAGTTAGTGGCTCTGTCTCATAAGGAATTGTTCCTCATTCTTCAAAATGACAAGGCAAACCTGTCATCCTTATGCTCTACTCCAAAGCACCAAAAGGTAACAACTCTTCATTGTTTGGACATAGGCAAAGCCAAAAGAGTCCACGCTCAAAGCAGCTTCTATCAAGAAAATGGACTCCTTTTTTGTCTTATCCTTGGGACCTCGCAAGAGATATGTTTCCAAGTCCACTATCGCTGAATGAATAAGACCTCTAATCCCCAGTCCTGACACTCCCAAGGAAAAATCTCCTCCTACGCCTTTATGCACCCACTCCACCAGGTTAGTGGGAGTTTCCTGGGTATTCTGGCACCAGGCCTGTGTAGCCCAGCTTTGTACAGATGCTACTTGGTCTTCTATTCATACCTTTTTAAAGTTTTATCAGGTGGATATCCAGTCCTCTGCGGTTGCAGTTTCCGGCCTCAAGGTTCTTGCAGCAGTTGGGCCTGTTGGGCCTGTTTGCATAGTTCTCTTTGCCTAATTGTTACCCACTCTTCTCATTCAAAGCTTGGGGACATCCGAGGGTTTATGAATACTCATCCTGTGTCTTGTACTGTGTAACTAAGATAAGAGGAAGTTTGACTTGCCTGTCAAATCCATATTGGGTAGTCCAGGACACGACACTGGCCATCCTCTACCCCCTACCTCACATCCCTTTCTATACCTTAGTTACTCTACATAGCTTGCAACAAAACTGAGGACTCATGTAGTAGGGTAAGGTTGTAAGGGAGGTGCCCAGGGGGTATGTCTTAAAAAGCTTTGTCGGTTTCCAATCCCTGGAAGGTATGAGCCAATAACTCAGGGTTTATGAATACTCTAAATTATAAACAAATATATACCGCGCTGTCTCAAAAAAAAAAAAAAAAAAAAAAACTAAAGCAGCCAGCACAGCAGTGGATAAAGTTGCAAAAATGACAAATTGGGTGAAATGTGCAGCGCTTATGTGATCATATAAACCATAACAAATAATATGAGTACAGAAAACGTGAATAATAAATGATGTGCTCAAAAATACTCCAAGCAGTCCTCTATTATGACATGTGATGTCTATAAACAGAGGAACTTGGACGTGTGATGTCCAAAAAAGAAAAAAGTCAGTGACAAGTTTCAGTCATGTGTGATGATAATCCTCAACCACATGTGGATATAATATAGTGACAGTCTTTAACTTCAAATATGTATGATGTAATAACAGTTAATAGTAGGTCCACCACCAAAGACACCAGAAGCTGCTTACCAGAGGGATTGAACTCAAATAGGTGTACACCTAGTGAGTCAATCAAGCTTTGTGGTATAATATACCAAGAGGATCAGATGCACTATCCAGATATGACCTCCAGATGGACCTTCAAACAAGTGTAAGGTATGGATGGACTCCGTAGATATAGGCAGTCAGCCCCATCATTAAAAGAAAGAGGAAGGCATATAGTGTAACTCCGTATGGAAATTTTAATACATAAAAAGTAAAGGAAATAAACTCACGTGTTTAGCAGTAAAATCAAGCGCTTGTATAAAAGAAGACATTGGTCTCAGCATATCACTTGTTCGAAGGTCTATCTGGAGGTCATATCTGGATAGAGCATCTGATCCCCTTGGTATATTATACCACAAAGCTTGATTGACTCACTAGGTGTAAACCTATTTGAGTTCAATCCCTCTGGTAAGCAGCTTCTGGTGTCTTTGGTGGTGGACCTACTATTAACTGGTATTACATCATACATATTTGAAGTTAAAGACTGTCACTATATTATATCCACATGTGGTTGAGGATTATCATCACACATGACTGAAACTTGTCACCGACTTTTTTCTTTTTTGGACATCACACGTCCAAGTTCCTCTGTTTATAGACATCACATGTCATAATAGAGGACTGCTTGGAGTATTTTTGAGCACATCATTTATTATTCACGTTTTCTGTACTCATATTATTTGTTATGGTTTATATGATCACATAAGCGCTGCACATTTCACCCAATTTATGAATACTCTGCCAGGATCCCGTACTGTATGTGTTCAGAAGTGTTATAACATTTTAGCATTTTTTAACATGTTTTTTTGTCCTGTGTTTACAGTGATGTTTCCTTGAAAAGTCATGATGATACCTCAAGCCTTAAAAGCCAGGAGGTGACAGATGAATCTTTTGAAACTTCAGTCATTCCAGATGGAGATAGTGAAGGCAAAGGGAGCCAAACAAGTGATTCTGACTCAGATGGCCCCATCCTCTACACAGATGATGATGACGATGATGATGACAGCACAGAAAGTGAGATTTACTGAAATATCTACAGCAGGCAGTGGCTCTGATTAATCCAGCTGTAAAACATTGTTAATTTTGACATCAAATTTCTATTCCATTTTACTTATAGTCTTTTGACTAAAATTCCATTCTAGTTTTAGTCTTCTGAATTGTTTTAGTTTCAGTTATATTTTAGTCCACTATAATCTCCAGTATCATAAACAAACAAAAGTATTGCTTTTTGACATACAGAAGTGCAACTTTAAAATATATAAAAAAAAAAAAAAACTCTATTGACTGTATCGCCATTGCACATATTACCGGAATATAAAAATTTAACAGTTCTCTGTTAATAATGAAAACAAGTATCAAGTAACTTTATATCTTTAAAAAAGTTAAAAAAAAACAAGTTTGCAACAAGTGGCAACCAAAAAACATTGAGGCTGGGTTCACACTATTGTGAATTTGATGCAGGTTTGCCCCATCCAATTCACATAGCAGGATATTGTGACCTGCTCCCTATGGAGTCGGTTCACACATCTCCGCAGCAGCTCCAGTGCAAATTGCACAGGATACCTGTGCGTCTTTTGGTCCGTTTCAGGTCCGAGCTCAGCCAAAAATTCAGACTAATTCGGACCTGAAACAGTGAATGGAGACGTACTGGACTCCTGTGAGCCGCTGCGTTCTCCAGTGTGAACCCAGCCTTAAAGGATATTTTTGTTGCAGGAGCCGGTAAAGCATTGCACCAGCGATCGCTGATGCCATGCAGGTCTCCTGCAGACCTGTCAGTATATCTGCTTCCTCGTACCTCATACGAGGAAGCCGATACATGCTGACAGAAGGAATGAATGAACTACCACAGTGCTCACAGAGCCGTGGTAGTTCATTGAAAACTGCAAAGGCTGCCGCACCTTGTAGTTTTCCATTCACAGAGCGATGTGGCCAGGTGGGCAGAGCCTCGCACAGCCACTTTTTTTTTTGCGACAGCTAGCGAGTAGAGAAGAAGGGGAGGTGCGGGAGTCAGTGCATTCATAACATGTTACGCCTAAATATGGGTGAACCTATCTTTTAAGATCAATTTGGGATATAGTGGAGATTTATTCTCCAAACACAAAGTTGATTTCCTTTCTTGTAATCTCATCAAAGAATCTTCTGTCATCTTGGTTCCTCCTTTTGCCAAAAAATACATCTAACATGAGGCTGAAAACTGCAAGTTATATAATAGTCAAACATTTCCATTTCTGTAAAGATGATTTTACAGAATCTAAAGTGATATTAAACCCTCCGTTTTTTAAGCACGTTCTGGTTTCTTTAAGGCAAGGAGGAAACCTAGTCAAGGATAAGGTACACAAGACTACGCAGTTCATCAGCAAATATGATGCATTTCATGTATCATCCCTCTGTGTATTTTTGTTTTAAGGTACATTGGCAAGTAAAATCCGCCGTAGAGATACACTTGCTATAAAACTTGGGAACAGACCATCTAAGAAGGACCTAGAAGACAAGAATATTTTGCCACGCACTTCTGAAGAAGAACGACAGGAGATGTGGCAGCAGATTGGAACAAAGCTAGTGAGGTATAAATGCATCTTTTTTATGCATTCTTTATTTATAGAGCATTTTCATGATTACAATAAGCAGGAAAACAGAGAAAAACACAAGATACAAAGACTTAACCATTCATGTACAAATTCAAAAAGGGTACCACTAGGATACCACCATATGTCTGGGTCTAGAGTATTAAGCATAGATGCAACATACGGTAAGTATAAATGCATCTTAATGTAGTGGACATTTTTTTTACATCAATTGTTCTAAAATATCAAGTATACCAAGGCGCTTATATTTTTCTGTTGTTTTCAGGCTTACTTTTTAGTCTGGTGCATGTTTCCTATCCTTCACTGATGCGTCTCACAGCAACTAGTGTAGAGCGGGCAGTGCCATTATTTCTGGTCATAAGCTCCACTCTATACATACTACAATTCCCATAAAACTGAATGTGTTTGCACATAGATGTGTAGTTCATCATAGGGTGAGCAGGAAAGGGTGGCTATGTTCAAATACACCAGGGGGGCACAAAAAACAAATGTAGCCACCCTTGAACAGGGGGTCTAAGAACAGTATTTGAGAGATTAAATTGAGAGATAGAAGGTGCATTCTAGTTATATTTAAACATATTACATTTATTTTATTTAAAAAGAAATGTGAGTTTAATGTCACTTTGGTAAAGTTTTACATTCCATAATATTATGCCTTATGCCTAATAGTAGTTGCATGCTGTTACACCCCCTTTTCAATATGTATAATATCAATCAGACAATAAGTAGATTGGGCTAAGTAAAAATAAAGTAAATCTGTCTTCTCCCCGAGCGATCTTCTCCTTGTGCTGTCTTCTCCCCGAGCGGTCTTCTCCTTGTGCTGTCTTCTTCTTATGCTGTTTTCTTCCTCGATGCCTCTTACCCACAAAAAAAAAAAACAGAAAAAGGCTGATCATCTTCTTGGGCTGCCTTCCCCTGTTGTGTTGTCGCCCGCTGCCTGGCATCTCTTATATAGTCATAGGGCGTGGCCATCTAGTGACGTCACTTGGAGAACCCGCCCCTTGTTACATCATGTCATCACAAGGAGTGGGTTCTCCATGTGATGTCACTCTATGGCCGCACCCCATGGCTATATAAGAGGTGCCAGACAGCGGGCGACAACACAATGGAGGAAGACAGCCTTAGAAAAAGATTGGCCTTTTTTTGTTTTTAGCGGGTAACCAGCGGTGAGGGAAAAGACAGCACGGGGAGAAGACAGCTCAGGGCCTCTTTTTTTAATAAAGGCTCCTATTTTTTTTAACATTTCACTGCTTTTTATGGGGGAATGGGTAGGGGTACAATGTACCCCTACCCATTCACATTGGGGGCTGGGACCTGGGGGCACCCTTGTTAAAGGGGGCTTCCAGGTTGTGATAAGCCCCCCCCCGCCACCTCAGACCCCGACAACCACAGACCAGGGTTGCCAGGAAGGGGCCCTTGTCCCCATGAACATGGGGAAAAGGTGCTTTGGGGCGGGGGGGGCAAAGCCCCCCCGCCCCAAAGTACCCACCCTTGCATGTTGAGGGTATGTGGCCTGGTATGGTTCAGGAAGGGGAAGGGGGTGCTCGCTCGTCCCCTCCCTTTCCTGACCTGCCGGGCTGCATGCTCGGATAAGGATCTGGTATGGATCTTTGGGGAGAACTCACACCATTTAACAAAAAATATTGGTGTAGGGGAGTCCCCTCTGAATCCATACTAGACCCGAAGCGCCTGGTATGGACCTGGGGGGGACCCCCACGCCGTTTTCATTTATTTATTTATTTTTTAGATTCAGCTGTCAGCGTGGAACCCGGCTTCCTGGCCCCTTCCTTTAGCAAGCAGCTATATACAGTGTTTAACCACTTAAGGACCAGAAGATTTTCCCCCTTAATGACCAGGCCATTTTTTGCGTTAAGGCACTGTGTCGCTTAAACTGACAATTGCATGGTCGTGCGATGCTGTAACCAAACAAAATTGCCGTCCTTTTTTTCCCATAAATAAAGCTTTCTTTTGGTGGTAATTGATCACCTCTGCAAGTTTTTATTTTGTGCGCTATAAACAAAAAAAGAGTGACAATTTTGAAAAAAAAAACAATATTTTTTACTTTTTGCTATAATAAATATCCACAAAAAATGTAAAAAAAATAATTTCTTCATCCATTTAGACCAATATGTATTCTTTTACATATTTTCGGTTAAAAAAAATCACAATAAGTGTATATAGCGTACATATATTGATTATTTTGCCCAAAAGTTATAGCATCTACAATATGGGGGACAGATTTTTGGCATTTTTATTTGTTTTTTTTTTTACTAGTAATGGTGGCAATCAGTGATTTTTAGCAGGACTGCGACATTGCGGTGGAGAGATCTGACACCTAGCTGAAATTTTTGACACTTTTTTGGGAACCAGTGACATTATTACAGTAAGCAGTGCTAAAAATATGCAGTTATTGTACTAATGTCACTGGCAGGGAAGGGGTTAACTGTGTTCCCTGGGTGTGTTTACTAACTGTATGGGGGACTGTGTGACTGGGGAAACACAGATCCATCTTCCTGCATAGCAGAAAGACAGGATCTGTGTGATCTCCCCTGTCAGAACGGAGATTTGCCTTGTTTACACAGTGGGATCCCCGTTCTGTTATTGCATGGAACAAGTGGCCAGCGGACATCAAGTCTGCCCCACCCGCTGATTGGCTCCCCCGCTGGCCAGTGGGCACACGCGCGCAGCTGCAAATTGCCGTGTACGAGCCAATGTACAATGATGCTGATTCTCGGGATCAAGCCACATTGCCACAGTACAACTGTGGCGGCTGGTCCTTAAGCAGTTGAACAGAAAAATAAAAATGGCAAAACGCAAAATACATCAAAAATCAAATCACAAACAATACAACACTTACATTTCTGGTGCGATTCCATTGAAGTCTATTACACCCAAAACGCGGAAAAAAAGTCAAAATTGGTGAGGTACTCTCAAAGGGAGTACCTCACCAATGGAGTCTAAAGGGATGCAGACCACTTACCTCATTAGAACTCTGCAAGTGCAGTAGCTGAAGTCACTCTCATTCATATACTCTTTGCATGTGGCTACAGAGAAATAAAAAGATATTTCTTCAGGTAAATAAAATCATTAAAGCTGTAGTGAAAAAATAGTTTTTTGTCTAAACTTCAGCTTTAAAAACAGTCAAGGACGTTCTGCAATATCTCAGCTAAATCGTGATCACAGATTACAGTGAAGAACTTCTGGCAAGTAGTTCAAAGTTAAGAGGAGATGTTCCCAATTGTCCTGTCTTTGTTTCCTTCTATCAGAGAAAGCTAAATTGTATTGTACCCACTGTTAATAGCATGTATAGAAACATGGGATTTCCTTCTCAGTTGCTGTATTAAAAAAATCTGTAATCTTCATTTGTTTTACAGGAGACTCAGTCAAAGGCCCACCAGTGAAGAGCTAGAGCAAAGAAACATCCTAAAACGTAATTATTTCTACTCAAAACTTTGCTTTTGTATTTAAGGAAAAATGTTATCACTGTAGACTGAAAGATGGTCCACTTGTAAACATCTTTCCTTCAGTTTTTTGTTTTTATCTATAATACCTAAAGAAAGGGTTATGCTGAGATTGCACCTTAAAGGGGTTGTAAAGGTTCATTTTTTATTTTTCTAAAATAACAAACGTCATACTTAACCCCACTGTGCAGCTCGTTTTGCACAGAGTGGCCCCAATCTTCTGGGGTCCCACGGCGGCTCTCTCGGCTCCTCCCCGCAATAGCTAACCCCATCGGGAAGCTCTCTCTCGAGGGGGTTACCTTGCAGGCACGCTCCTGTCTCATACACTCTGAGTCCATAGACAAAAAGTGTATGTCTGCGTCCCGCCCCATGGCGGCCACGTCATTGGATTTGATTGACAGCAGCGGGAGCCAATGGCTGCGCTGCTATCAATCTATTCAATCAATGCCGAGACTCCGTGTAGAAGAGGACGCCGGGGACGAGCCGAGCAGGTAAACAGGCTTAGGTAAGTAAAACGGGGGGGGGGGGGGCTGGGGGGCCCGTCATTGCAAGGTGTTTTTTCACCTTAATGCATAGGATGCATTAAGGTGAAAAAACACGAACCTTTACAACCCCTTTAATATCCAATGTAATCATGAGAGCATCTCAGTGTACAGTGGTAGAAGTCATTTCAATTTATACAGTGGTAAAAGTATTTGCATTAGAGATTTTGAGAGACTGGAATCCTCAAAAGGGTGTCCTTGGTAGGGTTGCCACCTCATCCCTTAAACCTGAACACATATTAATTAAACAGGTTCTGAGGCTAATTTAATGCTGATAAGGCACCAATTGAGTTTAATTACCACCTTAATCAGCCACAGAACCTGTGTAATTCATGTGTGTTCGGGTTTAAAGGGATGAGGTGGCAACCCTAGTCCTGGGTGACATGCATAATGGGTTAACCGTATTCAGAAACACATAGACCCCTTTCACACTGAGGCAGTTTTCAGGCATTTTAGCATTAGAAATAGCGCCTGAAAACTGCCCCTCATGCCGCCCGAGTGCTTTCACACTCGGGCAGTGCGCTTGCGGGATGTTAGAAAAAGTCCTGTAAGCAGCATCTTTGGGGCAGTTTGGGAGCGCTGTATATAGCGCTCCCAAAATGCCCCTGCCCATTGCAATGAATGGGCAGTGCTTCCGAAGTTAAAAGCGTCCCGCTATCGGCCAAAAAGCGCCACTTAAGGAGCGGTAAAGCGCTGCTAAAACCAGCAGCGCTTTACCACTAACGCACGGTGGCCCCAGTGTGAAAGGGATCTTAATGTTTCCTATTGCAAGAAAGACAGCTGTCCTACGTTCATGACTGCTGTCATGTACTCATTAACTAGTGCTGTATTGCTAGGCGCTGTCAAGTGCATCTCTCTAAACTTCTGTTTTCTGCATGCCATGGAAAAGTAAACACATTGAAAATCATTTACTAAAAGAGTAGAGAATGTTCACTTTGCAAAGTGAATCTTATCTTAGCTCAGCCAATAAGGTAAAGTTATGTTCATTTGAAATACTCAGTCATATGCAAGAAAGTTAAAAAAAACAAGATTTTTGCATGCACGTGATTTGAACAACATTTAGGCTCGGTTCACACTGGTGCGATGCGGGAACCCTGCGAATCCAGTGCGGGTTCATGAATCGCACAGTGGTTCACACTAAAATCTGCAAACCACTGGGGGTGTCAATGTAAAGTTAATGACACCCCCAGATTGGTTCGCAGTGCAAACTGTGAAATGGTGCAGGAATCAGATCGCATGGGTGTGAACACCCACGTGATCCGATTCCAGTGCAGACCAAAAAAAGGGTCCTGCACCATTTTGGTGCGAATGCAATGCGAATACAGCCATATAGTTTGGCTGAAATCACATTGCATAGACATCACATGTGATCTGCACAGCAATGCAGTGCGAATCACATGCGATGTCGGTCATCACACTAGTGTGAACCGGGACTTAAAGTTAAAGAGAAAATTCTCCCTTAGTAAATCAATTTCATAATATCTAGGAATATCAGAAACAACTTGTTAAAGCAGAACTTTACCCAAAAGGGGACATTCCACTGTCCCCCCCCCCCCCTCCTCCTCCGCAATATTTGGCACATTTTTTGTAGGGCTGGTTTTGACAGGTACCTGCTTCCACTTCTGTTCGCATCACCTAGGCTCTCCGAATGGAGGTTCTCCCTTTCCCCTCCCTCCCCGCGGTCTTCCAGGACATGTCACAGGTCCCAGAAGACTGCGGGACCATGCATGCGCAGTGGGAAGCTGGCTCGGAAGCCACAAGCTGTCACAGCTGGCTGCCTACAGTTAAGATGCCGGGGACCAAAGACCGGTGGAAAAAATGGCTCAGGTGAGCACCGCGCTGGGTTCTGGGATAGTTAAGTGTCTGTGTATTAAAAATCAGTTTTTGTAGCTGCTGACTTTTCATTTTCAGAAAAATATGACTGGAGCTTCTCTTTAATCTGGAAAAAAATACGAAGGGGGAATAAACTAGGTTTCCTGTGCCAATACAGTGGTTGATCTGTGTCCCCCTATTCCGGATTCTACTACAGAGTGATTATCTCACCTAATTAACAAAGGAATCATGGGAGTTTTCAATATAGAACCCACAGATCCCCACCAGATCAGAGCTGGGATGTGAACTATATGCCAGTAACCAACAAACACAGAGTTAACAGCCTTAATTCAACCTGGGGTGCCAAAGGAACCTGGAGCAAGCAGCTTCAGATCTCCTGCTCTCTATACTGTGTCTAACACAGACATGGCATAGAAAACAGAGCAGATCAAACCTAGTTAACAAAGGACTTGCAGGGTCAGCTCCGTTCTCAATTTAGAAGAGTGACGCTGGCTTTTTTGTTAATTCTCCCCAAAGTGTCTAAATGTGCATCACATTCGTTAAACAGAAAGCTTGCAATGATATAATATGTTCCTGGGCTTCTGTCTCAAAATCCAGCTTTCAATGACAGGAAATCTCTTCCAGGAAAAGGTTTTGTAAACAGCTGAGTAAACAGACAAAGGGAAAAAGCTTTACAATAGTTCACACTCCAACCTGTTATTTTCAATAGAGATGAATGCAATAATTTGCCAAACACTACAAAAACTGATGCTAATAGCGGCTTCCTAAAACCTGCACAAGCTGGAATACCAGCTGAACTGAAAAAATGGTTATATTTAAAGTGTATAAAGCATATGCATATTTTAATACATCCCTTTTATTCTATTATATACTGCACCTTTTCCTTAGACTATGCTTTAGATTTGTGTTAATTTATTGTTGTAGCATGCATATACTTTTAACATTTTAATTTAAGAGATAATTAGGCTGTATTACTCATCATATTCTCAGTGTTTTTAATATCTTTATCCAACAGAAAAAAATGAAGAGGAGGAGCAGGAAGCGAGAAGAGAACTGAAGCGAAGGCTTACGCGCAAGGTTAAAAAACATTCCTTTGACATTACAAAAAAAAAGTCCTAAAAGATGAAAAAAATACCTTTTAACTAATAAACCTAGCAGGGTATGGGAGGTTTTAAGGAAAACACTTAGTGATTTTAAACAATCACCTTGTAAAACAACCCACTCAGTTTAAAATAGAAATAAAAGGCAAAACATTTTGTTACTATAGATATAAAGAAAAAAAATTATAAATACCTTTTTCCCCCTTTTTTTTTTTACAAGTGATCACAACCCCTCTGTTCTCAGCTGCATAAGAGCTGGGGGGAGGAAAAGCAGCAGCACACTAAGTGAATTTTGTAGGCCAAAAAGTATCATTTTGGTCTCGTCTGACCAGAGCACCTTCTTACACATGTTTGCTGTGTCCCCCACATGGCTTCCTGCAAACTGGACTTCTTATGGCTTTCTTTCAACAATGGCATTTTTCTTGCCACTCTTCCATAAAGGCCAGATTTGTGGAGTACACAACTGATAGTTGTCCTGTGGACAGACACTCAACCTGAGCTGTGGTTCTCTGCAGCTCCTCCAGAGTTACCATGGGCCTCTTGGCTGCTTCTCTGATCAATGCTCTCCTTGCCCGGTCTGTCAGTTTAGGTGGACGGGCATGTCTTGGTAGGTTTACAGTTGTGCCATACTCTTTCTATTTTCAGATGATGGTTTGAATGGTGTTCCGTGAGATGTTCAAAGCTTGGAATATTTTTTTATAACTTAACCGTGCTTTAAACTTCTCCACAACTTTATCCCTAACCTGTCCGGTGTGTTCCGTGGCCTTCATGATGCTGTTTGTTCACTAAGGTTCTCCAACAAACCTCTGAGGGCTTCACAGAACAGCTGTATTTTTACTTAGATTAAATTACACACAGAAAGGGAGGACCTCCACTATGCCAACAGAAAAAGGATTGAATGAGTAAAAACTCTATCAAAAAACAAATGAATTTTGTGGGCACAACATGAGTCTTTATTAAAAAAAATATAAATCTTTTTTACAAAATATAACATACAAAGCACCCTACTGACTGACAGGTTTAACAAGTACCCAATACAATAGGCACGGAGATATGGATATAGGTAAGGTCCACGTGGACATATATACTGTACAAAGTTTATGAATAAGTGGGGTCCATAAACTTCTCCATGCACTCTTGTCTGTCAACGCATTTCGCAAATTGCTTGTTCAGGACATTTAATGGGTAGGTGCTAATACAAAATTAAAAACAATTAAAAAATACCATAGGTATACATAGTATTAGGATGTATATATCAAAGTAGGCAATATATAAAGATCTTGGAACAAGACATCAGACAACATACACACAAATGGACATACAAATAAAGCACACATGCTTGCCTGATGATCCTCAGGATCAGATATCGGGGACACACTGTTGAGTAATTATGAAACCAAAGTGATTTCTATCCACCAATACGAGTTCACAACTGGTGAAAGAACAAATCAGAAATCCTGATATTTAGATTCCAGAGACTAACAACCATCTAAACATTCCAACAAGGGGACAAGAAAAAATTCCAGATCATAAAACAAAAAAAAAAAACACAAAAACAAACAAAAAAAAAAAGTTTTATGATCTGGAAATTTTTCTTGTCCCCTTGTTGGAATGTTTAGATGGTTGTTAGTTTTTTGCTTTTTGTTCATTTTTCTTTGTGTGATTTGTGGCATATATATTTTTATGCAGATTCTATGATTCATTACATCTGCCTACTCCCTTCTTCTCCATGTCTATTTCCGGCACAACGTAGTGTTATTGGCGACACGAATGATGCGTGATGACGTTACGCAATGTCACGCTTCCCGACGTTCTACCCATGGTTGGCGAGGGCCGCACTATACTCCGCCGGTGATTGGCGGATGTCGCTGGCCTGACACTTGATGCCGCAAGGTGGATGCTGCGGGGTTTTTGGCGCCAAACAAGCTACATAAAAGGCAGTCCTTCACCCAGATAAGGCCGAACCAGCGGGGACACCCATGGCACCACTCTTTTGGGGTTAGCAGGTAAGCACAACAGGCCTAGGGCACTACATCGTGTGATGCTGACATTTGGATGGCAATATGCTAAGCGGCTCATACTGACATACTAGGTAATACACATGCCCTCTGCCAGAGTCTATTTTTTTGGTTTTGGTTCCGTTTTAGATCTCCATACCCTATTTGGGAAATTGTGGGTGAGGCCACATACATTGTGAGCCCCCTCATCAGGAGGAAGCCCTTGGATACCAATCTATATAAGGTGTGTAGAATGTTAGATCTCAGACAGAGTTACATGCATGACCACTTGATTGATTTATAACATACAATCTCTAGTACTCCTATTCATAAAATAATAATACATTTTTAGGTTCCGGTCAGTATACCAAGCTGGGGACTGGAAATATACCTGAGTGGATACATTCAGTAATTCCCTCTTGTGCTCTTTATCATTGATTGGGAGCAAGTATAATAATCCTCATCGGTAAGCATGTACCTACATGGGGTTTCTTCTCCTGTTAACCCTTTCCCTCCCTTTTTTTTTTTTCTCTTTCCTCATATATTCACTTGTTATCTTGTAGATAGTGATTGGGTATGTACTGCTTCGTCTTTCCACTTACACAATCTATCTTGATTGAATCCATTTGATGATTTTACTTGATCTGAGGTATTGATTTATTCCATGGTTCATACACATTAAAAGGAACTTATGGAAATTCATTGGTTTAAGGGGCATCTATACATCTCTGTTTTCATTTCCAGAATTACCAATGATCCTGGTTTGATCAGAGGTGGAACCTTCGTCTCTTAAATCTAAATATCAGGATTTCTGATTTGTTCTTTCACCAGTTGTGAACTCGCATTGGTGGATAGAAATCACTTTGGTTTCATAATTACTCAATAGGGTGTTCCTGATATTGGATATCAGGCAAGCATGTGTGCTTTATTTGTATGTCCATTTGTGTGTATGTTGTCTGAAGTCTTGTTCCAAGATCTTTATATATATTGCCTACTTTGATATATACATCCTAAGACTATGTATATTTATGTCTTTTTTCATTGTTTTTAATTTTGTATTAGCACTTACCCATTAAATGTCCTGAAGAAGCAATTTGCCAAACACGTTGACGGACAAGAGTGCATGGAGAAGTTTATGGATCCCACTTATTCATACACTTTGTACAGTATATGTGTCCACATGGACTTTATCTATATACATATCTCCATGCCTATTGTATTGGGTACTTGTTGATCCTGTCAGTCAGTAGGGTGCTTTGTATGTTAAATGTTCTTTTAATTAGTATATTTTGTAATAAAGATTTATTTCTTTTTCATACACCACGGGACACAGAGCCTTGTTAATTACTTAATGGGTTGTATAGCTCACCAATAGGTGATTGGACTCTGGCACACCCAATGAAGACAAGTCCCCCTCTATATAACCCCTCCCATAAGGAGAGTACCTCAGTTTTTTCGCCAGTGTGTAAGGTGTTGGTCACAGTTAAAGATGTGCTAAGAAGAAAGCTCTACTGAAAGATCCCTCCAGGGGTCAAGGGGCTATGCAACCGGATCCATCCAAAAAAGCTAAAATGGATGGTATCCGGGCCTCAAGGAAGAGCGAGGTTTTGCCTGTAATGTCTCTCTTGTAGGACTGGGCTCTGGGATCCATTACTTTGGGCACTTATTAAAAAATGCGTAGAGTCTTCTACAGGTTCAGGGAAGAGGCCTTTTTTAAATAGGAACCCAGAACCCTGAAGGTTGGCACAACACTACCCGCCGTGATGGGTGAAGATTGGATCTGTCTGGTCTTCAGCAGTTCCCGCGCCGGGGATAAGGTAAGTGAGAAAATTTTAAGGACTTTCTCCTATGAGTAGCTGCATGTCTTATCTGTTTCCGCCACTGGAGAGAGTAAAGAGGCATACCTGGTGTTCGACTTACCATGCTCTCCAGGAAAGGAAAGCTCAGTGTCAGCCGGTCCGATGAGCGGCTCACTTCCTCTGCTGCAGGCTCTGCCACAACTCTGTAGGGGGGGTCCCTCATAGTCCGGTCCACTACGCTCGTTGGAGGGATCTCTCTCTCCCCTTCTTGTCCCCGCCGTCATTACCCTATGCGCGTGCACAGGGGGAGCGATTTTGAAGCCAGTTTGGCAGGGAAGCAGGGGGGGTGTGGTTGCCGCGGGTGTGCATGTGCAGCTTACGCCACAGTGCAGGGCGGAATTTTTCAAATAAACCCCCAGACGCCAGAGCTCTGCATACAAGAGGGACACAGCAGCTTGGGGCACGTAAGCAACTCCATGTGTGTTGGATGCAGGCACACCAAGACGCCTACTCAGCATCAGGCTGTGCAAATTAGCAGCACATTGTTTATATTGCTACACTAGCTCAGCAGTTGATGCACCTGCGCTAGTACCTCTGCTTTTTTCTAGCTTAGGACTATGCCTTCCCGTAGAAGGAGTTCAGGGGCAGGGAAGAGGGGCACTAAGGTGTCGCCATCCGGATCAGGGGGCCCTAGTCATGCCTGCCTGGTTCCATCCTCCCCTACTGGACCTGATGCAGCTGACAGGGATGAGCCATTGCCCCTGTCAGGCTTTTCAGCTTCTCCTAATATGGCAGCTCCTGCATATGTCACTGAGGACACTTTAGCAGCAGCATTAAATGGTTTAGAGGTAAAAATCACTAGTTTAATCTCAGCGCCCTTTACAGAGGAGCAGAAAGCGGGGTAGGTCCCCTTCTGCTGCTCTAAATCCCCCATCAGATGAGTCTGATGGTACTACTCCATCAGGGGACAAGGATGAGGAGCAGTCGGATGAATCTGGGGAATCAGAGGAGGCTTTTGCCTCTCGGGTTCTTAAATTGCAGGTGTAATGCTATGCAGAAGCTGTGCGTGCTACATACAAATTGCCCTTTTCTGAGTTGACCGAGTCCCCTGTTTCTTCCTTGAAGTCATTAAAATCCCCGCAGGCTGCATATACTTTTCTGGTCCATCCTTTAGTGGAAAAAAAACGTATTTATGCTGACTGGGAGCATGCAGACAAGCTGTTTTCTCCTCCTAAGAAATGTGCTTTCCTTTACCTAATGGAGTAGAAATTTACCAAGAAATGGAGCTTGCCGGCAATAGATGCATCTATTTCTTGTGTGAACAAAAATCTTACTTGTCCTGTAGACATGTTCAGGTGTTTAAGGACCCAACTGAGAAAAAGCTGGAATCTTTACTCGGGTCCTCCTTTAGTATGGCTGGTGCTGTAACCCAACCTGCTGTGGCAGCGATTGGCATGTGTCAGGTACTAAAGGGGCAGGTGAAGCAAGGGCTTAAAGATTTTCCTGCTGATCAGGTTAAGCTATGGGTGGACCTGTCTAAGGCCTTATGTTTTGCGGTAGATGCCATTAAAGATTCTATTCAGCAGGCATCCCGCCTTACCCTCTTGCTGGTACACATGCGCAGGATTCTGTGGCTAAAGCATTGGTCAGCTGAGGCTCCATGCAAAAAGCTTTTAAACCAGTTTCCCCTTTCATGGGGAAGGGCTGTTTGGGGATGACCTGGATAAATACATCCAGAAGATTTCTAATGGTAAGACTACCCTTTTACCAGCTAAGAAAAAGAGTACATGTCCTTCTTTTAAACGTTCTCTCTCCCCAATTCCTGGGGCCACGGCCTCCTCAGCCAGATGCAAGATTCAAGGCCCAGGGCCAAGCCCAAGGACAACAGAAACCTTGGGGTTGGAAATCTGCTAAGCAGAACCCCAAAGCCTTATTATGAGGGGGCGCCCTGCTCGGCGGGGTGGGGGCGATTCCTTCGATTTTTTTTTTTTAGGGGCTTGGCAGGTGGAAATCCGGGACAGGTGGGTAATTTCCACAGTGTCCCTGGGTTACAAGCTGGAGTTCCGAGAATTCCTGCCTTACCGTTTTCTAAGGTCAAACATCTCCAAAAATCTAGTAAAAGGAAAGCCCTTCTTCCAGACATTGGATCACTTGCTATCCCAAGGGGTAATCATAGAAGTTCCCCTAAAGGAGCAAGGGTCAGGGTTATATTCAAACCTCTTTGTGGTTCCAAAACCAAATGGGGATGTCAGACCTATTCTAGATCTAAAGGGCCTGAATCAATTCCTGAACATTCGCCCCTTTCGCATTGAGTCAATCCGCTCTGTGGTCTCCACCCTATTAGGGGGAGAATTCATGGCGTCAATAGACATCAAAGACGCATATCTGCATGTGCCTATCTGTCCCGCTCACCAAAGATTCCCAAGGTCCGCAGTAGAAGAGCGCCACTTCCAGTTTGTGGCCCAACTGCTACTGCACCCTGGGTATTTTATGAAGATTCTAGCTCCACTTCTAGCAAATCTAAGGGCGCAGGGCATAAAGGTGATGTCATATCTAGACGACCTGCTACTGATAGAGCAGTCGGTAGCACGGTTAAACCACAATGTGCTCAGCACGGTAAAATACCTAGAGCACTTAGGTTGGGTCCTCAACCTGGAAAAATCATCCTTGCAGCCCTTAAAGAGGGTGGAGTATTTGGGCATGATCATAGATACTACCCAAAGCAGGGTATTCTTACCCAAGTCAAAGATCAAGTCTATAAGAGAATTGATCCAGATGGTCAAGGCGAGGAAGGAACCATCCATTCATCTTTGCATGAGGTTGTTAGGAAAGATGAATGGGTTCTTTACGCCCAGTTTCATTCAAGACTGCTGCAAAACAGCATCCTATCTGCCTGGAACAGGAGAGTCCAAGCCTTGGACTTGCCAGTGTGCCTGTCATCAGAGGTACGACAAAGCCTCAGTTGATGGTTAAAGACAAAAAATTTGAGAAGGGGAAGATCCTTCACCCCAGTCACCTGGAACGTGGCATCAACAGATTCCAGCCTTATGGGCTGGGGGGCAGTTCTAGAAGAGGCTTTGGCCCAAAGGGAAATGGTCCAAGGCTGAAAGGAGCCTGCCCATCAATATTTTGGAAATCCGGGCAGTGCGTTTAGCCCTCAGAGCCTGGACATACAGGTTGCAGGGTTATCCTGTCCGGATACAGTCCGACAATGCTACTGCTGTGGCCTATATCAATCATCAAGGGGGCACCCGAAATCGGGATGCCCAGAGGGAGGTGAACCAATTATTGGTTTGGGCAGAAAAGCATGTTCCCTGTCTTTCTGCAGTCTTCATTCCGGGGGTAGAGAATTGACAAGCGGACTATCTGAGCCGCCAGCAGCTGTTACCAGTAGAATGCTCTCTGCACCCCGAGATATTTCGGCCATATGCTGGAAATGGAGTACCCCGGATGTAGATTTACTAGCCCCCAGATTCAACAGGAAGTTGGACAACTTTGTATCGACGACAAGGGATCTTCTAGCATATGGAACAGATGCGCTAGTGATTCCTTGGGATCAGTTTTCTCTGGTCTATGCATTCCCTCCAATTCCGCTCTTACCGAGACTGCTTTGCAGGGTCAAGAAAGAAGGGAAACCAGTAATCCTGGTGGCTCCAGCTTGGTCCAGAAGATCCTGGTACACAGAGATCGTAAGGATGGCAGTGGGAAAACCTTGGGTTCTTCCACTCCGCCCAGACCTGCTCTCGCTGGGACCAGTATTCCATCCTTCCTTACAAAGTCTAAGTTTGACGGTTTGGCTGTTGAAACCTACATTGAAAGCTACAAACCTGAAGAAATGTGGACTTTCGGGTCCAGTTCTCTCCACTCTGGTTAATGCTAGGAAGCCGGACTCCAGGCTCATCTATTACAAAATCTGGAAGGCATATGTTTCCTGGTGCGAATCCAAAGGGTGGCATCCTCAAAAGTATGTCATTGGTAGGATTCTTGCTTTCCTTCAATTGTGGGTAGAGATACAACTGGCCCTGAGCACTATCAAGGGTCAGATCTCGGCCCCATCAGTGTTCTTTCAAAGACCACTTGCGTCTCATTCCTTAATCCGGGCCTTTATTCAGGGGGTATTGCGGTTAAATCCGCCAGTCAAATCTCCTTTGTACCCATGGGATTTAAATTTAGTCTTGTCTGTTTTACAGAAACAGCCCTTTGAACCTATTCGTCATATTCCGTTGCTCCTTTTGAGTAGGAAATTGGCTTTTCTAGTCGCTATCTCCTCTGCTAGGAGAGTATCTGAACTGGCAGCCTTCTCTTGTAAAGAGCCTTATTTAATTGTCCACAAGGACAAGGTTGTGTTGCGTCCCCACCCCACGTTTCTCCCTAAGGTGGTGTCAGGTTTTCATCTAAATCAAGATGTTGTCTTACCTTCCTTTTTTCCAGACCCGCAGTCTGCGGAGGAAAAATTATTACATTCTCTAGATGTAGTGAGAGGTCTATCTGAAAGCAACTGCTCAGATACGGAAGACTGATGTTTTGTTTATTCTGCCGGAAGGTCCTAGAAAAGACCAGGCAGCATCGAAATCTATCTCTAAGTGGATTCGGCAGGTTATTATTCAAGCTTATGGTTTGAAACAGAAAATTCCTCCTTTTCATGTGAAAGCGCACTCGAACAGAGCAGTAAGTGCTTCTTGGGCGGTGCATCACCAGGCCTCCATGGCTCAGATCTGCAAGGCTGCAACCTGGTCTTCAGTCCATACATATACCAAATTCTATCAGGTGGATGTAAGAGGGCTTGAGGATACCGCCTTCGGGCGCATTGTGCTGCAGGCAGCAATGTAGGTCCTCCAGTCCAATGGTGGTCTGCTTTGATTTGTGTCTCCCTCCCCACAAGTTGAGCATTGCTCTGGGACGTCCCATTAAGTAATTAATAAGGCTCTGTGTCCCGTGGTGTACGAAAAAGAAAATAGGATTTTTAATAACAGCTTACCTGTAAAATTATTTTCTTGGAGTACACCACGGGACACAGAGACCCCCCCCCCCCCTCCCCTTCCCTTCCCTTCCCCTCCCCTTCCCTTCTTATGGGATCCTTATTGCTTTGCTACAAAAACTGAGGTACTCTTCTTATGGGAGGGGTTATATAGAGGGGAACTTGTCTTCATTGGGTGTGCCAGTGTCCAATCACCTATTGGTGAGCTATACAACCCATTAAGTAATTAACAAGGCTCAGTGTTCCGTGGTATACTCCAAGAAAAGGATTTTACAGGTAAGCTGTTATTAAAAATCCTATTTTTTTTTTTAGATGAACACCATGTCATGTTGTGCCCACAAAATCCATTTGTTTTTTGATAGAGTTTTTCTTTTTCCTTTTTCTAAATTACACACAGGTGGACTTTATTTACTAATTAGGTGAAGGCAATTGGTTCCACAAGATTTTAGTTAGGGGTATCAGAGTAAAGGGGGCTGAATACATATGTACGCCACACTTTTCAGATATTTATTTATAAAAAAAAATTGAACACCATTTATCATTTTACTTCCACTTCACAATTATGTTCTACTTTGTGTTGATCTATCACATGAAATCCCAATAAAATACATTTACGTTTTTGGTTGTAACATGACAAAATGTGGAAAAATTGCAAGGGGTATGAATACTTTTTCAAGGTCCTGTATGTATGTACAGGCATGTGCGTGTGTGTGTGTATACATATATATATATATATATATACATATACACTGTGCCAACTGATAATCAGTGTTTAAAATGTTATACATTCAAAGTGCATATGTGAACCATAAATAAAATCCATAATAAATCAGTCAGTGTTGCTTATATGGTGAATTTCTTGTGACATACACTTGCATCACATGTATTCTTTATATTATCTTGCTGTTCAAATCATAAACCAATTCAGTGACTCCCGCCACCAATGTGCCTGCATGCTCACCTTAGACTTTGGACCTGTATAAAATCAGGTCAAACACACATTCCTTGCTGGGGATCAATGCAGCCTCCACTCAGGTGAGGTCACTGATGATATTCCTCCTTAGCCTCTTAACGGTGGTGATATGTGCAACATAAACAATAATAGGCATGTGGTCCCTATAGTATCTTGGATTAGTTCTCTCCTCCACTCTGCAAGCAAGCTCACAACATATGGGAGCCCCACGTAGTCCATTGTGATTCCCGGCTTTCTCTTAATGCACAGTTGTACATGGCATCACCATTAGATGTACACTTTGCATTTGTGGCAGCAAGATGCTGGATGGATTTGTCTACAGTAATAAAATCCTGACCAGTGTTCTAATTCCTCTCCACTGTATCCAAAACTGGCTGCACTTGCGCTTAAAAATTAAGTGTCTGTGCTAGTATCTTTCAGAGCAAGAAAGCTGATCTTTGGCTTTAGTATGCAAACAAGGAGTACCGTTTACCAAACAGAGGGTCAGAGTTAGGTTTGTGAGGGGATTAGGGTGTAGTCACTGTATGTACCAGGAGCTCTGTACCAAGAACTACCAGTTTTGGTACCCTGGCACTTAATGCTAATGTATCATAAAACTGTGCCAAAAGGATGATAAACATCTTCCAGCCATCACCCCAGCTTTGATTGCACCATACACATATACTTAGATTTTGTTACTGATGTACCTTATTTATTGTTCAAATTCAGATAACATTTTAATGCATGTAAATGAGTAATAAATTTGTCACATGTCTTATTATCTTTATTCCATGCACATCTCAAAGGTACCCCAACCCCATACCATAGAGTCTATGTAGAACACTGATTAAAGGAATTAAGCGGTTACTATATTTAGATCAGTTATTGATTAATTATTTGGCAGAACAGATTGTGTTTCGTTACTAGACAGTTTACTGTGACCTTGTAAGAACAGTGTCCAGCTTTTTAGCATAAAGTGCGGGCTTATATCATATTTTATGCTGCTTTCTATAATAATGTTTGTTTTCTTTATGCTTTTCATTTACAGCTCAGCCTGAGGCCTTCAGTGGCTGAACTGCAGGCCAGGCGTATCTTGTGCTTCAATGAATATGTAGAGGTTACAGATTCTCTGGACTATGACCGCCGTGCTGATAAACCCTGGGCAAGGTTAACTCCTGCTGATAAGGCAAGGGCATATACTTTTTCATACTTTTTCTGATAAGCAGTCATTTGTGTCTGAATGTTTCATGTGATATTAAACCACTCTTCACAACACTATAGGTTCTCTACCTAGAGCATCGCTATATATTACAATCCATAATATATTTGTTCATCAAGCATGACATATTTTAAGGTCTGTTTATTTATGCCCTAAGAAACTTGATATACAGTATCTCACAAAAGTGAGTACACCCCTCACATTTTTGTAAGTATTTTATTATATATTTTCATGTGATAACACTGAAGAAATTACACTTTGCTACAATGTAAAGTAGTGAGTGTACAGCTTGTCTAATGCCCCATACACACGGTCGGACTTTGTTCAGACATTCCGACAACAAAATCCTAGGATTTTTTCCGACGGATGTTGGCTCAAACTTGTCTTGCATACACACGGTCACACAAAGTTGTTGTAAAATCCGATCGTTCTAAACGCGGTGACGTAAAACACGTACGTCGGGACTATAAACGGGGCAGTGGCCAATAGCTTTCATCTCTTTATTTATTCTGAGCATGCATGGCACTTTGTCCGTCGGATTTGTGTACACACGATCGGAATGTCCGACAACGGATTCTGTTGTCGGAAAATTTTATATCCTGCTCTCAAACTTTGTGTGTCGGAAAATCCGATGGAAAATGTGTGATGGAGCCTACACACGGTCGGAATTTCCGACAACTAGGTCCTATCACACATTTTCCGTCAGAAAATCCGGCCGTGTGTACGGGGCATAACAGTGTAAATTTGCTGTCCCCTCAAAATAACTCAACACACAGCCATTAATGTCTAAACCGCTGGCAACAAAAGTGAGTACACCCCTAAGTGAAAATGTCCAAATTGGGCCCAAAGTGTCAATATTTTGTGTGGCCACCATTATTTTTCAGAACTGCCTTAACCCTCTTGGGCATGGAGTTCACCAGAGCTTCACAGATTGCCACTGGAGTCCTCTTCCACTCCTCCACAAGGACATCACAGAGCTGATGGATGTTAGATACCTTGCACTCCTCCACCTTCCGTTTGAGAATGCCCCACAGATTCTCAATAGGGTTTGGGTCATGGAGACTATTCTTTATTCATTTAATGCTGTTTTCCATTTTTTAGTGTTGTTTCTATTTGCAAGTTTCACGGCTATACACTATTTATATGTTCAAATCACATATTTATGTATCAATTTTTTTTTGTTACTAGCGCTGCTACCTCTTTATATTATATGTTTTTGTGTGTATCCCACATTTAGCGGCTGCTTTCTAATATTTTTCTATTAATTGTTTGGAGGTTTTGTTTGGATTTCTCCAATATTCATTTTTTGTGTCACGATTTGCACAATATCATTTACCTACTATAGCGCGGTATTTTTTCTAATTTATTTACTCCTCCACCTTCCGTTTGAGGATGCCCCACAGATTCTCAATAGGGTTTGGGTCTGGAGACATACTTGGCTAGTCTGTCACCTTTACCCTCCTGCTTCTTTAGCAAGGCAGTGGTCGTCTTGGAGGTGTGTTTGGGGTCGTTATCATGTTGGAATATTACCCTGCGGCCCAGTCTGTGAAGGGAGGGGATCATGCTCTGCTTCAGTATGTCACAGTACATGTTGGCATTAATGGTTCCCTCAATGAACTGTAGCTCCCCAGTGCCGGCAGCACTCATGCAGCCCCAGACCATGATACTCCCACCACCATGCTTGACTGTAGGCAAGACACACTTGTCTTTGTACTCCTCACCTGGTTGCCAGCGATTTAGACATGGCTGTGTGTTGAGTTATTTTGAGGGGACAGCAAATTTACACTGTTATACAAGCTGTACACTCACTACTTTACATTGTAGCAAAGTGTCATTTCTTCAGTGTTGTCACATGAAAAGATATAATAAAATATTTACAAAAATGTGAGTTGTACTCACTTTTGTAATTGTCAACTGATCCTGATGATTTTATCCAGATCAGGTGATAGTCATGCTGCCTGAGATCAACCTTCAAACCATTAATTAAAAATACATTAGCACCACAGGTAGATTTTTCAGGCCTGTAGATATTCCACCAGGCAGCAGGGGTGTGTCTGCTGAATGTATAAACATACACATATATGTGATGTAAGTAGATATTCTGCCAGGCTAACACTAACACCAGGGGTGTGTCTGCTGAATGTATAAACATGCACATATGTGTGATATGAGTAGGTATTCCAGCAGGATATAGATAGCCCCAGGGGTGTCTATTGAATGTATAAACATGCACACATGTGTGTGGTAAGTTGAAGTTCTGCCAGGATATAGCTAGCACCAGGGGTATATCTGCTGAATGTATAAACATGAACACATGTGATGTAAGTAAATGTCCCACCAGGATATAACTAGCACCAAAGGTATGCCTGCTGTATCTATAAACATGCACGTATATGTGACGTAAGTTGGGTATTCCACCAGGATATAAATAGCACCAGGGGTGTGCCTGCTCAATGTATAAACATGCACACGTGTGATGTAAGTAGATATTCCATCAGGATATAACTGACACCAGGGGTATATCTGCTAATTGTATTAACATTCACATGTTAATGAACTTTACCCTAACACCATACTTTACAGGTTTCATTGGTGATCTTTAAAATGATACTAAAGTTAGTTTTCTTTTATGTTAAAATAAAAAATGTTATACTTACCCACTCAGAGTGGTCCCTTTCTCTCCTCTTTGGCAGTCCTCTGCCAGCACTGTTCACTCCTCCTTCTTCAAAAGTGCCTCCTAGTAAGCTGTGTGCTATGGGGGTACCCGTGTGGCCGTGTTTTCCGAGCCTGGCTGTGTGCATCCATAGACACACACAATACCAATAAGCCACACCCCTGCTCCCTCCTCACAGGAATTTGACTGACAGCAGCAGGAGCCTATTAAGTTTGGATAGAGTGCAGAGGGATTAGAACACTTGTCAGTTTTTATTGCTGTATCTGTGCCCCCGTTAGGGAGAGTCGCCCTCTCTAGTTCTCATTGTCATTGAAAGTGAAAGTAAAACAAAATCCCAAATAGAGGGGAAATCTTCCCATGGGGAGACTAGTTTCTAATTTGCAGGGAACTCCTCTCACTTCCGGTTTGGCCATGGAACAAGAAGTGAAGCGAAATCTCCCCAATGAGACACAGATGGCAAAAGAAATCTGACAGGTTATAACTCTCCCTTGCTCTATCCAAAATAAAAAATAAAAAGTTTTGCCTATAGTTCTGCATTAATGAAGGAAATGAATTAAGGTAAATAAAATATTTTGACTTTCAGAACCACTTTAAACTTGTATTTGAGTCCCATATTATGCTTACTAAATAGCTTTTCCACATGTGATCAGTATGAACCACTTTGCCTCTCACACCTGTTCACCCCCTATGGACCAGAGCAATTTCTACATTTCTGCTATGGACCTGTTTATTCAGCAATAATTTTGTCATTACTAAAGATAACAAGGTAATACATACTGTATATATTTTTTAAGGCTTTCTTTTCATTATATTATCTTGCAACAATGATTTTTTTATCGATATCCTTGGCCAATAAAACGCAATAAAACTAATTAAAATGCACTTTTCCTTTTTTTTTTTTTTTGAGCAGTGTTAGTTTAAAAATAGTGTTACTGCATATAAAATGTGTGCATTTTATTTTGTAATTTGTCCTGTTTAAAATTACACTAAAATTATGATTCTGGTACAAAGTTGCTTACATATGAAATAAATAGGGTTTTTTTTTAATTTTGCGCTTTTTTAAATGGCGAATGTGAAAATATATGTTAAATATGTGAAAATTAACAAAACAAAAAAAGTTTAAATATTAATAGTTATTAATATTGAAACACACAAAAAAAAAGCATGAAAATAATAGTTGAAAAGAGGAGACCAAGGAGTTAATTAGGGTAGGTTAGAGTAAATTGAGGGCTCACAGGGGGTAAAACAAAGGGACATTTAATTTATAAAAAAAAGAAAAATATTTTTTTT